>NC_141758.1:107460058-107783183 GCF_982258835.1 Parasteatoda tepidariorum
ACATAGTTTCACATAGTTTCGGATAGTTTCACATAGTTACACATAGTTTCGGATAGTTTCACATAGTGTCCCATAGTTTTACATAGTTTCAAATAGTTTCACATAGTTTCACGTAGTTTCACATAGTTTCAAATAGTTTCACGTAGTGTCACATATTTTCACATAGTTTCACATAGTTTCGGATAGTTTCACATAGTTTCGGATAGTTTCACATAGTTTCAAATAGTTTCACGTAGTGTCACATAGTTTCGGATAGTTTCACATAGTTTCACATAGTTTCGGATAGTTTCACATAGTTT
Organism: Parasteatoda tepidariorum; assembly: GCF_982258835.1. NCBI lineage: Eukaryota > Metazoa > Arthropoda > Arachnida > Araneae > Theridiidae > Parasteatoda > Parasteatoda tepidariorum. Next base: position 107,460,358 of record NC_141758.1, read on the forward strand.
CGGATAGTTTCACATAGTTTCGGATAGTTTCACATAGTTTCACATAGTTTCGGATAGTTTCACATAGTTACGGATAGTTTCACATAGTTTCGGATAGTATCACATAGCTTCACATAGTTTCGGATAGTTTCACATAGTTTCGGATAGTTTCACATAGTTTCGGATAGTTTCACATAGTTTCACATAGTTTCAGATAGTTTCACATAGTTTCACATAGTTTCGGATAGTTTCGGATAGTTTCACATAGTGTCACATAGTTTCACATAGTTTCGGATAGTTTCACATAGTTTCACATAGTTTCGGATAGTTTCACATAGTTACGGATAGTTTCACATAGTTTCGGATAGTTTCACATAGTTTCACATAGTTTCAGATAGTTTCACATAGTTTCACACAGTTTCGGAAAGTTTCGGATAGTTTCACATAGTGTCACATAGTTTCACATAGTTCCGGATAGTTTCACATAGTTTCACATAGTTTCGGATAGTTTCACATAGTTACGGATAGTTTCACATAGTTTCACATTGTTTCACTTAGTTTCGGATAGTTTCACATAGTTTCACATAGTTTCGGATAGTTTCACATACTTTCGGATAGTTTCACATAGTTTTACATAGTTTCACATAGTTTCGGATAGTTTCACATAGTTTCGGATAGTTTCACATAGTTTCGGATAGTTTCACATAGTTTTACATAGTTTCGGATAGTTTCGGATAGTTTCGGATAGTTTCGGATAGTTTCACATAGTTCACATAGTTTCACATAGTTCACATAGTTTCACATAGTTTCACATAGTTTCGGATAGTTTCACATAGTTTCACATAGTTTCGGATATTTTCACATAGTTTCACATAGTTTCGGATAGTTTCACGTAGTTTCACATAGTTTCGGATAGTTTTACATAGTTTCACATAGTTTCACATAGTTTCGTATAGTTTCACATAGTTTCGGATAGTTTCACATAGCTTAACATAGTTTCACATAGTTTCGGATAGTTTCGGATAGTTTCACATAGTTTCACATAGTTTCGGATAGTTTCACATAGTTTTACATAGTTTCGGATAGTTTCACATAGTTTCACATAGTTTCGGATAGTTTCACATTGTTTCACATAGTTTCGGATAGTTTCACATAGTTCCGGATAGTTTCACATAGTTTCGGATAGTTCCGGATAGTTTCACATAGTTTCGGATAGTTTCACATAGTTTCGGATAGTTTCGGATAGTTTCACATAGTGTCACATAGTTTCACATAGTATCCGATAGTTTCACATAGCTTAAAATAGTTTCACGTAGTGTCACATAGTTTCACATAGTTTCGGATAGTTTCACATAGTTTCGGATAGTTTCGGATAGTTTCACATAGTTCCGGATAGTTTTACATAGTTTCACATAGTTTCGGATAGTTTCACATAGTTTCGGATAGTTTCGGATAGTTTCACATAGTGTCACATAGTTTCACATAGTATCCGATAGTTTCACATAGCTTAAAATAGTTTCACGTAGTGTCACATAGTTTCACATAGTTTCGGATAGTTTCACATAGTTTCACATAGTTTCGGATAGTTTCACATTGTTTCACTTAGTTTCGGATAGTTTCACATAGTTTCGGATAGTTTCACATACTTTCGGATAGTTTCACATAGTTTTACATAGTTTCACATAGTTTCGGATAGTTTCACATAGTTTCACATAGTTTCGGATAGTTTCACATAGTTTCGGATAGTTTCACATAGTTTTACATAGTTTCGGATAGTTTCACATAGTTTCGGATAGTTTCGGATAGTTTCACATAGTTCACATAGTTTCACATAGTTTCACATAGTTTCGGATAGTTTCACATAGTTTCACATAGTTTCGGATATTTTCACATAGTTTCACATAGTTTCGGATAGTTTCACGTAGTTTCACATAGTTTCGGATAGTTTTACATAGTTTCACATAGTTTCACATAGTTTCGTATAGTTTCACATAGTTTCGGATAGTTTCGGATAGTTTCACATAGTTTCACATAGTTTCGGATAGTTTCACATAGTTTTACATAGTTTCGGATAGTTTCACATAGTTTCACATAGTTTCGGATAGTTTCACATTGTTTCACATAGTTTCGGATAGTTTCACATAGTTCCGGATAGTTTCACATAGTTTCGGATAGTTCCGGATAGTTTCACATAGTTTCGGATAGTTTCACATAGTTTCGGATAGTTTCGGATAGTTTCACATAGTGTCACATAGTTTCACATAGTATCCGATAGTTTCACATAGCTTAAAATAGTTTCACGTAGTGTCACATAGTTTCACATAGTTTCGGATAGTTTCACATAGTTTCGGATAGTTTCGGATAGTTTCACATAGTTCCGGATAGTTTTACATAGTTTCACATAGTTTCGGATAGTTTCACATAGTTTCGGATAGTTTCGGATAGTTTCACATAGTGTCACATAGTTTCACATAGTATCCGATAGTTTCACATAGCTTAAAATAGTTTCACGTAGTGTCACATAGTTTCACATAGTTTCGGATAGTTTCACATAGTTTCACATAGTTTCGGATAGTTTCACATTGTTTCACTTAGTTTCGGATAGTTTCACATAGTTTCGGATAGTTTCACATACTTTCGGATAGTTTCACATAGTTTTACATAGTTTCACATAGTTTCACATAGTTTCACATAGTTTCGGATAGTTTCACATAGTTTCGGATAGTTTCACATAGTTTTACATAGTTTCGGATAGTTTCACATAGTTTCGGATAGTTTCACATAGTTCACATAGTTTCACATAGTTTCGGATAGTTTCACATAGTTTCACATAGTTTCGGATATTTTCACATAGTTTCGGATAGTTTCACGTAGTTTCACATAGTTTCGGATAGTTTTACATAGTTTCACATAGTTTCACATAGTTTCGTATAGTTTCACATAGTTTCGGATAGTTTCGGATAGTTTCACATAGTTTCACATAGTTTCGGATAGTTTCACATAGTTTTACATAGTTTCGGATAGTTTCACATAGTTTCACATAGTTTCGGATAGTTTCACATAGTTTCACATAGTTTCGGATATTTTCACATAGTTTCACATAGTTTCGGATAGTTTCACGTAGTTTCACATAGTTTCGGATAGTTTTACATAGTTTCACATAGTTTCACATAGTTTCGTATAGTTTCACATAGTTTCGGATAGTTTCACATAGCTTAACATAGTTTCACATAGTTTCGGATAGTTTCGGATAGTTTCACATAGTTTCACATAGTTTCGGATAGTTTCACATAGTTTTACATAGTTTCGGATAGTTTCACATAGTTTCACATAGTTTCGGATAGTTTCACATTGTTTCACATAGTTTCGGATAGTTTCACATAGTTCCGGATAGTTTCACATAGTTTCGGATAGTTCCGGATAGTTTCACATAGTTTCGGATAGTTTCACATAGTTTCGGATAGTTTCACATAGTGTCACATAGTTTCACATAGTATCCGATAGTTTCACACAGCTTAAAATAGTTTCACGTAGTGTCACATAGTTTCACATAGTTTCGGATAGTTTCACATAGTTTCGGATAGTTTCGGATAGTTTCACATAGTTCCGGATAGTTTTACATAGTTTCACATAGTTTCGGATAGTTTCACATAGTTTCGGATAGTTTCGGATAGTTTCACATAGTGTCACATAGTTTCACATAGTATCCGATAGTTTCACATAGCTTAAAATAGTTTCACGTAGTGTCACATAGTTTCACATAGTTTCGGATAGTTTCACATAGTTTCACATAGTTTCGGATAGTTTCACATTGTTTCACTTAGTTTCGGATAGTTTCACATAGTTTCACATAGTTTCGGATAGTTTTACATACTTTCGGATAGTTTCACATAGTTTTACATTGTTTCACATAGTTTCGGATAGTTTCACATAGTTTCACATAGTTTCGGATAGTTTCACATAGTTTCGGATAGTTTCACATAGTTTTACATAGTTTCGGATAGTTTCACATAGTTTCGGATAGTTTCGGATAGTTTCACATAGTTCACATAGTTTCACATAGTTTCACATAGTTTCGGATAGTTTCACATAGTTTCACATAGTTTCGGATATTTTCACATAGTTTCACATAGTTTCGGATAGTTTCACGTAGTTTCACATAGTTTCGGATAGTTTTACATAGTTTCACATAGTTTCACATAGTTTCGTATAGTTTCACATAGTTTCGGATAGTTTCGGATAGTTTCACATAGTTTCACATAGTTTCGGATAGTTTCACATAGTTTTACATAGTTTCGGATAGTTTCACATAGTTTCACATAGTTTCGGATAGTTTCACATTGTTTCACATAGTTTCGGATAGTTTCACATAGTTCCGGATAGTTTCACATAGTGTCGGATAGTTCCGGATAGTTTCACATAGTTTCGGATAGTTTCACATAGTTTCGGATAGTTTCGGATAGTTTCACATAGTGTCACATAGTTTCACATAGTATCCGATAGTTTCACATAGCTTAAAATAGTTTCACGTAGTGTCACATAGTTTCACATAGTTTCGGATAGTTTCACATAGTTTCGGATAGTTTCGGATAGTTTCACATAGTTCCGGATAGTTTTACATAGTTTCACATAGTTTCAAATAGTTTCGTATAGTTTCACATAGTTTCGGATAGTTTCACATAGTTTCGGATAGTTTCACATAGTTTCACATAGTTTCGGATAGTTTCACATAGTTTCGGATAGTTTCACATAGTTTCGGATAGTTTCGGATAGTTTCACATAGTTTCACGTAGTTTCGGATAGTTTCACATAGTTTCGGATAGTTTCACATAGTTTCACATAGTTTCGGATAGTTTCACATAGTTTCGGATAGTTTCGGATTGGTTTACATAGTTTCGGATAGTTTCACATAGTTTCGGATATTTTCACATAGTTTCACATAGTTTCGGATAGTTTCACTTTGTTTCACATAGTTTCGGATAGTTTCACATAGTTCCGGATAGTTTCACATAGTTTCGGATAGTTCCGGATAGTTTCACATAGTTTCACATAGTTTCGGATAGTTTCACATAGTTTCGGATAGTTTCACATAGTTTCGGATAGTTTCACATAGTTTCACATAGTTTCGGATAGTTTCACATAGTGTCACATAGTTTCACATAGTTTCGGATAGTTTCACTTAGTTTCAAATAGTTTCACGTAGTGTCACATAGTTTCACATAGTTTCACATAGTTTCGGATAGTTTCACATAGTTTCGGAAAGTTTCACATAGTTTCGGATAGTTTTACTTAGTTTCACATAGTTTCGGATATTTTCACATAGTGTCACATAGTTTCACATAGTTTCGGATAGTTTCACATAGTTTCACATAGTTTCGGATAGTTTCACATAGTTTCGGATAGTTTCACATATTTTCACATAGTTTCGGATAGTTTCACATAGTTTCACATAGTTTCGGATATTTTCACATAGTTTCACATAGTTTCGGATAGTTTCACATAGTTTCGGATAGTTTCTCATAGTTTCACATAGTTTCGGATTGTTTCACATAGTTTCGGATAGTTTCACATAGTTTCACATAGTTTCGGATAGTTTCACATAGTTTCGGATAGTTTCACATATTTTCACATAGTTTCGGATAGTTTCACATAGTTTCACATAGTTTCGGATAGTTTCACATAGTTTCACATAGTTTCGCGTAGTTTCGGATAGTTTCACATAGCTTAAAATAGTTTCACGTAGTGTCACATAGTTTCACATAGTTTCGGATAGTTTCACATAGTTTCACATAGTTTCGGATAGTTTCACATTGTTTCACTTAGTTTCGGATAGTTTCACATAGTTTCGGATAGTTTCACATACTTTCGGATAGTTTCACATAGTTTTACATAGTTTCACATAGTTTCGGATAGTTTCACATAGTTTCACATAGTTTCGGATAGTTTCACATAGTTTCGGATAGTTTCACATAGTTTTACATAGTTTCGGATAGTTTCACATAGTTTCGGATAGTTTCGGATAGTTTCACATAGTTCACATAGTTTCACATAGTTTCACATAGTTTCGGATAGTTTCACATAGTTTCACATAGTTTCGGATATTTTCACATAGTTTCACATAGTTTCGGATAGTTTCACGTAGTTTCACATAGTTTCGGATAGTTTTACATAGTTTCACATAGTTTCACATAGTTTCGGATAGTTTCACGTAGTTTCGGATAGTTTCGGATAGTTTCACATAGTTTCACATAGTTTCGGATAGTTTCGTATAGTTTCACATAGTTTCGGATAGTTTCGGATAGTTTCACATAGTTTCACATAGTTTCGGATAGTTTCACATAGTTTTACATAGTTTCGGATAGTTTCACATAGTTTCACATAGTTTCGGATAGTTTCACATTGTTTCACATAGTTTCGGATAGTTTCACATAGTTCCGGATAGTTTCACATAGTTTCGGATAGTTCCGGATAGTTTCACATAGTTTCGGATAGTTTCACATAGTTTCGGATAGTTTCGGATAGTTTCACATAGTGTCACATAGTTTCACATAGTATCCGATAGTTTCACATAGCTTAAAATAGTTTCACGTAGTGTCACATAGTTTCACATAGTTTCGGATAGTTTCACATAGTTTCGGATAGTTTCGGATAGTTTCACATAGTTCCGGATAGTTTTACATAGTTTCACATAGTTTCGGATAGTTTCACATAGTTTCGGATAGTTTCGGATAGTTTCACATAGTGTCACATAGTTTCACATAGTATCCGATAGTTTCACATAGCTTAAAATAGTTTCACGTAGTGTCACATAGTTTCACATAGTTTCGGATAGTTTCACATAGTTTCACATAGTTTCGGATAGTTTCACATTGTTTCACTTAGTTTCGGATAGTTTCACATAGTTTCACATAGTTTCGGATAGTTTTACATACTTTCGGATAGTTTCACATAGTTTTACATAGTTTCACATAGTTTCGGATAGTTTCACATAGTTTCACATAGTTTCGGATAGTTTCACATAGTTTCGGATAGTTTCACATAGTTTTACATAGTTTCGGATAGTTTCACATAGTTTCGGATAGTTTCGGATAGTTTCACATAGTTCACATAGTTTCACATAGTTTCACATAGTTTCGGATAGTTTCACATAGTTTCACATAGTTTCGGATATTTTCACATAGTTTCACATAGTTTCGGATAGTTTCACGTAGTTTCACATAGTTTCGGATAGTTTTACATAGTTTCACATAGTTTCACATAGTTTCGTATAGTTTCACATAGTTTCGGATAGTTTCGGATAGTTTCACATAGTTTCACATAGTTTCGGATAGTTTCACATAGTTTTACATAGTTTCGGATAGTTTCACATAGTTTCACATAGTTTCGGATAGTTTCACATTGTTTCACATAGTTTCGGATAGTTTCACATAGTTCCGGATAGTTTCACATAGTTTCGGATAGTTCCGGATAGTTTCACATAGTTTCGGATAGTTTCACATAGTTTCGGATAGTTTCGGATAGTTTCACATAGTGTCACATAGTTTCACATAGTATCCGATAGTTTCACATAGCTTAAAATAGTTTCACGTAGTGTCACATAGTTTCACATAGTTTCGGATAGTTTCACATAGTTTCGGATAGTTTCGGATAGTTTCACATAGTTCCGGATAGTTTTACATAGTTTCACATAGTTTCAAATAGTTTCGTATAGTTTCACATAGTTTCGGATAGTTTCACATAGTTTCGGATAGTTTCACATAGTTTCACATAGTTTCGGATAGTTTCACATAGTTTCGGATAGTTTCACATAGTTTCGGATAGTTTCGGATAGTTTCACATAGTTTCACGTAGTTTCGGATAGTTTCACATAGTTTCGGATAGTTTCACATAGTTTCACATAGTTTCGGATAGTTTCACATAGTTTCGGATAGTTTCGGATTGGTTTACATAGTTTCGGATAGTTTCACATAGTTTCGGATATTTTCACATAGTTTCACATAGTTTCGGATAGTTTCACTTTGTTTCACATAGTTTCGGATAGTTTCACATAGTTCCGGATAGTTTCACATAGTTTCGGATAGTTCCGGATAGTTTCACATAGTTTCACATAGTTTCGGATAGTTTCACATAGTTTCGGATAGTTTCACATAGTTTCGGATAGTTTCACATAGTTTCACATAGTTTCGGATAGTTTCACATAGTGTCACATAGTTTCACATAGTTTCGGATAGTTTCACTTAGTTTCAAATAGTTTCACGTAGTGTCACATAGTTTCACATAGTTTCACATAGTTTCGGATAGTTTCACATAGTTTCGGAAAGTTTCACATAGTTTCGGATAGTTTTACATAGTTTCACATAGTTTCACATAGTTTCGGATATTTTCACATAGTGTCACATAGTTTCACATAGTTTCGGATAGTTTCACATAGTTTCACATAGTTTCGGATAGTTTCACATAGTTTCGGATAGTTTCACATATTTTCACATAGTTTCGGATAGTTTCACATAGTTTCACATAGTTTCGGATATTTTCACATAGTTTCACATAGTTTCGGATAGTTTCACATAGTTTCGGATAGTTTCTCATAGTTTCACATAGTTTCGGATTGTTTCACATAGTTTCGGATAGTTTCACATAGTTTCACATAGTTTCGGATAGTTTCACATAGTTTCGGATAGTTTCACATATTTTCACATAGTTTCGGATAGTTTCACATAGTTTCACATAGTTTCGGATAGTTTCACATAGTTTCACATAGTTTCGCGTAGTTTCGGATAGTTTCACATAGTTTCGGATAGTTTCACATAGTTTCGGATAGTTTCACATACTTTCGGATAGTATCACATAGTTTCACATAGTTTCGGATAGTTTCACATAGTTTCACATAGTTTTGGATAGTTTCACATCGTTTCGGATAGTTTCGCATAGTTTCGGATAGTTTCACATAGTTTCACATAGTTTCGGATAGTTTCACATAGTTTCGGATAGTTTCACATAGTTTCGGATAGTTTCACATAGTTTCGGATAGTATCACATAGTTTCACATAGTTTCGGATAGTTTCACATAGTTTCACATAGTTTCGGATAGTTTCACATAGTTTCGGATAGTTTCACATAGTTTCGGATAGTTTCACATAGTTTCACATAGTTTCGGATAGTTTCACATAGTTTCGGAGAGTTTCACATAGTTTCACATAGTTTCGGATAGTTTCACATAGTTTCGCATTGTTTCGGATAGTTTCACATAGTTTCGGATAGTTTCACGTAGTGTCACATAGTTTCACATAGTTTCAAGTAGTTTCACATAATTTCACATAGTTTCACATAGTTTCACATAGTTTCAGATAGTTTCACGTAGTGTCACATAGTTTCACATAGTTTCACATAGTTTCGGATAGTTTCACATAGTTTCGGATAGTTTCACATAGTTTCACATAGTTTCACATAGTTTCAAATAGTTTCACGTAGTGTCACATAGTTTCACATAGTTTCGGATAGTTTCACATAGTTTCGGATAGTTTCACACAGTTTCGGATAGTTTCACATAGTTTCAAATAGTTTCAAATAGTTTCGGATAGTTTCAAATAGTTTCGGATAGTTTCACATAGTTTCGGATAGTTTCACATAGTTTCACATAGTTTCGGATAGTCTCACATAGTGTCACATAGTTTCACATAGTTTCGGATAGTTCCACATAGTTTCACATAGTTTCGGATAGTTTCACGTAGTGTCACATAGTTTCACATAGTTTCACATAGTTTCGGATAGTTTCACATAGTTTCGGATAGTTTCACATAGTTTCACATAGCTTAACATAGTTTCACATAGTTTCGGATAGTTTCACTTAGTTTCACATAGTTTCGGATATTTTCACATACTTTCACATAGTTTCACATAGTTTCGGATAGTTTCACATAGTTACACATAGTTTCGGATAGTTTCACATAGTGTCCCATAGTTTTACATAGTTTCAAATAGTTTCACATAGTTTCACGTAGTTTCACATAGTTTCAAATAGTTTCACGTAGTGTCACATATTTTCACATAGTTTCACATAGTTTCGGATAGTTTCACATAGTTTCGGATAGTTTCACATAGTTTCAAATAGTTTCACGTAGTGTCACATAGTTTCACATAGTTTCGGATAGTTTCACATAGTTTCACATAGTTTCGGATAGTTTCACATAGTTTCGGATAGTTTCACATAGTTTCGGATAGTTTCACATAGTTTCACATAGTTTCGGATAGTTTCACATAGTTACGGATAGTTTCACATAGTTTCGGATAGTATCACATAGCTTCACATAGTTTCGGATAGTTTCACATAGTTTCGGATAGTTTCACATAGTTTCGGTTAGTTTCACATAGTTTCACATAGTTTCAGATAGTTTCACATAGTTTCACATAGTTTCGGATAGTTTCGGATAGTTTCACATAGTGTCACATAGTTTCACATAGTTTCGGATAGTTTCACATAGTTTCACATAGTTTCGGATAGTTTCACATAGTTACGGATAGTTTCACATAGTTTCGGATAGTTTCACATAGTTTCACATAGTTTCAGATAGTTTCACATAGTTTCACACAGTTTCGGATAGTTTCGGATAGTTTCACATAGTGTCACATAGTTTCACATAGTTTCGGATAGTTTCACATAGTTTCACATAGTTTCGGATAGTTTCACATAGTTACGGATAGTTTCACATAGTTTCGGATAGTTTCACATAGTTTCGGATAGTATCACATAGTTTCACATAGTTTCGGATAGTTTCACATAGTTTCACATAGTTTCGGATAGTTTCACATAGTTTCACTTAGTTTCGGATAGTTTCACATAGTTTCACATAGGGTCGGATAGTTTCACATAGTTTCGGATAGTTTCACATAGTTTCACATAGGGTCGGATAGTTTCACATAGTTTCGGATAGTTTCACATAGTTTCACATAGTTTCGGATAGTTTCACATAGTTTCACATAGTTTCGGATATTTTCACATAGTTTCACATAGTTTCGGATAGTTTCACATTGTTTCACATAGTTTCGGAGAGTTTCACATAGTTCCGGATAGTTTCACATAGTTTCGGATAGTTTCACATAGTGTCACATAGTGTCACATAGTTTCACATAGTTTCGGATAGTTTTACATAGTTTCAAATAGTTTCACGCAGTGTCACATAGTTTCACATAGTTTCGGATAGTTTCACATAGTTTCGGATAGTTTCACATAGTTACGGATAGTTTCACATAGTTTCGGATAGTATCACATAGCTTCACATAGTTTCACATAGTTTCACATAGTTTCGGATAGTTTCACATAGTTTCGGATAGTTTCACATAGTTACGGATAGTTTCACATAGTTTCGGATAGTATCACATAGCTTCACATAGTTTCACATAGTTTCGGATAGTTTCACATAGTTTCGGATAGTTTCACATAGTTTCGAATAGTTTCAAATAGTTTCGGATAGTTTCACACAGTTTCACATAGTTTCAGATAGTTTCAGATAGTTTCACATAGTGTCACATAGTTTCACATAGTTTCGGATAGTTTCACATAGTTTCACATAGTTTCGGATAGTTTCACATAGTTTCACATAGTTTCACATAGTTTCGGATAGTTTCACATAGTTTCGGATAGTTTCACATAGTTTAACATAGCTTAACATAGTTTCACATAGTTTCGGATAGTTTCACATAGTTTCACATAGTTTCGGATATTTTCACATAGTTTCACATAGTTTCGGATATTTTCACATAGTTTCACATAGTTTCGGATAGTTTCACATTGTTTCACATAGTTTCGGATAGTTTCACATAGTTCCGGATAGTTTCACATAGTTTCGGATAGTTCCGGATAGTTTCACATAATTTCACATAGTTTCGGATAGTTTCACATAGTTTCGGATAGTTTCACATAGTTTCGGATAGTTTCACATAGTTTCACATAGTTTCACATAGTTTCATATAGTTTTGGATAGTTTCACATAGTGTCACATAGTTTCACATAGTTTCGGATAGTTTCACATAGTTTCAAATAGTTTCACGTAGTTTCACATAGTTTCACATAGTTTCGGATAGTTTCACATAGTTTCGGATAGTTTCACATAGTTTCACATAGTTTCGGATAGTTTTACATTGTTTCATATAGTTTCACATAGTTTCGTATAGATTCACATAGTTTCGGATAGTTTCACATAGTTTCACATAGTTTCGGATAGTTTCACATAGTTTCGGATAGTTTCACATAGTTTTACATAGTTTCGGATAGTTTCACATAGTTTCGAATAGTTTCGGATAGTTTCACATAGTTCACATAGTTTCACATAGTTTCACATAGTTTCGGATAGTTTCACATAGTTTCACATAGTTTCGGATATTTTCACATAGTTTCACATAGTTTCGGATAGTTTCACATTGTTTCACATAGTTTCGGATAGTTTCACATAGTTCCGGATAGTTTCACATAGTTTCGGATAGTTCCGGATAGTTTCACATAGTTTCACATAGTTTCGGATAGTTTCACATAGTTTCGGATAGATTCACGTAGTTTCGGATAGTTTCTCATAGTTTTGGATAGTTTCACATAGAGTTACATAGTTTCACATAGTTTCGGATAGTTTCACATAGTTTCAAATAGTTTCGCGTAGTGTCACATAGTTTCACATAGTTTCGGATAGTTTCACATAGTTTCGGATAGTTTCACATAGTTTCACATAGTTTCGGATAGTTTTACATAGTTTCACATAGTTTCACATAGTTTCACATAGTTTCGTATAGTTTCACATAGTTTCGGATAGTTTCACATAGTTTCACATAGTTTCACATAGTTTCGGATAGTTTCACATAGTTTCGGATAGTTTCACATAGTTTCACATAGTTTCGGATAGTTTCACATAGTTTCGGATAGTTTCACATAGTTTCACATAGTTTCGGATAGTTTCACATAGTTTCACATAGTTTCACATAGTTTCGGATAGTTTCACATAGTTTCACATAGTTTCACATAGTTTCGGATAGTTTCACGTAGTTTCACATAGTTTCATATAGTTTCACGTAGTGTCACATAGTTTCACATAGTTTCGGATAGTTTCACATAGTTTCGGATAGTTTCACATAGTTTCGGATAGTTTCACATAGTTTCGGATAGTTTCGGATAGTTTCACATAGTTTCACATAGTTTCGGATAGTTTCACATAGTTTCTGATATTTTCACATAGTTTCACATAGTTTCGGATATTTTCACATAGTGTCACATAGTTTCCCATAGTTTCTGATAGTTTCACATTGTTTCACATAGTTTCGGATAGTTTTACATAGTTCCGGATAGTTTCACATAGTTTCGGATAGTTTCACATAGTTTTACATAGTTTCGGATAGTTTCACGTAGTTTCACATAGTTTCAAATAGTTTCACGTAGTGTCACATAGTTTCACATAGTTTCGGATAGTTTCACATAGTTTCAAATAGTTTCACGTAGTTTCACATAGTTTCACATAGTTTCGGATAGTTTCACGTAGTTTCACATAGTTTCAAATAGTTTCACGTAGTGTCACATAGTTTCACATAGTTTCGGATAGTTTCACATAGTTTCAAATAGTTTCACGTAGTTTCACATAGTTTCACATAGTTTCGGATAGTTTCACATAGTTTCACATAGTTTCGGATAGTTTCACATAGTTTCACATAGTTTCGGATAGTTTCACATAGTTTCGGATAGTTTCACATAGTTTCGGATAGTTTCACATAGTTACGGATAGTTTCACATAGTTTCGGATAGTATCACATAGCTTCACATAGTTTCACATAGTTTCGGATAGTTTCACATAGTTTCGGATAGTTCCGGATAGTTTCACATAGTTTCACATAGTTTCGGATAGTTTCACATAGTTTCGGATAGTTTCACATAGTTTCGGATAGTTTCACATAGTTTCACATAGTTTCGGATAGTTTCACATAGTGTCACATAGTTTCACATAGTTTCGGATAGTTTCACTTAGTTTCAAATAGTTTCACGTAGTGTCACATAGTTTCACATAGTTTCACATAGTTTCGGATAGTTTCACATAGTTTCGGATAGTTTCACATAGTTTCGGATAGTTTTACATAGTTTCACATAGTTTCACATAGTTTCGGATATTTTCACATAGTGTCACATAGTTTCACATAGTTTCGGATAGTTTCACATAGTTTCACATAGTTTCGGATAGTTTCACATATTTTCACATAGTTTCGGATAGTTTCACATAGTTTCACATAGTTTCGGATATTTTCACATAGTTTCGGATAGTTTCACATAGTTTCGGATAGTTTCTCATAGTTTCACATAGTTTCGGATTGTTTCACATAGTTTCGGATAGTTTCACATAGTTTCACATAGTTTCGGATAGTTTCACATAGTTTCGGATAGTTTCACATATTTTCACATAGTTTCGGATAGTTTCACATAGTTTCACATAGTTTCGGATAGTTTCACATAGTTTCGGATAGTTTCACATAGTTTCGGATAGTTTTACATAGTTTCACATAGTTTCACATAGTTTCGTATAGTTTCACATAGTTTCGGATAGTTTCACATAGTTTCACATAGTTTCACATAGTTTCGGATAGTTTCACATAGTTTCGGATAGTTTCACATAGTTTCACATAGTTTCGGATAGTTTCACATAGTTTCGGATAGTTTCACATAGTTTCGGATAGTTTCGGATAGTTTCACATAGTTTCACATAGTTTCGGATAGTTTCACATAGTTTCACATAGTTTCACATAGTTTCGGATAGTTTCACATAGTTTCACATAGTTTCGGATAGTTTCACGTAGTGTCACTTAGTTTCACATAGTTTCGGATAGTTTCACATAGTTTCGGATAGTTTCACATAGTTTCGGATAGTTTCACATAGTTTCGGATAGTTTCGGATAGTTTCACATAGTTTCACATAGTTTCGGATAGTTTCACATAGTTTCACATAGTTTCTGATATTTTCACATAGTTTCACATAGTTTCGGATATTTTCACATAGTGTCACATAGTTTCCCATAGTTTCTGATAGTTTCACATTGTTTCACATAGTTTCGGATAGTTTTACATAGTTCCGGATAGTTTCACATAGTTTCGGATAGTTTCACATAGTTTTACATAGTTTCGGATAGTTTCACGTAGTTTCACATAGTTTCAAATAGTTTCACGTAGTGTCACATAGTTTCACATAGTTTCGGATAGTTTCACATAGTTTCAAATAGTTTCACGTAGTTTCACATAGTTTCACATAGTTTCGGATAGTTTCACATAGTTTCACATAGTTTCGGATAGTTTCACATAGTTTCACATAGTTTCGGATAGTTTCACATAGTTTCGGATAGTTTCACATGGTTACGGATAGTTTCACATAGTTTCGGATAGTATCACATAGCTTCACATTGTTTCACATAGTTTCGGATAGTTTCACATAGTTTCGGATAGTTCCGGATAGTTTCACATAGTTTCACATAGTTTCGGATAGTTTCACATAGTTTCGGATAGTTTCACATAGTTTCGGATAGTTTCACATAGTTTCACATAGTTTCGGATAGTTTCACATAGTGTCACATAGTTTCACATAGTTTCGGATAGTTTCACTTAGTTTCAAATAGTTTCACGTAGTGTCACATAGTTTCACATAGTTTCACATAGTTTCGGATAGTTTCACATAGTTTCGGATAGTTTCACATAGTTTCGGATAGTTTTACATAGTTTCACATAGTTTCACATAGTTTCGGATATTTTCACATAGTGTCACATAGTTTCACATAGTTTCGGATAGTTTCACATAGTTTCACATAGTTTCGGATAGTTTCACATATTTTCACATAGTTTCGGATAGTTTCACATAGTTTCACATAGTTTCGGATATTTTCACATAGTTTCGGATAGTTTCACATCGTTTCGGATAGTTTCTCATAGTTTCACATAGTTTCGGATTGTTTCACATAGTTTCGGATAGTTTCACATAGTTTCACATAGTTTCGGATAGTTTCACATAGTTTCGGATAGTTTCACATATTTTCACATAGTTTCGGATAGTTTCACATAGTTTCACATAGTTTCGGATAGTTTCACATAGTTTCACATAGTTTCGCGTAGTTTCGGATAGTTTCACATAGTTTCGGATAGTTTCACATAGTTTCGGATAGTTTCACATACTTTCGGATAGTATCACATAGTTTCACATAGTTTCGGATAGTTTCACATAGTTTTGGATAGTTTCACATAGTTTCGGATAGTTTCGCATAGTTTCGGATAGTTTCACATAGTTTCACATAGTTTCGGATAGTTTCACATAGTTTCACATAGTTTCGGATAGTTTCACATAGTTTCGGAGAGTTTCACATAGTTTCACATAGTTTCGGATAGTTTCACATAGTTTCGCATAGTTTCGGATAGTTTCACATAGTTTCGGATAGTTTCACGTAGTGTCACATAGTTTCACATAGTTTCAAGTAGTTTCACATAATTTCACATAGTTTCACATAGTTTCAGATAGTTTCACGTAGTGTCACATAGTTTCACATAGTTTCGGATAGTTTCACATAGTTTCGGATAGTTTCACATAGTTTCACATAGTTTCACATAGTTTCAAATAGTTTCACGTAGTGTCACATAGTTTCACATAGTTTCGGATAGTTTCACATAGTTTCGGATAGTTTCACACAGTTTCGGATAGTTTCACATAGTTTCAAATAGTTTCAAATAGTTTCGGATAGTTTCAAATAGTTTCGGATAGTTTCACATAGTTTCGGATAGTTTCACATAGTTTCACATAGTTTCGGATAGTTTCACATAGTGTCACATAGTTTCACATAGTTTCGGATAGTTCCACATAGTTTCACATAGTTTCGGATAGTTTCACGTAGTGTCACATAGTTTCACATAGTTTCACATAGTTTCGGATAGTTTCACATAGTTTCGGATAGTTTCACATAGTTTCACATAGCTTAACATAGTTTCACATAGTTTCGGATAGTTTCACATAGTTTCACATAGTTTCGGATATTTTCACATACTTTCACATAGTTTCACATAGTTTCGGATAGTTTCACATAGTTACACATAGTTTCGGATAGTTTCACATAGTGTCCCATAGTTTTACATAGTTTCAAATAGTTTCGCATAGTTTCACGTAGTTTCACATAGTTTCAAATAGTTTCACGTAGTGTCACATATTTTCACATAGTTTCACATAGTTTCGGATAGTTTCACATAGTTTTGGATAGTTTCACATAGTTTCAAATAGTTTCACGTAGTGTCACATAGTTTCACATAGTTTCGGATAGTTTCACATAGTTTCACATAGTTTCGGATAGTTTCACATAGTTTCGAATAGTTTCACATAGTTTCGGATAGTTTCACATAGTTTCGGATAGTTTCACATAGTTTCACATAGTTTCGGATAGTTTCACATAGTTACGGATAGTTTCACATAGTTTCGGATAGTATCACATAGCTTCACATAGTTTCGGATAGTTTCACATAGTTTCGGATAGTTTCACATAGTTTCGGATAGTTTCACATAGTTTCACATAGTTTCAGATAGTTTCACATAGTTTCACATAGTTTCGGATAGTTTCGGATAGTTTCACATAGTGTCACATAGTTTCACATAGTTTCGGATAGTTTCACATAGTTTCACATAGTTTCGGATAGTTTCACATAGTTACGGATAGTTTCACATAGTTTCGGATAGTTTCACATAGTTTCACATAGTTTCAGATAGTTTCACATAGTTTCACATAGTTTCGGATAGTTTCGGATAGTTTCACATAGTGTCACATAGTTTCACATAGTTTCGGATAGTTTCACATAGTTTCACATAGTTTCGGATAGTTTCACATAGTTACGGATAGTTTCACATAGTTTCGGATAGTTTCACATAGTTTCGGATAGTATCACATAGTTTCACATAGTTTCGGATAGTTTCACATAGTTTCACATAGTTTCGGATAGTTTCACATAGTTTCACTTAGTTTCGGTTAGTTTCACATAGTTTCACATAGTTTCGGATAGTTTCACATAGTTTCGGATAGTTTCACATAGTTTCACATAGCTTAACATAGTTTCACATAGTGTCGGATAGTTTTGGATAGTTTCACATAGTTTCACATAGTTTCGGATAGTTTCACATAGTTTCACATAGTTTCGGATATTTTCACATAGTTTCACATAGTTTCGGATAGTTTCACATTGTTTCACATAGTTTCGGAGAGTTTCACATAGTTCCGGATAGTTTCACATAGTTTCACATAGTTTCGGATAGTTTCACATAGTGTCACATAGTGTCACATAGTGTCACATAGTTTCACATAGTTTCGGATAGTTTTACATAGTTTCAAATAGTTTCACGTAGTGTCACATAGTTTCACATAGTTTCACATAGTTTCGGATAGTTTCACATAGTTTCGGATAGTTTCACATAGTTACGGATAGTTTCACATAGTTTCGGATAGTATCACATAGCTTCACATAGTTTCACATAGTTTCGGATAGTTTCACATAGTTTCGGATAGTTTCACACAGTTTCACATAGTTTCAGATAGTTTCAGATAGTTTCACATAGTTTCACATAGTTTCGGATAGTTTCGGATAGTTTCACATAGTGTCACATAGTTTCACATAGTTTCGGATAGTTTCACATAGTTTCACATAGTTTCACATAGTTTCACGTAGTGTCACATAGTTTCACATAGTTTCGGATAGTTTCACATAGTTTCACATAGTTTCGGATAGTTTCACATAGTTTCACATAGTTTCGGATAGTTTCACATAGTTTCGGATAGTTTCACATAGTTTCACATAGCTTAACATAGTTTCACATAGTTTCGGATAGTTTCGGATAGTTTCACATAGTTTCGCATAGTTTCGGATATTTTCACATAGTTTCACATAGTTTCGGATATTTTCACATAGTTTCACATAGTTTCGGATAGTTTCACATTGTTTCACATAGTTTCGGATAGTTTCACATAGTTCCGGATAGTTTCACATAGTTTCGGTTAGTTCCGGATAGTTTCACATAATTTCACATAGTTTCGGATAGTTTCACATAGTTTCGGATAGTTTCACATAGTTTCGGATAGTTTCACATAGTTTCACATAGTTTCATATAGTTTTGGATAGTTTCACATAGTGTCACATAGTTTCACATAGTTTCGGATAGTTTCACATAGTTTCAAATAGTTTCACGTAGTGTCACATAGTTTCACATAGTTTCGGATAGTTTCACATAGTTTCGGATAGTTTCACATAGTTTCACATAGTTTCGGATAGTTTTACATTGTTTCATATAGTTTCACATAGTTTCGTATAGTTTCACATAGTTTCGGATAGTTTCACATGGTTTCACATAGTTTCGGATAGTTTCACATAGTTTCGGATAGTTTCACATAGTTTTACATAGTTTCGGATAGTTTCACATAGTTTCGGATAGTTTCGGATAGTTTCACATAGTTCACATAGTTTCACATAGTTTCGGATAGTTTCACATAGTTTCACATAGTTTCAAATAGTTTCACGTAGTGTCACATAGTTTCGGATAGTTTCACATAGTTTCACATAGTTTCGGATAGTTTCACATAGTTTCACTTAGTTTCGGATAGTTTCACATAGTTTCGGATAGTTTCACATAGTTTCACATAGTTTCACATAGTTTCACATAGTTTCGGATAGTTTCACATAGTTTCGGATAGTTTCACATAGTTTCACATAGCTTAACCCTCTGATTCCGATCGAGTCCTAGAATTTGTGTCCCTTCATTACGGGAGTTTTCTGAAAGCAGTTTCTATGATTGAACTCGTCCAAAACTATCTTCCTGTGAGGGGTTGAGGAGGGGTCATCGTTTTCTCGCAGTTGAGTATTCAAAATCACTCATGCGGCAAAGGAGGGGAATTGTTGACAAATTAGAACATTTACATGAAATATAAGTTTTCCGAAAATAAAAGTTTAGCACCTTATTGGCGATTTTCAAGTAGAGGAGTAATAAATTATACTTTAATTTTTTTCTTTCTTTTATTTATTTCGTTCTTTCTTCCTTTTTTTCTATTCTTTCGACATTTTAAATAAGAGAGGAAGACTCTTTTGATAAGTGCCGAATATTCAAATTATCTCATCCGTTTAATTTTTGTATAAGTACAGCGATTTATTAATTTTATTTAATGCAACATGGTTTATGAAATCTAATATATAATGATTGTGTTATCTTTAAATTTATTTCTTAAATAAAGAAATTAATACTAAACGGTTCCGAGTTATATTTTAGTAAATTTAAGAGTATTAGCTTTTAAAATAAATCAATAATAAGAAACGGCTTCTGAAACATATCTTTCATTTTATTAAGTGTCCTGACCGAAAAAAAAATTAAGATGCATGCAATATAATTGTTTACGACTTGCTTCTTAATTCAAATCAACAGTGTTCAAATTGACAGGATTTGCAATCATAATTACTTTGTAATAACGTTACTGAAGAATACAGTTGAATAAAAATATAAAAATTATAAGTAATTAATATTCTTGTATGTTCATAAATCAGTCATTCATATGTAGCGGGATTGATATAATTAAAAGTATTTCTTTAGAATAAACTATTTTTATAGATTGTCATAATTATAAGGAGTAAAATCTACTTACTGAAGTTAAAAAAGTTTTTTTTATAATTTCGACAGTAATTTATACTGAAATATAAAACATTTTATGCATATTTATTTTGTGCGTTTTTTATTTTATTTTTCTCTGCATCTATATTTATATGAATCTATATTTATATGGATCTATATTTATATACACCTATAACTATCAATTTATGAGTTTGTGTTTCGTATTAATTAGGACTGTTAGTGCATTTTAAAATTTGGACAGAAGATGAAAGAAACTAATCTACCACTCATCTTACATCCACTCATCTCAATTGAAAAATAGAATTTACTCATTGGTTTTACAGATACCTTTGCTATAAATTAAACAATAATTCAGCAATTTTAAATATATGTATTTTTATAATATATATATTTTAAAGATAAATCATCAGTAATGTTTGCTAGCTCATAGCTCTATTTAATTATAAAAAGAGTTTATTGCACGATATTTTCAAGTGTTATCTTTTAATGTCAGATAAACCTAATGATGAACAAAACTATGGTTGACTGCGTCTCGAAATTAGTAAGTTTTCCGAAATCGCATGTTTATTTTGTTCAAAGTTATACTTTTAAAATATTTTTCTATAATACAAAATAATTTAAAATCAATATAAGTGGAACAAAATAAAAGATTATGTTCTGAAAGTCACAATAAATGAAGAGAACTACGTAGTATGTTTAGGAGAAACGTAAAAAATCACCTTAATATTATTGATACCAGTTATAATTAGTCAACTTTATTAATAGATACTTATTGAAATAAAAAAGAATAAACTATGTATTAAAAAGTACAATGGATGGAGAAAAGGTTCTTCTATTTTGGGGAACCGTATGACGCTTAAATAATTTTAGTGACTTAATTTTAGTATGAACCAATTACGATTAATTTTATTTAGTAATATGCCCAACTAATATTATGCAATTGATACACCGCTAATCTAGATATAGTTGAAATAGTTTTTTGGTCTCTTGAAAGGAATAAGTAAGTATGCTTTGTTGATTGTGTTAAATTTTATTTTAACTATCATTATAAGTTGGCATCGAACAACAGAATATATATATATATATATATATATATATATATATATATATATATATATATATATATATATATATATATATATATATATATATATATATATATATATATATATATATATATATATATATATATATATATATATATATATATATATATATATATATATATATATATATATATATATATATATATATATTAACATAGTAATAATAATTAACTTAACTTATATAGAAATGTTATAATAGATCATATTTTTGGGTTTTTAAGAAACTTTTTAGGAACAAAAAAAATTTGAATATTGTTTCAGGAAATTCTAGTATTTTCTTTCAGGACATTTAATTTTTCCTAATTTTTCGTTAAAATGTATTTTTTATTTTAAAAAAATTGAAAATAATGTGACTATAATATTTTTTGTAAACATTGCTCATTGACCTCACCCCTTTTGTTAGAAAAATGAGATCTCAAACTTCCTTCTTCTTCCTTTCGTAATACTTAATACTTTCGTAATTACTTCGCTTACGTAATACTTAAACAGAATATTTAGCCTTAGTCGTTACATTTAAAGCTAAGTTACATTAGCGGTTGATTTATAATCTAAGATTCAATTTTGATTAACAAAAAAAGCTGTCTTTAGTTACTGATTGATTTTCTAATAAATCTCCAAGTATGTAGAAAAGAAGGAAATGTGCAACGTGTTTTTCTACAATAGAGTGTGACAAAAGGTGTCATGTTATAGTGCTGCCTTTTCAGGAACACGGCTGGAATTCACCGTTTAGCTTAGGTAAAAGAGAACCGCTAAATATTCCCTGCTTCTGTTCTCAGAAAAGTTGAATGGGCTCTTCCTTCCATCTGTCTCTCTCTCTCCTGTCATATAGTCTAAGAGCAACTCAGTTTTAGAATTATCAGTTTCTTACCGAAACAGAGATAATATGATAGATATAAAAAATTAAAATAATCTAAATATAAATAAAAAAAATAGAAAGATGATTGGGAGAATAAAAGAAGAATCGGAATTTTAGCAATTTTTCTCGAATAGGAAAGATGGAAACGAATTTTAAAAAAATCGTTTAGGTGCTAAATATCTTCAATAAATTTTGACGCTTTATTGAGAATTGTTACAATACGAAATAAGTTTATTAAATCTAATATTCAATTCCCTATATTATAATGCCATCAGGAGAAAAAGAAGTGCCATTAGGAAAACATTTGTTTGGAGTGGAGGGTCTGACCACAAGGGGGGCACAGGCTACTCTATATAAAACATAAAAAGACATGTTCATTTAATTTTATTTTATTTATTATTCACACTTATATATTTTTTGAAAAGGAAAGCTTCTAACATCTTTCCAAAAATATAAAATGTTTTGAACATCTGGTGGAAATTCGACAATTGAAACATGTATAAGGCGTAACTTCTCTTTATATATATGATCATAAAATAAAAATAGTTTAAAAATAATTAGACTTTAAATTTTAAAAAAAAACTGAAAACAAATTTTGAAAGTAAAATAACCTAAAAGTCCAAGTCACAGGGAAACATTTTTTCCAAGCTTTGCGATGTTAATATTAAAAATAAAATATTATGTTCATAAATTTGGCATTATGTTTATAAATATTATGTTTAAAATGGGGCATCGAGGCAGATAAAGTTTTAAAAAATGTACGTATTTTAGAATCAAATACATAGTTAATGAAGCTCACGAGCTGTGTTTTGTCAGCGATGGCATGATCGCGGCAATATGGTCACTATTGCGCACAAACCACCTTTACTTCCTAGACAAGCTGCTACTTGGTACTCATCCCTCCAAAACTGGGTGGGTTTCCAGTCACCAGCTCGGATCAATAATATTACTATCATTAAAAATATTGCATTTTATTTTTCATTTCAAATCTAAAAAAATTAAAATGCTTTATTTGCTGAAAATTGTCAATTTTTAGATAATAGTGCATTTCGTTTTTATTATAGCAAAAGTTTATTACATAAAGCTGGTTAAATTTATTACATGAAGTTCCCCGGTATTAGAAATGTCATTTATTGCTACAGAAAATTTAAAATATTTACTGAGATGCGGAGAAAATTTAGTGCTTTCGTATTTGTCTTGATTCGTCCCTGTCTATATTGATTAATTATTTTTTTTATTAGTTAATTATTAATTATTATATACATTTCTAATAGTTACTAAAACATTAATTTACCTAATTATTTCAAACCAGACCATATGTTATAATAAGGTCGTGTAAGTTTTACCCGAAATTTCAATTGGGAAAAACTTCAATCTTTCTTTCAACATAACAAAATTCCGTTTTTTTTCCCTATGAAATATGTAATAATCAAAGTAATATGCTCGCTAATACTTAATGAGTTAGCACACGATTTCACTGTAAATGCAGAAGTATTTCCCTTTCTGTGATGCCGATAGTACACAAAGGGGAGTGGTGGATGGTATAACTCGGTTATAAGTGTCAAGAGCTATATTTTGTTGTATATTGTTATCCTTTCAAGAACGTGTATTGTGTAGTTTTTACAATACTTATTTACTTGGTGACAGCCTGTTTAAAAATAATGATTCCGGTGAATTCTATAATATGATACAGGAAATGCTTTCGTATTGCAAGGAATTAGTTACTTTCTTCCATTCGCCATGCTTTTTCTTTCTAGTAATATTCTCTTGAAGTGCTTACTACAAGAACTCAAGAACAATAGATGATTTATTTTTAATTCTATTTATCAATTTATTTTCACATTCAATGTAATTGCAAAAAATATTTAATATTTACGGAAACAGGGGAAGTAAGATGCAACAAATAACTAACGAGTTTTGTTTTCAAAATATTTAGGAAAATTCTAAAATTAATGAATTTATTTTCATGTTGATTTTTATTCCTTATATCTTGGTCTTACGATATAAAAGTCCATTCATTCTAAAAAACAAAAGCAAAAAAAAATATAAAAATAAAAAAAATAATAAAAAGCACAAAAAAAACAGGTTTTTTCCTTTTAAATATTGTACTTACACCTAATAATATGAATTGTGTGAATAAATAATTAAGCAGAAACAATTTTTTTCATAGTTTTATGTTTTCATTTTGATTTAATCCGTAATCGTTATAAATATTATGATTTGATAATGACAAAAATGCTCTATATTTACCCATTTGTAACATCACTGATTGCTAACTTTAAAGTCAGTTTCGGTGGTTAATGTAATTTGTTGTTAAAAGTTCTTTTTCCCTTAAAAAAATCCTTTTTAATATATGTATTGGAGTTTTAACTGTTGTTTTCACAATTAAATTAAGCTGTTTTTACAGTAGGATGTTTTTTTCTCAAATAATGAAAAATAATAATTAAGTAAATAACTAAAAAATAATAATTTACTACAAATTTGTGCAATCCATGTCCTGATTTCTTTTAAAAACTAAATTTAAGGATTATAAAATCAATAAAATCAATCTGCTCAATTTATGTTACACTTATAATAAATTTTAAACATATTTTTTTAAATAGTACTGATGCAAATGAATCCGCATTTGATTTAATTTTTTACCAAAAATAGTAATGATAATCACAGAATAGCATGGAAATTACTTCGTTTTCTCTTTTAGTGCAAAAATAGTACTGTTGTAGCATGAATAATAGTACTGTTATTGTTCTCGTAACAAAATATTTCTAGATCTCAACCATGTTCTTAGTATACACTCAGTACTTCAAATTATTTGTAATCGCGATAGTATGATGGTCAATCTGAATTCAAATTATGCTTCCTGTTCATTCGGTATTGTTACTATTGATGCATATTTTTCAAGAACTAAATAATTTCCACTGAGCTTTTAAAATTGGACTAATCAGGAATTCAAGCTGATCCAGACCAGATTAATTTTTAAATCACATTAAATTATCTATAAAAAGACCAAATTTACGAAAGGCTAACTTTTAATTGTGTAATAATATGAATATATTATATAATAAATAATAAATCATATTAAATTGTATGACTAAGTCTGTAATTATATGATTAAATCAAGTTATTTATACTTTTTCTGGTACCCTGAGATGCTTACCGTGATTTAGCAAGTCTCGAATTTTAAAATTTTATGTCAAAAACATCTAACTTATAGTTAAAGAACAAGTTTTTTTTCCCCCTTCTATAGTGATTAGAAAGATTAGTCGAGAAGCTTTTTCGTATCAAATATTCGTGGATTTTAACTATTCTGGTTTTAAACAACTTTTATTTGATTCTGATTTTAAATAACTCTTATTAATTCTTCGCTGAAGGTTCGTTTGAAAAAAGGCAGGTAAAATAATTTAAAAAATAACATCCCTTGTTCCGTTTAAATTTTTTGCTTTTAGTAAATCCGTAAATATAAAATTAATAAATTTATTACATGCATTGAAAGAAAATAAATATAATATAAATATGAAGTAAAATAAAATGAAACTTTTCTTAATATTTCGCGCCATATCTATTAATCATTATTTTTGTATTTCTATTAAACGAAAAAATCTTGAAAATTATAAAATTGTGTAAAGTTCTTATAATCAAATTTTTTGTTTAATATTTTGATGAATAAATCCTCGATTAATAAAAATTTAAAGAATCACTTATCTGATAAAATGGAAGGAAAATGAAGAAAAAATGTATTATTCAAAGAATCTTTATTATATTCTTTGCCGAAAAACTATAAAAAGTTTTATAACAATTGAAATCTGTAAAAATTTAGGTAACTAAAACAATATAAAAGCACAGAATTTTTTTTTTTAATATTATTATCAATTTTTTTTACTTTATTTATTTATTTATTTTTAATGATAACAAAATGCGGATAAAAAAATAAAACATTATTTGAAGTAGATTATTATCGAATAATCATAATCTTAGATTACATATTTTTAATAATGTTATTTAAGAAAAAAAAAACATTGCTTAAGAAAAAGCTTCTTAGTTGCGCTTTTCAAAATAGTTTTCAATGTAAGTAAAATGATAGTATTGGCGTTTTTCTTGAAGGCCAAATTTCAAAGCAAAAAGCAACCCATTCAGAAGAAACTTAGGGGAAGGATAATAGTTTGAGTAATTGAGGTAAACTGCCAACCCTTCTCTTTGTTCGTCCTCCCCTTAACTGACCCCCATTTCTTTCCCCACCCAAGAATCTCTTTTTCTACTCTCCCTACCCCAAAAAAACAAGATCGTCACGAAACGACACTTGCCGTAGTTTGCTTGTAAATGTCTTTTCATGAAGCTTCGGATGCAAGGGGTTAAATCATCTAAGTTACACTCCAATTGAGTACTGGAACCCTTCTCCTCTAAATCACTGCTTTTGTCCTCGGAGTAACTTGGTTTTGCTTAAAACTTGACCCCAGTACCTCAAGTCACTGCTTAAGTCCTCGGAGTAACTTTGTTTTGCTTAAAACTTGTCCCCAGTACCTCAAGTCACCGCTTAAATCATCTAAATAACACTCCAATTGAGTACTGGAACCCTTCTCCTCTAAATTACCGCTTAAGTCCTCGGAATAACTTTGTTTTGCTTAAAACTTGACCCCAGTACCTCAAGTCACCGCTTAAATCATCTAAGTAACATTCCAATTGAGTACTGGAACCCTTCTCTTCTAAATCACTGCTTAAGTCATCGGAATAACTTTGGTTTGCTTAAAACTTGACCCCAGTACCTCAAGTAACCGCTTAAATCATCTAAGTAACACTCCAATTGAATACTGGAACCCTTCTCCTCTTAATCACTGCTTAAGTACTCGGAGTAACTTTCTTTTGCTTAAAACTTGATCCCAGTACCTCAAGACACTGCTTAAGTCCTCGGAGTAACTTTGTTTTGCTTAAAAACTTGATCCCAGTACCTCCAATTCTCTAATTATAGCTAGGAATCACTGATTTTTCATTAAAACTTGATCTCAGTACCTCAAATCGCGGCTTGCAGCCGTGGGAAGACTGATTTTTCATTCAAACTTGACCCCAGTACCTTCAAACACCGCTTAAATCATCGGAGTAATTCTGTTTTTCTTAATAACTAAATCCCAGTACCTCCGATCCTCAAAATTCTACTTGAATCTTCGGAATGACGCTTCAATTGGGTACTAGAACCAATATTCTCAAAAAAGACCTTAAATCCGCGGAGTAACTGATTTTCGCTTATATCTTGAACCCTGTACCTCAGATCACCGCTTAAATCATCGGAGTAACTCTTCAATGGAGTACTGGAACCATTCTCCTCAAAATCACTGCTTAAGTCCTCGGAGTAACATTGTTTTGCTTAAAACTTGACCCCAGTACCTCAAGTCACCGCTTAAATCATCAAAGTAACACTCCAATTGAGTACTGGAACCCTTCTCCTCTAAATCACTGCTTAAGTCCTCGGATCAACTTTGTTTTGCTTAAAACTTGACCCCAGTACCTCAAGTCCCCGCTTAAATCATCTAAGTAACACGCCAATTGAGTAGTGGAAGCCTTCTCCTCTAAATCACTGCTTAAGTCCACGGAGTAACTTTGTTTTGCTTAAAACTTGACCCCAGTACCTCAAGTCACTGCTTAAGTCCTCGGAGTAACTTTGTTTTGCTTAAAACTTGACCCCAGTACCTCAAGTCACCGCTTAAGTCCTCGGAGTAACTTTGTTTTGCTTAAAACTTGACCCCAGTACCTCAAGTCACCGCTTAAATCATCTAAATAACTTTCCAATTGAGTACTGGAACCCTTCTCCTCTAAATCACTAATTAAGTCCTCGGAGTAACTTTGTTTCGCTTAAAACTTGACCCCAGTACCTCAAGTCACCGCTTAAATCAGCTAAGTAACACTCCAATTGATTACTGGAACCCTTCTCCCCTAAATCACTGCTTAAGTCCTCGGACTAACTTTGTTTTGCTTAAAACTTGAACCCAGTACCTCAAGTCACCGCTTAAATCATCTAAGTAACATTCCAATTGAGTACTGGAACCCTTCTCCTCTAAATCACTGCTTAAGTCCTCGGAGTAACTTTGTTTTGCTTAACACTTGACCCCAGTACCTCAAGTCACCGCTTAAATCATCTAAGTAACACTCCAATTGAGTACTGGAACCCTTCTCCTCTAAATCACTGCTTAAGTCCTCGGAGTAACTTTGATTTGCTTAAAACTTGACCCCAGTACCTCAAGTCACCGCTTAAATTATCTAAGTAACACTCCAATTGAATACTGGAACCCTTCTCCTCTTAATCACTGCTTAAGTCCTCGGAGTAACTTTCTTTTGCTTAAAACTTGATCCCAGTACCTCAAGACACTGCTTAAGTCCTCGGAGTAACTTTGTTTTGCTTAAAAACTTGATCCCAGTACCTCCAATTCTCTAATTATAGCTAGGAATCACTGATTTTTAATTAAAACTTGATCTCAGTACCTCAAATCGCGGCTTGCAGCCGTGGGAAGACTGATTTTTCATTTAAACTTGACCCCAGTCCCTTCAAACACCGCTTAAATCATCGGAGTAATTCTGTTTTTCTTAATAAATTAATCCCAGTACCTCCGATCCTCAAAATTCTACTTGAATCTTCGGAATGACGCTTCAATTGGGTACTAGAACCAATATCCTCAAAAAAGACCTTAAATCCGCGGAGTAACTGATTTTCGCTTATATCTTGAACACTGTACCTCAGATCACCGCTTAAATCATCGGAGTAACTCTTCAATAGAGTACTGGAACCCTTCTCCTCCAAATCACTGCTTAATTCCTCGGAGTAACATTGTTTTGCTTAAAACTTGACCCCAGTACCTCAAGTCACCGCTTAAATCATCCAAGTAACACTCCAATTGAGTACTGGAACCCTTCTCCTCTAAATCACTGCTTAAGTCCTCGGAGTAACTTTGTTTTGCTTAAAACTTGACCCCAGTACCTCAAGTCACCGCTTAAATCATCTAAGTAACACTCCAATTGAGTACTGGAACCCTTCTCCTCTAAATCACTGCTTAAGTCCTCGGAGTAACTTTGTTTTGCTTAAAACTTGACCCCAGTACCTCAGGTCACTGCTTAAGTCCTCGGAGTAACTTTGTTTTGCTTAAAACTTGACCCCAGTACCTCAAGTCACCGCTTAAAGCATCTACGTAACACTCCAATTGAGTACTGGAACCTTTCTCCTCTAAATCACTGCTTAAGTGCTCGGAGTAACTTTGTTTTGCTTTAAACTTGACCCCAGTTCCTCAAGTCACCGCTTAAATCATTTAAGTAACACTCCAATTGAGTACTGGAACCCTTCTCCTCTAAATCACTGCTTAAGTCGTCGGAGTAACTTTGTTTTGCTTAAAACTTGACCCCAGTACCTCAAGTCACCGCTTAAATCATCTAAGTAACACTCCAATTGTGTACTGGAACCCTTCTCCTCTAAATCACTGCTTAAGTCCTCGGAGTTCCTTTGGTTTGCTCAAAACTTGACCCCAGAACCTCAAGTCACCGCTTAAATAATCTAAGTAACACTCCAATTGAATAGTGGAACCCTTCACCTCTAAATCACTGCTTAAGTCCTCGGAGTAACTTTCTTTTGCTTAAAACTTGATCCCAGTACCTCAAGTCACTGCTTAAGTCCTCGGAGTAACTTTGTTTTTCTTAAAAACTTGATCCCAGTACCTCCAATTCTCTAATTATAGCTGGGAATCATTGATTTTTCATTGAAACTTGATCCCAGTACCTCAAATCGCGGCTTGAAGCCGTGGGAAGACTGATTTTTCATTCAAACGTTACCCCAGAACCTCCAAACACCGCTTAAATCATCAGAGTAATTCTGTTTTTCTTAATAACTTGATCCCAGTACCTCCGATCCTCAAAATTCTACTTGAATCTTCGGAATGACGCTTCAATTGGGTACTAGATCCAATATCCTCTTAAAAGACCTTAAATCCGCGGAGTAACTGATTTTCGCTTATTTCTTGAACTCTGTACCTCAGATCACCGCTTAAATCATCTAAGTAACACTCCAATTGAGTACTGGAACCCTTCTCCACTAAATCACTGCTTAAGTCCTCGGAGTAACTTTGTTTTGCTTAAAACTTGACCCCAGTACCTCAAGTCACTGCTTAAGTCCTCGGAGTAACTTTGTTTTGCTTAAAACTTGACCCCAGTACCTCAAGTCACCGCTTAAATCATCTAAGTAACACTCCAATTGAGTACTGGAACCCTTCTCCTCTAAATCGCTGCTCAAGTCCTCGGAGTAACTTTGTTTTGCTTAAACCTTGACCCCAGTACCTCAAGTCACCGCTTAAATCATCTAAGTAACACTCCAATTGAGTACTGGAACCCTTCTCCTCTAAATCACTGCTTAAGTCCTCGGAGTAACTTTGTTTTGCATAAAACGTGACCCCTGTACCTCAAGTCACCGCTTAAATCATCTAAGTAACACTCCAATTGAGTACTGGAACCCTTCTCCTCTAAATCACTGCTTAAGTCCTCGGAGTAACTTTGTTTTGCTTAAAACTTGACCCCAGCACCTCAAGTCACCGCTTAAATCATCTAAGTAACACTCCAATTGAGTAATGGAACCCTTCTCATCTAAATCACTGTTTTAGTCCTCGGAGTAACTTTGTTTTCCTTAAAACTTGACCCCAGTACCTCAAGTCACCGCTTAAATCATCTAAGTAACACTCAAATTGAGTACTGGAACCCTTCTCCTCTAAATCACTGCTTAAGCCCGCGGAGTAACTTTGTTTTGCTTAAAACTTGACCCCAGCACCTCAAGTCACTGCTTAAGTCCTCGGAGTAACTTTGTTTTGCTTAAAACTTGACCCCAGCACCTCAAGTCACTGCTTAAGTCCTCGGAGTAACTTTGTTTTGCTTAAAACTTGACCCCAGTACCTCAAGTCACCGCTTAAATCATCTAAGTAACACTCCAATTGAGTACTGGAACCCTTCTCCTCTAAATCACTGCTTAAGTCCTCGGAGTAACTTTGTTTTGCATAAAACGTGACCCCTGTACCTCAAGTCACCGCTTAAATCATCTAAGTAACACTCCAATTGAGTACTGGAACCCTTCTCCTCTAAATCACTGCTTAAGTCCTCGGAGTAACTTTGTTTTGCTTAAAACTTGACCCCAGCACCTCAAGTCACCGCTTAAATCATCTAAGTAACACTCCAATTGAGTAATGGAACCCTTCTCATCTAAATCACTGCTTTAGTCCTCGGAGTAACTTTGTTTTCCTTAAAACTTGACCCCAGTACCTCAAGTCACCGCTTAAATCATCTAAGTAGCACTCCAATTGAATACTGGAACCCTTCTCCTCTAAATCACTGCTTAAGTCCTCGGGGTAACTTTCTTTTGCTTAAAACTTGATCCCAGTACCTCAAATCACTGCTAAAGTCCTCTGAGTAACTTTGTTTTGCTTAAAAACATGATCCCAGTACCTCCAATTCCCTAATTATAGCTGGGAATCACTGATTTTTCATTAAAACTTGATCCCAGTACCTCAAATCGCGGCTTGAAGCCGTGGGAAGACTGATTTTTCATTCAACCTTGTCCCCAGTACCTCCAAACACCGCTTAAATCATCGGAGTAATTCTGTTTGTCTTAATAACTTGATCCCAGTACCTCCGATCCTCACAATTCTACTTGAATCTTCGGAATGACGCTTCAATTGGGAACTAGAAATAATATCC
This sequence comes from Parasteatoda tepidariorum, assembly GCF_982258835.1. Classification (NCBI taxonomy): domain Eukaryota; kingdom Metazoa; phylum Arthropoda; class Arachnida; order Araneae; family Theridiidae; genus Parasteatoda; species Parasteatoda tepidariorum. The sequence continues at coordinate 107,492,652 of NC_141758.1, forward strand.
TCTAAAAAGACCTTAAATCCGCGGAGTAACTGATTTTCGCTTATATCTTGAACCCTGTACCTCAAGTCACCGCTTAAATCATCTAAGTAACACTCCAATTGAGTACTGGAACCCTTCTCCTCAAAATCACTGCTTAAGTCTTCGGAGTAACTTTGTTTTGCTTAAAACTTGACCCCAGTACCTTAAGTCACTGCTTAAGTCTTCGGAGTAACTTTGTTTTGCTTAAAACTTGACCCCAGTACCTCAAGTCACCGCTTAAATCATCTAATTAACAACCAATTGAGTACTGGAACCCTTCTCCTCTAAATCACTGCTTAAGTCCTCGGAGTAACTTTGTTTTGCTTAAAACTTGATCCCAGTACCTCAAGTCACCGCTTAAATCATCTAAGTAGCACTCCAATTGAGTACTGGAATCCTTCTCACCTAAATCACTGCTTAAGTCCTCGGAGTAACTTTGTTTTGCTTAAACTTGACCCCAGAACCTCAAGTCACCGCTTAAATCATATAAGTAACACTCCAATTGAATACTGGAACCCTTCTCCTCTAAATCACTGCTTAAGTCCTCGGAGTAACTTTGATTTGCTTAAAACTTGACCCCAGTACCTCAAGTCACTGCTTAAGTCCTCGGAGTAACTTTGTTTTGCTTAAAACTTGACCCCAGTACCTCAAGTCACCGCTTAAATCATCTAAGTAACACTCCAATTGAGTACTGGAACCCTTCTCACCTAAATCACTGCTTAAGGTCTCGGAGTAACTTTGTTTTGCTTAAAACTTGACCCCAGAACCTCAAGTCACTGCTTAAATCATCTAAGTAACACTCCAATTGAATACTGGAACCCTTCTCCTCTAAATCACTGCTTAAGTCCTCGGAGTAACTTTGTTTTGCTTAAAACTTGACCCCAGTACCTCAAGTCACTGCTTAAGTCCTCGGAGTAACTTTGTTTTGCTTAAAACTTGACCCCAGTACCTCAAGTCACCGTTTAAATCATCTAAGTAACACTCCAATTGAGTACTGGAACCCTTCTCCTCTAAATCACTGCTTAAGTCCTCGGAGTAGCTTTGTTTTGCTTAAAACTTGACCCCAGTACCTCAAGTCGCCGTTTAAACCATCTAAGTAACACTCCAATTGAGTACTGGAACCCTTCTCATCTAAATCACTGCTTAAGTCCTCGGAGTAGCTTTGTTTTGCTTAAAACTTGACCCCAGTACCTCAAGTCGCCGTTTAAACCATCTAAGTAACACTCCAATTGAGTACTGGAACCCTTCTCATCTAAATCACTGCTTAAGTCCTCCGAGTAACTTTGTTTTCCTTAAAACTTGACCCCAGTACCTCAAGTCACCGCTTAAATCATCTAAGTAACACTCCAATTGAGTACTGGAACCCTTCTCCTCTAAATCACTGCTTAAGTCCTCGGAGTAAATTTGTCTTTGTTAAAACTTGACCCCTATACCTCAAGTCACCGCTTAAATCATCTGAGTAACACTCCAATTGAGTAATGGAACCCTTCTCCTCTAAATCACTGCTTAAGTCCTCGGAGTAACTTTGTCTTGCTTAAAACTTGACCCCTATGCCTCAAGTCACCGCTTAAATCATCTAAGTAACACTCCAATTAAGTACTTAAACCCTTCTCCTCTAAATCACTGCTAAAGTCCTCGGAGTAACTTTGTTTTGCATAAAACTTGACCCCTGTACCTCAAGTCACCGCTTAAATCATCTAAGTAACACTCCAATTGAGTACTGGAACCCTTCTCCTCTAAATCACTGAAAAAGTTATCGGAGTTACTTTGTTTTGCTTAAAACTTGACCCCAGTACCTCAAGTCACCGCTTAAATCATCTAAGTAACACTCCAATTGAGTACTGGAACCCTTCTCCTCGAAATCACTGCTTAAGTCCTCGGAAGAAACTTTGTTTTGCTTAAAACTTGACCCCAGCACCTCAAGTCACCGCTTAAATCATCTAAGTAACACTCCAATTGAGTACTGGAACCCTTCTCCTCTAAATCACTGCTCAAGTCCTTGGAGTAACTTTCTTTTGCTTAAAACTTCATCCCAGTACCTCAAATCACTGCTAAAGTCCTCTGAGTAACTTTGTTTTGCTTAAAAACTTAATTCCAGTACCTCCAATTCTCTAATTATAGCTGGGAATAACTGATTTTTCATTAAAACTTGATCCCAGTACTTTAAATCGCGGCTTGAAGCCGTGGGAAGACTGATTTTTCATTCCAACTTGTCCCCAGTACCTCCAAACACCGCTTAAATCATCGGAGTAATTCTGTTTTTCTTAATAACTTGATCCCAGTACCTCCGATCCTCAAAATTCTACTTGAATCTTCGGAATGACGCTTCAATTGGGAACTAGAACCAATATCCTCTAAAAAGACCTTAAATCCGCGGAGTAACTTTGTTTTGCTTAAAACTTGACCCCAGTACCTCAAGTCACCGCTTAAATCATCTAATGAACACTCCAATTGAGTACTGGAACCCTTCTCCTCTAAATCAATGCTTAAGTCCTCGGAGTAACTTTGTTTTGCTTAAAACTTGACCCCAGTACCTCAAGTCACCGCTTAAATCATCTAAGTAACACTGCAATTAAGTACTGGAAACCTTCTCCTCAAACTCACTGCTTAAGTCCTCGGAATAACTTTGTTTTGCTTAAAACTTGACCCCAGTACCTTTAGTCACTGCTTAAGTCTTCGGAGTAACTTTGTTTTGCTTAAAACTTGACCCCAGTACCTTAAGTCACCGCTTAAATCATCTAAGTAACAACCAATTGAGTACTGGAACCCTTCTCCTCTAGATCACTGCTTAAGTCCTCGGAGTAACTTTGTTTTGCTTAAAACTTGACCCCAGTACCTCAAGTCACCGCTTAAATCATCTAAGTAACACTCCAATTGAGTACTGGAACCCTTCTCACCTAAATCACTGCTTAAGGTCTCGGAGTAACTTTGTTTTGCTTAAAACTTGACCCCAGAACCTCAAGTCACTGCTTAAATCATCTAAGTAACACTCCAATTGAATACAGGAACCCTTCTCCTCTAAATCACTGCTTAAGTCCTCGGAGTAACTTTGTTTTGCTTAAAACTTGACCCCAGTACCTCAAGTCACTGCTTAAGTCCTCGGAGTAACTTTGTTTTGCTTAAAACTTGACCCCAGTACCTCAAGTCACCGCTTAAATCATCTAAGTAACACTCCAATTGAGTACTGGAACCCTTCTCCTCTAAATCACTGCTTAAGTCCTCGGAGTAGCTTTGTTTTGCTTAAAACTTGACCCCAGTACCTCAGGTCGCCGTTTAAACCATCTAAGTAACACTCCAATTGAGTACTGGAACCCTTCTCATCTAAATCACTGCTTAAGTCCTCGGAGTAGCTTTGTTTTGCTTAAAACTTGACCCCAGTACCTCAAGTCGCCGTTTAAACCATATAAGTAACACTCCAATTGAGTACTGGAACCCTTCTCATCTAAATCACTGCTTAAGTCCTCGGAGTAACTTTGTTTTCCTTAAAACTTGACCCCAGTACCTCAAGTCACCGCTTAAATCATCTAAGTAACACTCCAATTGAGTACTGGAACCCTTCTCCTCTAAATCACTGCTTAAGTCCTCGGAGTAAATTTGTCTTGCTTAAAACTTGACCCCTATACCTCAAGTCACCGCTTAAATCATCTGAGTAACACTCCAATTGAGTAATGGAACCCTTCTCATCTAAATCACTGCTTAAGTCCTCGGAGTAACTTTGTTTTCCTTAAAACTTGATCCCAGTACCTCAAGTCACTGCTAAAGTCCTCTGAGTAACTTTGTTTTGCTTAAAAACTTGATGCCAGTACCTCCAATTCTCTAATTATAGCTGGGAATCACTGATTTTTCATTAAAACTTGATCCCAGTACCTCAAATCGCGGCTTGAAGCCGTGGGAAGACTGATTTTTCATTCAAACTTGTCCCCAGTACCTCCAAACACCGCTTAAATCATCGGAGTAATTCTGTTTTTCTTAATAACTTGATCCCAGTACCTCCGATCCTCACAATTCTACTTGAATCTTCGGAATGACGCTTCAATTGGGAACTAGAAATAATATCCTCTAAAAAGACCTTAAATCCGCGGAGTAACTGATTTTCGCTTATATCTTGAACCCTGTACCTCAAGTCACCGCTTAAATCATCTAAGTAACACTCCAATTGAGTACTGGAACCCTTCTCCTCAAAATCACTGCTTAAGTCCTCGGAGTAACTTTGTTTTGCTTAAAACTTTACCCCAGTACCTTACGTCACTGCTTAAGTCTTCGGAGTAACTTTGTTATGCTTAAAATTTGACCCCAGTACCTCAAGTCACCGCTTAAATCATCTAAGTAACAACCAATTGAGTACTGGAACCCTTCTCCTCTAAATCACTGCTTAAGTCCTCGGAGTAACTTTGTTTTGCTTAAAACTTGACCCCAGTACCTCAAGTCACCGCTTAAATCATCTAAGTAGCACTCCAATTGAGTACTGGAATCCTTCTCACCTAAATCACTGCTTAAGTCCTCGGAGTAACTTTGTTTTGCTTAAAACTTGACCCCAGAACCTCAAGTCACCGCTTAAATCATCTAAGTAACACTCCAATTGAATACTGGAACCCTTCTCCTCTAAATCACTGCTTAAGTCCTCGGAGTAACTTTGTTTTGCTTAAAACTTGACCCCAGTACCTCAAGTCACTGCTTAAGTCCTCGGAGTAACTTTGTTTTGCTTAAAACTTGACCCCAGTACCTCAAGTCACCGCTTAAATCATCTAAGTAACACTACAATTGAGTACTGGAACCCTTCTCCTCTAAATCACTGCTTAAGTCCTCGGAGTAACTTTGTCTTGCTTAAAACTTGACCCCTATGCCTCAAGTCACCGCTTAAATCATCTAAGTAACACTCCAATTGAGTACTTAAACCCTTCTCCTCTAAATCACTGCTAAAGTCCTCGGAGTAACTTTGTTTTGCATAAAACTTGACCCCTGTACCTCAAGTCACCGCTTAAATCATCTAAGTAACACTTCAATTGAGTACTGGAACCCTTCTCCTCTAAATCACTGAAAAAGTTCTCGGAGTTACTTTGTTTTGCTTTAAACTTGACCCCAGTTCCTCAAGTCACCGCTTAAATCGTTTAAGTAACACTCCAATTGAGTACTGGAACCCTTCTCCTCTAAATCACTGCTTAAGTCGTCGGAGTAACTTTGTTTTGCTTAAAACTTGACCCCAGTACCTCAAGTCACCGCTTAAATCATCTAAGTAACACTCCAATTGTGTACTGGAACCCTTCTCCTCTAAATCAGTGCTTAAGTTCTCGGAGTTCCTTTGGTTTGCTCAAAACTTGACCCCAGAACCTCAAGTCATCGCTTAAATCATCTAAGTAACACTCCAATTGAATAGTGGAACCCTTCACCTCTAAATCACTGCTTAAGTCCTCGGAGTAACTTTCTTTTGCTTAAAACTTGATCCCAGTACCTCAAGTCACTGCTTAAGTCCTCGGAGTAACTTTGTTTTTCTTAAAAACTTGATCCCAGTACCTCCAATTCTCTAATTATAGCTGGGAATCATTGATTTTTCATTGAAACTTGATCCCAGTATCTCAAATCGCGGCTTGAAGCCGTGGGAAGACTGATTTTTCATTCAAACGTTACCCCAGAACCTCCAAACACCGCTTAAATCATCAGAGTAATTCTGTTTTTCTTAATAACTTGATCCCAGTACCTCCGATCCTCAAAATTCTACTTGAATCTTCGGAATGACGCTTCAATTGGGTACTAGATCCAATATCCTCTTAAAAGACCTTAAATCCGCGGAGTAACTGATTTTCGCTTATTTCTTGAACTCTGTACCTCAGATCACCGCTTAAATCATCTAAGTAACACTCCAATTGAGTACTGGAACCCTTCTCCACTAAATCACTGCTTAAGTCCTCGGAGTAACTTTGTTTGCTTAAAACTTGACCCCAGTACCTCAAGTCACTGCTTAAGTCCTCGGAGTAACTTTGTTTTGCATAAAACGTGACCCCTGTACCTCAAGTCACCGCTTAAATCATCTAAGTAACACTCCAATTGAGTACTGGAACCCATCTCCTCTAAATCACTGCTTAAGTCCTCGGAGTAACTTTGTTTTGCTTAAAACTTGACCCCAGCACCTCAAGTCACCGCTTAAATCATCTAAGTAACACTCCAATTGAGTAATGGAACCCTTCTCATCTAAATCACTGTTTTAGTCCTCGGAGTAACTTTGTTTTCCTTAAAACTTGACCCCAGTACCTCAAGTCACCGCTTAAATCATCTAAGTAACACTCAAATTGAGTACTGGAACCCTTCTCCTCTAAATCACTGCTTAAGCCCGCGGAGTAACTTTGTTTTGCTTAAAACTTGACCCCAGCACCTCAAGTCACTGCTTAAGTCCTCGGAGTAACTTTGTTTTGCTTAAAACTTGACCCCAGCACCTCAAGTCACTGCTTAAGTCCTCGGAGTAACTTTGTTTTGCTTAAAACTTGACCCCAGTACCTCAAGTCACCGCTTAAATCATCTAAGTAACACTCCAATTGAGTACTGGAACCCTTCTCCTCTAAATCACTGCTTAAGTCCTCGGAGTAACTTTGTTTTGCATAAAACGTGACCCCTGTACCTCAAGTCACCGCTTAAATCATCTAAGTAACACTCCAATTGAGTACTGGAACCCTTCTCCTCTAAATCACTGCTTAAGTCCTCGGAGTAACTTTGTTTTGCTTAAAACTTGACCCCAGCACCTCAAGTCACCGCTTAAATCATCTAAGTAACACTCCAATTGAGTAATGGAACCCTTCTCATCTAAATCACTGCTTTAGTCCTCGGAGTAACTTTGTTTTCCTTAAAACTTGACCCCAGTACCTCAAGTCACCGCTTAAATCATCTAAGTAGCACTCCAATTGAATACTGGAACCCTTCTCCTCTAAATCACTGCTTAAGTCCTCGGGGTAACTTTCTTTTGCTTAAAACTTGATCCCAGTACCTCAAATCACTGCTAAAGTCCTCTGAGTAACTTTGTTTTGCTTAAAAACATGATCCCAGTACCTCCAATTCCCTAATTATAGCTGGGAATCACTGATTTTTCATTAAAACTTGATCCCAGTACCTCAAATCGCGGCTTGAAGCCGTGGGAAGACTGATTTTTCATTCAACCTTGTCCCCAGTACCTCCAAACACCGCTTAAATCATCGGAGTAATTCTGTTTGTCTTAATAACTTGATCCCAGTACCTCCGATCCTCACAATTCTACTTGAATCTTCGGAATGACGCTTCAATTGGGAACTAGAAATAATATCCTCTAAAAAGACCTTAAATCCGCGGAGTAACTGATTTTCGCTTATATCTTGAACCCTGTACCTCAAGTCACCGCTTAAATCATCTAAGTAACACTCCAATTGAGTACTGGAACCCTTCTCCTCAAAATCACTGCTTAAGTCTTCGGAGTAACTTTGTTTTGCTTAAAACTTGACCCCAGTACCTTAAGTCACTGCTTAAGTCTTCGGAGTAACTTTGTTTTGCTTAAAACTTGACCCCAGTACCTCAAGTCACCGCTTAAATCATCTAATTAACAACCAATTGAGTACTGGAACCCTTCTCCTCTAAATCACTGCTTAAGTCCTCGGAGTAACTTTGTTTTGCTTAAAACTTGATCCCAGTACCTCAAGTCACCGCTTAAATCATCTAAGTAGCACTCCAATTGAGTACTGGAATCCTTCTCACCTAAATCACTGCTTAAGTCCTCGGAGTAACTTTGTTTTGCTTAAACTTGACCCCAGAACCTCAAGTCACCGCTTAAATCATCTAAGTAACACTCCAATTGAATACTGGAACCCTTCTCCTCTAAATCACTGCTTAAGTCCTCGGAGTAACTTTGATTTGCTTAAAACTTGACCCCAGTACCTCAAGTCACTGCTTAAGTCCTCGGAGTAACTTTGTTTTGCTTAAAACTTGACCCCAGTACCTCAAGTCACCGCTTAAATCATCTAAGTAACACTCCAATTGAGTACTGGAACCCTTCTCACCTAAATCACTGCTTAAGGTCTCGGAGTAACTTTGTTTTGCTTAAAACTTGACCCCAGAACCTCAAGTCACTGCTTAAATCATCTAAGTAACACTCCAATTGAATACTGGAACCCTTCTCCTCTAAATCACTGCTTAAGTCCTCCGAGTAACTTTGTTTTGCTTAAAACTTGACCCCAGTACCTCAAGTCACTGCTTAAGTCCTCGGAGTAACTTTGTTTTGCTTAAAACTTGACCCCAGTACCTCAAGTCACCGTTTAAATCATCTAAGTAACACTCCAATTGAGTACTGGAACCCTTCTCCTCTAAATCACTGCTTAAGTCCTCGGAGTAGCTTTGTTTTGCTTAAAACTTGACCCCAGTACCTCAAGTCGCCGTTTAAACCATCTAAGTAACACTCCAATTGAGTACTGGAACCCTTCTCATCTAAATCACTGCTTAAGTCCTCGGAGTAGCTTTGTTTTGCTTAAAACTTGACCCCAGTACCTCAAGTCGCCGTTTAAACCATCTAAGTAACACTCCAATTGAGTACTGGAACCCTTCTCATCTAAATCACTGCTTAAGTCCTCGGAGTAACTTTGTTTTCCTTAAAACTTGACCCCAGTACCTCAAGTCACCGCTTAAATCATCTAAGTAACACTCCAATTGAGTACTGGAACCCTTCTCCTCTAAATCACTGCTTAAGTCCTCGGAGTAAATTTGTCTTGCTTAAAACTTGACCCCTATACCTCAAGTCACCGCTTAAATCATCTGAGTAACACTCCAATTGAGTAATGGAACCCTTCTCCTCTAAATCACTGCTTAAGTCCTCGGAGTAACTTTGTCTTGCTTAAAACTTGACCCCTATGCCTCAAGTCACCGCTTAAATCATCTAAGTAACACTCCAATTAAGTACTTAAACCCTTCTCCTCTAAATCACTGCTAAAGTCCTCGGAGTAACTTTGTTTTGCATAAAACTTGACCCCTGTACCTCAAGTCACCGCTTAAATCATCTAAGTAACACTCCAATTGAGTACTGGAACCCTTCTCCTCTAAATCACTGAAAAAGTTATCGGAGTTACTTTGTTTTGCTTAAAACTTGACCCCAGTACCTCAAGTCACCGCTTAAATCATCTAAGTAACACTCCAATTGAGTACTGGAACCCTTCTCCTCGAAATCACTGCTTAAGTCCTCGGAAGAAACTTTGTTTTGCTTAAAACTTGACCCCAGCACCTCAAGTCACCGCTTAAATCATCTAAGTAACACTCCAATTGAGTACTGGAACCCTTCTCCTCTAAATCACTGCTTAAGTCCTTGGAGTAACTTTCTTTTGCTTAAAACTTCATCCCAGTACCTCAAATCACTGCTAAAGTCCTCTGAGTAACTTTGTTTTGCTTAAAAACTTAATTCCAGTACCTCCAATTCTCTAATTATAGCTGGGAATAACTGATTTTTCATTAAAACTTGATCCCAGTACTTTAAATCGCGGCTTGAAGCCGTGGGAAGACTGATTTTTCATTCCAACTTGTCCCCAGTACCTCCAAACACCGCTTAAATCATCGGAGTAATTCTGTTTTTCTTAATAACTTGATCCCAGTACCTCCGATCCTCAAAATTCTACTTGAATCTTCGGAATGACGCTTCAATTGGGAACTAGAACCAATATCCTCTAAAAAGACCTTAAATCCGCGGAGTAACTTTGTTTTGCTTAAAACTTGACCCCAGTACCTCAAGTCACCGCTTAAATCATCTAATGAACACTCCAATTGAGTACTGGAACCCTTCTCCTCTAAATCAATGCTTAAGTCCTCGGAGTAACTTTGTTTTGCTTAAAACTTGACCCCAGTACCTCAAGTCACCGCTTAAATCATCTAAGTAACACTGCAATTAAGTACTGGAAACCTTCTCCTCAAACTCACTGCTTAAGTCCTCGGAATAACTTTGTTTTGCTTAAAACTTGACCCCAGTACCTTTAGTCACTGCTTAAGTCTTCGGAGTAACTTTGTTTTGCTTAAAACTTGACCCCAGTACCTTAAGTCACCGCTTAAATCATCTAAGTAACAACCAATTGAGTACTGGAACCCTTCTCCTCTAGATCACTGCTTAAGTCCTCGGAGTAACTTTGTTTTGCTTAAAACTTGACCCCAGTACCTCAAGTCACCGCTTAAATCATCTAAGTAACACTCCAATTGAGTACTGGAACCCTTCTCACCTAAATCACTGCTTAAGGTCTCGGAGTAACTTTGTTTTGCTTAAAACTTGACCCCAGAACCTCAAGTCACTGCTTAAATCATCTAAGTAACACTCCAATTGAATACTGGAACCCTTCTCCTCTAAATCACTGCTTAAGTCCTCGGAGTAACTTTGTTTTGCTTAAAACTTGACCCCAGTACCTCAAGTCACTGCTTAAGTCCTCGGAGTAACTTTGTTTTGCTTAAAACTTGACCCCAGTACCTCAAGTCACCGCTTAAATCATCTAAGTAACACTCCAATTGAGTACTGGAACCCTTCTCCTCTAAATCACTGCTTAAGTCCTCGGAGTAGCTTTGTTTTGCTTAAAACTTGACCCCAGTACCTCAGGTCGCCGTTTAAACCATCTAAGTAACACTCCAATTGAGTACTGGAACCCTTCTCATCTAAATCACTGCTTAAGTCCTCGGAGTAGCTTTGTTTTGCTTAAAACTTGACCCCAGTACCTCAAGTCGCCGTTTAAACCATCTAAGTAACACTCCAATTGAGTACTGGAACCCTTCTCATCTAAATCACTGCTTAAGTCCTCGGAGTAACTTTGTTTTCCTTAAAACTTGACCCCAGTACCTCAAGTCACCGCTTAAATCATCTAAGTAACACTCCAATTGAGTACTGGAACCCTTCTCCTCTAAATCACTGCTTAAGTCCTCGGAGTAAATTTGTCTTGCTTAAAACTTGACCCCTATACCTCAAGTCACCGCTTAAATCATCTGAGTAACACTCCAATTGAGTAATGGAACCCTTCTCCTCTAAATCACTGCTTAAGTCCTCGGAGTAACTTTGTCTTGCTTAAAACTTGACCCCTATGCCTCAAGTCACCGCTTAAATCATCTAAGTAACACTCCAATTAAGTACTTAAACCCTTCTCCTCTAAATCACTGCTAAAGTCCTCGGAGTAACTTTGTTTTGCATAAAACTTGACCCCTGTACCTCAAGTCACCGCTTAAATCATCTAAGTAACACTCCAATTGAGTACTGGAACCCTTCTCCTCTAAATCACTGAAAAAGTTATCGGAGTTACTTTGTTTTGCTTAAAACTTGACCCCAGTACCTCAAGTCACCGCTTAAATCATCTAAGTAACACTCCAATTGAGTACTGGAACCCTTCTCCTCGAAATCACTGCTTAAGTCCTCGGAAGAAACTTTGTTTTGCTTAAAACTTGACCCCAGCACCTCAAGTCACCGCTTAAATCATCTAAGTAACACTCCAATTGAGTACTGGAACCCTTCTCCTCGAAATCACTGCTTAAGTCCTCGGAAGAAACTTTGTTTTGCTTAAAACTTGACCCCAGCACCTCAAGTCACCGCTTAAATCATCTAAGTAACACTCCAATTGAGTACTGGAACCCTTCTCCTCTAAATCACTGCTTAAGTCCTTGGAGTAACTTTCTTTTGCTTAAAACTTCATCCCAGTACCTCAAATCACTGCTAAAGTCCTCTGAGTAACTTTGTTTTGCTTAAAAACTTAATTCCAGTACCTCCAATTCTCTAATTACAGCTGGGAATAACTGATTTTTCATTAAAACTTGATCCCAGTACTTTAAATCGCGGCTTGAAGCCGTGGGAAGACTGATTTTTCATTCCAACTTGTCCCCAGTACCTCCAAACACCGCTTAAATCATCGGAGTAATTCTGTTTTTCTTAATAACTTGATCCCAGTACCTCCGATCCTCAAAATTCTACTTGAATCTTCGGAATGACGCTTCAATTGGGAACTAGAACCAATATCCTCTAAAAAGACCTTAAATCCGCGGAGTAACTTTGTTTTGCTTAAAACTTGACCCCAGTACCTCAAGTCACCGCTTAAATCATCTAATGAACACTCCAATTGAGTACTGGAACCCTTCTCCTCTAAATCAATGCTTAAGTCCTCGGAGTAACTTTGTTTTGCTTAAAACTTGACCCCAGTACCTCAAGTCACCGCTTAAATCATCTAAGTAACACTGCAATTAAGTACTGGAAACCTTCTCCTCAAACTCACTGCTTAAGTCCTCGGAATAACTTTGTTTTGCTTAAAACTTGACCCCAGTACCTTTAGTCACTGCTTAAGTCTTCGGAGTAACTTTGTTTTGCTTAAAACTTGACCCCAGTACCTTAAGTCACCGCTTAAATCATCTAAGTAACAACCAATTGAGTACTGGAACCCTTCTCCTCTAGATCACTGCTTAAGTCCTCGGAGTAACTTTGTTTTGCTTAAAACTTGACCCCAGTACCTCAAGTCACCGCTTAAATCATCTAAGTAACACTCCAATTGAGTACTGGAACCCTTCTCACCTAAATCACTGCTTAAGGTCTCGGAGTAACTTTGTTTTGCTTAAAACTTGACCCCAGAACCTCAAGTCACTGCTTAAATCATCTAAGTAACACTCCAATTGAATACTGGAACCCTTCTCCTCTAAATCACTGCTTAAGTCCTCGGAGTAACTTTGTTTTGCTTAAAACTTGACCCCAGTACCTCAAGTCACTGCTTAAGTCCTCGGAGTAACTTTGTTTTGCTTAAAACTTGACCCCAGTACCTCAAGTCACCGCTTAAATCATCTAAGTAACACTCCAATTGAGTACTGGAACCCTTCTCCTCTAAATCACTGCTTAAGTCCTCGGAGTAGCTTTGTTTTGCTTAAAACTTGACCCCAGTACCTCAGGTCGCCGTTTAAACCATCTAAGTAACACTCCAATTGAGTACTGGAACCCTTCTCATCTAAATCACTGCTTAAGTCCTCGGAGTAGCTTTGTTTTGCTTAAAACTTGACCCCAGTACCTCAAGTCGCCGTTTAAACCATCTAAGTAACACTCCAATTGAGTACTGGAACCCTTCTCATCTAAATCACTGCTTAAGTCCTCGGAGTAACTTTGTTTTCCTTAAAACTTGACCCCAGTACCTCAAGTCACCGCTTAAATCATCTAAGTAACACTCCAATTGAGTACTGGAACCCTTCTCCTCTAAATCACTGCTTAAGTCCTCGGAGTAAATTTGTCTTGCTTAAAACTTGACCCCTATACCTCAAGTCACCGCTTAAATCATCTGAGTAACACTCCAATTGAGTAATGGAACCCTTCTCCTCTAAATCACTGCTTAAGTCCTCGGAGTAACTTTGTCTTGCTTAAAACTTGACCCCTATGCCTCAAGTCACCGCTTAAATCATCTAAGTAACACTCCAATTAAGTACTTAAACCCTTCTCCTCTAAATCACTGCTAAAGTCCTCGGAGTAACTTTGTTTTGCATAAAACTTGACCCCTGTACCTCAAGTCACCGCTTAAATCATCTAAGTAACACTCCAATTGAGTACTGGAACCCTTCTCCTCTAAATCACTGAAAAAGTTATCGGAGTTACTTTGTTTTGCTTAAAACTTGACCCCAGTACCTCAAGTCACCGCTTAAATCATCTAAGTAACACTCCAATTGAGTACTGGAACCCTTCTCCTCGAAATCACTGCTTAAGTCCTCGGAAGAAACTTTGTTTTGCTTAAAACTTGACCCCAGCACCTCAAGTCACCGCTTAAATCATCTAAGTAACACTCCAATTGAGTACTGGAACCCTTCTCCTCTAAATCACTGCTTAAGTCCTTGGAGTAACTTTCTTTTGCTTAAAACTTCATCCCAGTACCTCAAATCACTGCTAAAGTCCTCTGAGTAACTTTGTTTTGCTTAAAAACTTAATTCCAGTACCTCCAATTCTCTAATTATAGCTGGGAATAACTGATTTTTCATTAAAACTTGATCCCAGTACTTTAAATCGCGGCTTGAAGCCGTGGGAAGACTGATTTTTCATTCCAACTTGTCCCCAGTACCTCCAAACACCGCTTAAATCATCGGAGTAATTCTGTTTTTCTTAATAACTTGATCCCAGTACCTCCGATCCTCAAAATTCTACTTGAATCTTCGGAATGACGCTTCAATTGGGAACTAGAACCAATATCCTCTAAAAAGACCTTAAATCCGCGGAGTAACTTTGTTTTGCTTAAAACTTGACCCCAGTACCTCAAGTCACCGCTTAAATCATCTAATGAACACTCCAATTGAGTACTGGAACCCTTCTCCTCTAAATCAATGCTTAAGTCCTCGGAGTAACTTTGTTTTGCTTAAAACTTGACCCCAGTACCTCAAGTCACCGCTTAAATCATCTAAGTAACACTGCAATTAAGTACTGGAAACCTTCTCCTCAAACTCACTGCTTAAGTCCTCGGAATAACTTTGTTTTGCTTAAAACTTGACCCCAGTACCTTTAGTCACTGCTTAAGTCTTCGGAGTAACTTTGTTTTGCTTAAAACTTGACCCCAGTACCTTAAGTCACCGCTTAAATCATCTAAGTAACAACCAATTGAGTACTGGAACCCTTCTCCTCTAGATCACTGCTTAAGTCCTCGGAGTAACTTTGTTTTGCTTAAAACTTGACCCCAGTACCTCAAGTCACCGCTTAAATCATCTAAGTAACACTCCAATTGAGTACTGGAACCCTTCTCACCTAAATCACTGCTTAAGGTCTCGGAGTAACTTTGTTTTGCTTAAAACTTGACCCCAGAACCTCAAGTCACTGCTTAAATCATCTAAGTAACACTCCAATTGAATACTGGAACCCTTCTCCTCTAAATCACTGCTTAAGTCCTCGGAGTAACTTTGTTTTGCTTAAAACTTGACCCCAGTACCTCAAGTCACTGCTTAAGTCCTCGGAGTAACTTTGTTTTGCTTAAAACTTGACCCCAGTACCTCAAGTCACCGCTTAAATCATCTAAGTAACACTCCAATTGAGTACTGGAACCCTTCTCCTCTAAATCACTGCTTAAGTCCTCGGAGTAGCTTTGTTTTGCTTAAAACTTGACCCCAGTACCTCAGGTCGCCGTTTAAACCATCTAAGTAACACTCCAATTGAGTACTAGAACCCTTCTCATCTAAATCACTGCTTAAGTCCTCGGAGTAGCTTTGTTTTGCTTAAAACTTGACCCCAGTACCTCAAGTCGCCGTTTAAACCATCTAAGTAACACTCCAATTGAGTACTGGAACCCTTCTCATCTAAATCACTGCTTAAGTCCTCGGAGTAACTTTGTTTTCCTTAAAACTTGACCCCAGTACCTCAAGTCACCGCTTAAATCATCTAAGTAACACTCCAATTGAGTACTGGAACCCTTCTCCTCTAAATCACTGCTTAAGTCCTCGGAGTAAATTTGTCTTGCTTAAAACTTGACCCCTATACCTCAAGTCACCGCTTAAATCATCTGAGTAACACTCCAATTGAGTAATGGAACCCTTCTCATCTAAATCACTGCTTAAGTCCTCGGAGTAACTTTGTTTTCCTTAAAACTTGATCCCAGTACCTCAAGTCACTGCTAAAGTCCTCTGAGTAACTTTGTTTTGCTTAAAAACTTGATGCCAGTACCTCCAATTCTCTAATTATAGCTGGGAATCACTGATTTTTCATTAAAACTTGATCCCAGTACCTCAAATCGCGGCTTGAAGCCGTGGGAAGACTGATTTTTCATTCAAACTTGTCCCCAGTACCTCCAAACACCGCTTAAATCATCGGAGTAATTCTGTTTTTCTTAATAACTTGATCCCAGTACCTCCGATCCTCACAATTCTACTTGAATCTTCGGAATGACGCTTCAATTGGGAACTAGAAATAATATCCTCTAAAAAGACCTTAAATCCGCGGAGTAACTGATTTTCGCTTATATCTTGAACCCTGTACCTCAAGTCACCGCTTAAATCATCTAAGTAACACTCCAATTGAGTACTGGAACCCTTCTCCTCAAAATCACTGCTTAAGTCCTCGGAGTAACTTTGTTTTGCTTAAAACTTTACCCCAGTACCTTACGTCACTGCTTAAGTCTTCGGAGTAACTTTGTTATGCTTAAAATTTGACCCCAGTACCTCAAGTCGCCGTTTAAACCATCTAAGTAACACTCCAATTGAGTACTGGAACCCTTCTCCTCCAAATCACTGCTAAAGTCCTCGGAGTAACTTTGTTTTGCATAAAACTTGACCCCTGTACCTCAAGTCACCGCTTAAATCATCTAAGTAACACTCCAATTGAGTACTGGAACCCTTCTCCTCTAAATCACTGCTAAAGTTCTCGGAGTTACTTTGTTTTGCTTAAAACTTGACCCCAGTACCTCAAGTCACCGCTTAAATCATCTAATTAACACTCCAATTGAGTACTGGAACCCTTCTCCTCTAAATCACTGCTTAAGTCCTCGGAGTAACTTTGTTTTGCTTAAAACTTGACCCCAGTACCTCAAGTCACCGCTTAAATCATCTAAGTAACACTCCAATTGAGTACTGGAACCCCTCTCCTCTAAATCACTGCTTAAGTCCTCGGAGTAACTTTCTTTTGCTTAAAACTTGACCCCAGTACCTCAAGTCACCGCTTAAATCATCTAAGTAACACTCCAATTAAGTACTGGAACCCTTCTCCTCTAAATCACTGCTTAAGTCCTCGGAGTAACTTTGTTTTGCTTAAAACTTGACCCCAGTACCTTAAGTCACTGCTTAAGTCCTCGGAGTAACTTTGTTTTGTTTAAAACTTGACCCCAGTACCTCAAGTCACCGCTTAAATCATCTAAGTAACACTCCAATTGAGTACTGGAACCCTTCTCCTCTAAATCACTGCTTAAGACCTCGGAGTAACTTTGTTTTGCTTAAAACTTGACCCCAGTACCTCAAGTCACAGCTTAAATCATCTAAGTAACACTCCAATTGAGTACTGGAACCCTTCTCATCTAAATCACTGCTTAAGTCTTCGGAGTAACTTTGTTTTCCTTAAAACTTGACCCCAGTACCTCAAGTCACCGCCTAAATCATCTAAGTAACACTCCAATTGAGTACTGGAACCCTTCTCCTCTAAATCACTGCTTAAGTCCTCGGAGTAACTTTGTCTTGCTTAAAACTTGACCCCTATACCTCAAGTCACCGCTTAAATCATCTAAGTAACACTCCAATTGAGTACTTAAACCCTTCTCCTCTAAATCACTGCTGCTAAAGTTCTCGGAGTAACTTTGTTTTGCATAAAACTTGACCCCTGTACCTCAAGTCACCGCTTAAATCATCTAAGTAACACTCCAATTGAGTACTGGAACCCTTCTCCTCTAAATCACTGCTAAAGTTCTCGGAGTTACTTTGTTTTGCTTAAAACTTGACCCCAGTACCTCAAGTCACCGCTTAAATCATCTAAGTAACACTCCAATTGAGTACTGGAACCCTTCTCCTCTAAATCACTGCTTAAGTCCTCGGAGTAACTTTGTTTTGCTTAAAACTTGACCCCAGCACCGCAAGTCACCGCTTAAATCATCTAAGTAACACTCCAATTGAGTACTGGAACCCTTCTCCTCTAAATCACTGCTTAAGTCCTCGGAGTAACTTTCTTTTGCTTAAAAACTTAATTCCAGTACCTCCAATTCTCTAATTATAGCTGGGAATAACTGATTTTTCATTAAAACTTGATCCCAGTACCTCAAATCGCGGGTTGAAGCCGTGGGAAGACTGATTTTTCATTCAAACTTGTCCCCAGTACCTTCAAACACCGCTTAAATCATCGGAGTAATTCTGTTTTTCTTAATAACTTGATCCCAGTACCTCCGATCCTCAAAATTCTACTTGAATCTTCGGAATGACGCTTCAATTGGGAACTAGAACCAATATCCTCTAAAAAAGACCTTAAATCCGCGGAGTAACTGATTTTCGCTTATATCTTGAACCCTGTTCCTCAGATCACCGCTTAAATCATCGGAGTAACTCTTCAATGGAGTACTGGAACCCTTCTGCTCTAAATCACTGCTTAAGTCCTCGGAGTAACTTTGTTTTGCTTAAAACTTGATTGACCCCAGTATCTTAAGTCACTGCTTAAGTCTTCGGAGTAACTTTGTTTTACTTAAAACTTGACCCCAGTACCTCAAGTCACCGCTTAAATCATCTAAGTAACAACCAATTGAGTACTGGAACCCTTCTCCTCTAAATCACTGCTTAAGTCCTCGGAGTAACTTTGTTTTGCTTAAAACTTGACCCCAGTACCTCAAGTCACGGCTTAAATCATCTAAGTAACACTCCAATTGAATACTGGAACCCTTCTCCTCTAAATCACTGCTTAAGTCCTCGGAGTAACTTTGTTTTGCGTAAAACTTGACCCCAGTACCTCAAGTCACTGCTTAAGTCCTCGGAGTAACTTTGTTTTACTTAAAACTTGACCCCAGTACCTCAAGACACCGCTTAAATCATCTAAGTAACACTCCAATTGAGTACTGGAACCCTTCTCCTCTAAATCACTGCTTAAGTCCTCGGAGTAGCTTTGTTTTGCTTAAAACTTGACCCCAGTACCTCAAGTCGCCGTTTAAACCATCTAAGTAACACTCCAATTGAGTACTGGAACCCTTCTCCTCCAAATCACTGCTAAAGTCCTCGGAGTAACTTTGTTTTGCATAAAACTTGACCCCTGTACCTCAAGTCACCGCTTAAATCATCTAAGTAACACTCCAATTGAGTACTGGAACCCTTCTCCTCTAAATCACTGCTAAAGTTCTCGGAGTTACTTTGTTTTGCTTAAAACTTGACCCCAGTACCTCAAGTCACCGCTTAAATCATCTAATTAACACTCCAATTGAGTACTGGAACCCTTCTCCTCTAAATCACTGCTTAAGTCCTCGGAGTAACTTTGTTTTGCTTAAAACTTGACCCCAGTACCTCAAGTCACCGCTTAAATCATCTAAGTAACACTCCAATTGAGTACTGGAACCCCTCTCCTCTAAATCACTGCTTAAGTCCTCGGAGTAACTTTCTTTTGCTTAAAACTTGACCCCAGTACCTCAAGTCACCGCTTAAATCATCTAAGTAACACTCCAATTGAGTACTGGAACCCTTCTCCTCTAAACCACTGCTTAAGTCCTCGGAGTAACTTTGTTTTGCTTAAAACTTGACCCCAGTACCTTAAGTCACTGCTTAAGTCCTCGGAGTAACTTTGTTTTGTTTAAAACTTGACCCCAGTACCTCAAGTCACCGCTTAAATCATCTAAGTAACACTCCAATTGAGTACTGGAACCCTTCTCCTCTAAATCACTGCTTAAGTCCTCGGAGTAACTTTGTTTTGCTTAAAACTTGACCCCAGTACCTCAAGTCACAGCTTAAATCATCTAAGTAGCACTCCAATTGAGTACTGGAACCCTTCTCCTCTAAATCACTGCTTAAGTCCTCGGAGTAACTTTGTTTTGCTTAAAACTTGACCCCAGTACCTCAAGTCACCGCTTAAATCATCTAAGTAACACTCCAATTGAGTACTGGAACCCCTCTCCTCTAAATCACTGCTTAAGTCCTCGGAGTAACTTTCTTTTGCTTAAAACTTGACCCCAGTACCTCAAGTCACCGCTTAAATCATCTAAGTAACACTCCAATTGAGTACTGGAACCCTTCTCCTCTAAATCACTGCTTAAGTCCTCGGAGTAACTTTGTTTTGCTTAAAACTTGACCCCAGTACCTTAAGTCACTGCTTAAGTCCTCGGAGTAACTTTGTTTTGTTTAAAGCTTGACCCCAGTACCTCAAGTCACCGCTTAAATCATCTAAGTAACACTCCAATTGAGTACTGGAACCCTTCTCCTCTAAATCACTGCTTAAGTCCTCGGAGTAACTTTGTTTTGCTTAAAACTTGACCCCAGTACCTCAAGTCGCCGTTTAAACCATCTAAGTAACACTCCAATTGAGTGCTGGAACCCTTCTCATCTAAATCACTGCTTAAGTCTTCGGAGTAACTTTGTTTTCCTTAAAACTTGACCCCAGTACCTCAAGTCACCGCCTAAATCATCTAAGTAACACTCCAATTGAGTACTGGAACCCTTCTCCTCTAAATCACTGCTTAAGTCCTCGGAGTAACTTTGTCTTGCTTAAAACTTGACCCCTATACCTCAAGTCACCGCTTAAATCATCTAAGTAACACTCCAATTGAGTACTTAAACCCTTCTCCTCTAAATCACTGCTGCTAAAGTCCTCGGAGTAACTTTGTTTTGCATAAAACTTGACCCCTGTACCTCAAGTCACCGCTTAAATCATCTAAGTAACACTCCAATTGAGTACTGGAACCCTTCTCCTCTAAATCACTGCTAAAGTTCTCGGAGTTACTTTGTTTTGCTTAAAACTTGACCCCAGTACCTCAAGTCACCGCTTAAATCATCTAAGTAACACTCCAATTGAGTACTGGAACCCTTCTCCTCTAAATCACTGCTTAAGTCCTCGGAGTAACTTTGTTTTGCTTAAAACTTGACCCCAGCACCGCAAGTCACCGCTTAAATCATCTAAGTAACACTCCAATTGAGTACTGGAACCCTTCTCCTCTAAATCACTGCTTAAGTCCTCGGAGTAACTTTCTTTTGCTTAAAAACTTAATTCCAGTACCTCCAATTCTCTAATTATAGCTGGGAATAACTGATTTTTCATTAAAACTTGATCCCAGTACCTCAAATCGCGGGTTGAAGCCGTGGGAAGACTGATTTTTCATTCAAACTTGTCCCCAGTACCTTCAAACACCGCTTAAATCATCGGAGTAATTCTGTTTTTCTTAATAACTTGATCCAAGTACCTCCGATCCTCAAAATTCTACTTGAATCTTCGGAATGACGCTTCAATTGGGAACTAGAACCAATATCCTCTAAAAAAGACCTTAAATCCGCGGAGTAACTGATTTTCGCTTATATCTTGAACCCTGTTCCTCAGATCACCGCTTAAATCATCGGAGTAACTCTTCAATGGAGTACTGGAACCCTTCTGCTCTAAATCACTGCTTAAGTCCTCGGAGTAACTTTGTTTTGCTTAAAACTTGATTGACCCCAGTACCTTAAGTCACTGCTTAAGTCTTCGGAGTAACTTTGTTTTACTTAAAACTTGACCCCAGTACCTCAAGTCACCGCTTAAATCATCTAAGTAACAACCAATTGAGTACTGGAACCCTTCTCCTCTAAATCACTGCTTAAGTCCTCGGAGTAACTTTGTTTTGCTTAAAACTTGACCCCAGTACCTCAAGTCACGGCTTAAATCATCTAAGTAACACTCCAATTGAATACTGGAACCCTTCTCCTCTAAATCACTGCTTAAGTCCTCGGAGTAACTTTGTTTTGCGTAAAACTTGACCCCAGTACCTCAAGTCACTGCTTAAGTCCTCGGAGTAACTTTGTTTTACTTAAAACTTGACCCCAGTACCTCAAGTCACCGCTTAAATCATCTAAGTAACACTCCAATTGAGTACTGGAACCCTTCTCCTCTAAATCACTGCTTAAGTCCTCGGAGTAGCTTTGTTTTGCTTAAAACTTGACCCCAGTACCTCAAGTCGCCGTTTAAACCATCTAAGTAACACTCCAATTGAGTACTGGAACCCTTCTCCTCCAAATCACTGCTAAAGTCCTCGGAGTAACTTTGTTTTGCATAAAACTTGTCCCCTGTACCTCAAGTCACCGCTTAAATCATCTAAGTAACACTCCAATTGAGTACTGGAACCCTTCTCCTCTAAATCACTGCTAAAGTTCTCGGAGTTACTTTGTTTTGCTTAAAACTTGACCCCAGTACCTCAAGTCACCGCTTAAATCATCTAATTAACACTCCAATTGAGTACTGGAACCCTTCTCCTCTAAATCACTGCTTAAGTCCTCGGAGTAACTTTGTTTTGCTTAAAACTTGACCCCAGTACCTCAAGTCACCGCTTAAATCATCTAAGTAACACTCCAATTGAGTACTGGAACCCCTCTCCTCTAAATCACTGCTTAAGTCCTCGGAGTAACTTTCTTTTGCTTAAAACTTGACCCTAGTACCTCAAGTCACCGCTTAAATCATCTAAGTAACACTCCAATTGAGTACTGGAACCCTTCTCCTCTAAATCACTGCTTAAGTCCTCGGAGTAACTTTGTTTTGCTTAAAACTTGACCCCAGTACCTTAAGTCACTGCTTAAGTCCTCGGAGTAACTTTGTTTTGTTTAAAACTTGACCCCAGTACCTCAAGTCACCGCTTAAATCATCTAAGTAACACTCCAATTGAGTACTGGAACCCTTCTCCTCTAAATCACTGCTTAAGTCCTCGGAGTAACTTTGTTTTGCTTAAAACTTGACCCCAGTACCTCAAGTCACAGCTTAAATCATCTAAGTAGCACTCCAATTGAGTACTGGAACCCTTCTCCTCTAAATCACTGCTTAAGTCCTCGGAGTAACTTTGTTTTGCTTAAAACTTGACCCCAGTACCTCAAGTCACCGCTTAAATCATCTAAGTAACACTCCAATTGAGTACTGGAACCCCTCTCCTCTAAATCACTGCTTAAGTCCTCGGAGTAACTTTCTTTTGCTTAAAACTTGACCCCAGTACCTCAAGTCACCGCTTAAATCATCTAAGTAACACTCCAATTGAGTACTGGAACCCTTCTCCTCTAAATCACTGCTTAAGTCCTCGGAGTAACTTTGTTTTGCTTAAAACTTGACCCCAGTACCTTAAGTCACTGCTTAAGTCCTCGGAGTAACTTTGTTTTGTTTAAAGCTTGACCCCAGTACCTCAAGTCACCGCTTAAATCATCTAAGTAACACTCCAATTGAGTACTGGAACCCTTCTCCTCTAAATCACTGCTTAAGTCCTCGGAGTAACTTTGTTTTGCTTAAAACTTGACCCCAGTACCTCAAGTCACAGCTTAAATCATCTAAGTAGCACTCCAATTGAGTACTGGAACCCTTCTCCTCTAAATCACTGCTTAAGTCCTCGGAGTAACTTTGTTTTGCTTAAAACTTGATTGACCCCAGTACCTTAAGTCACTGCTTAAGTCTTCGGAGTAACTTTGTTTTACTTAAAACTTGACCCCAGTACCTCAAGTCACCGCTTAAATCATCTAAGTAACAACCAATTGAGTACTGGAACCCTTCTCCTCTAAATCACTGCTTAAGTCCTCGGAGTAACTTTGTTTTGCTATACTTGACCCCAGTACCTCAAGTCACGGCTTAAATCATCTAAGTAACACTCCAATTGAATACTGGAACCCTTCTCCTCTAAATCACTGCTTAAGTCCTCGGAGTAACTTTGTTTTGCGTAAAACTTGACCCCAGTACCTCAAGTCACTGCTTAAGTCCTCGGAGTAACTTTGTTTTACTTAAAACTTGACCCCAGTACCTCAAGTCACCGCTTAAATCATCTAAGTAACACTCCAATTGAGTACTGGAACCCTTCTCCTCTAAATCACTGCTTAAGTCCTCGGAGTAGCTTTGTTTTGCTTAAAACTTGACCCCAGTACCTCAAGTCGCCGTTTAAACCATCTAAGTAACACTCCAATTGAGTACTGGAACCCTTCTCCTCCAAATCACTGCTAAAGTCCTCGGAGTAACTTTGTTTTGCATAAAACTTGACCCCTGTACCTCAAGTCACCGCTTAAATCATCTAAGTAACACTCCAATTGAGTACTGGAACCCTTCTCCTCTAAATCACTGCTAAAGTTCTCGGAGTTACTTTGTTTTGCTTAAAACTTGACCCCAGTACCTCAAGTCACCGCTTAAATCATCTAATTAACACTCCAATTGAGTACTGGAACCCTTCTCCTCTAAATCACTGCTTAAGTCCTCGGAGTAACTTTGTTTTGCTTAAAACTTGACCCCAGTACCTCAAGTCACCGCTTAAATCATCTAAGTAACACTCCAATTGAGTACTGGAACCCCTCTCCTCTAAATCACTGCTTAAGTCCTCGGAGTAACTTTCTTTTGCTTAAAACTTGACCCCAGTACCTCAAGTCACCGCTTAAATCATCTAAGTAACACTCCAATTGAGTACTGGAACCCTTCTCCTCTAAATCACTGCTTAAGTCCTCGGAGTAACTTTGTTTTGCTTAAAACTTGACCCCAGTACCTTAAGTCACTGCTTAAGTCCTCGGAGTAACTTTGTTTTGTTTAAAATTTGTCCCCAGTACCTCAAGTCACCGCTTAAATCATCTAAGTAACACTCCAATTGAGTACTGGAACCCTTCTCCTCTAAATCACTGCTTAAGTCCTCGGAGTAACTTTGTTTTGCTTAAAACTTGACCCCAGTACCTCAAGTCACAGCTTAAATCATCTAAGTAGCACTCCAATTGAGTACTGGAACCCTTCTCCTCTAAATCACTGCTTAAGTCCTCGGAGTAACTTTGTTTTGCTTAAAACTTGACCCCAGTACCTCAAGTCACCGCTTAAATCATCTAAGTAACACTCCAATTGAGTACTGGAACCCCTCTCCTCTAAATCACTGCTTAAGTCCTCGGAGTAACTTTCTCTTGCTTAAAACTTGACCCCAGTACCTCAAGTCACCGCTTAAATCATCTAAGTAACACTCCAATTGAGTACTGGAACCCTTCTCCTCTAAATCACTGCTTAAGTCCTCGGAGTAACTTTGTTTTGCTTAAAACTTGACCCCAGTACCTTAAGTCACTGCTTAAGTCCTCGGAGTAACTTTGTTTTGTTTAAAGCTTGACCCCAGTACCTCAAGTCACCGCTTAAATCATCTAAGTAACACTCCAATTGAGTACTGGAACCCTTCTCCTCTAAATCACTGCTTAAGTCCTCGGAGTAACTTTGTTTTGCTTAAAACTTGACCCCAGTACCTCAAGTCACAGCTTAAATCATCTAAGTAGCACTCCAATTGAGTACTGGAACCCTTCTCCTCTAAATCACTGCTTAAGTCCTCGGAGTAACTTTGTTTTGCTTAAAACTTGATTGACCCCAGTACCTTAAGTCACTGCTTAAGTCTTCGGAGTAACTTTGTTTTACTTAAAACTTGACCCCAGTACCTCAAGTCACCGCTTAAATCATCTAAGTAACACTCCAATTGAGTACTGGAACCCTTCTCCTCTAAATCACTGCTTAAGTCCTCGGAGTAGCTTTGTTTTGCTTAAAACTTGACCCCAGTACCTCAAGTCGCCGTTTAAACCATCTAAGTAACACTCCAATTGAGTACTGGAACCCTTCTCCTCCAAATCACTGCTAAAGTCCTCGGAGTAACTTTGTTTTGCATAAAACTTGACCCCTGTACCTCAAGTCACCGCTTAAATCATCTAAGTAACACTCCAATTGAGTACTGGAACCCTTCTCCTCTAAATCACTGCTAAAGTTCTCGGAGTTACTTTGTTTTGCTTAAAACTTGACCCCAGTACCTCAAGTCACCGCTTAAATCATCTAATTAACACTCCAATTGAGTACTGGAACCCTTCTCCTCTAAATCACTGCTTAAGTCCTCGGAGTAACTTTGTTTTGCTTAAAACTTGACCCCAGTACCTCAAGTCACCGCTTAAATCATCTAAGTAACACTCCAATTGAGTACTGGAACCCCTCTCCTCTAAATCACTGCTTAAGTCCTCGGAGTAACTTTCTTTTGCTTAAAACTTGACCCCAGTACCTCAAGTCACCGCTTAAATCATCTAAGTAACACTCCAATTGAGTACTGGAACCCTTCTCCTCTAAATCACTGCTTAAGTCCTCGGAGTAACTTTGTTTTGCTTAAAACTTGACCCCAGTACCTTAAGTCACTGCTTAAGTCCTCGGAGTAACTTTGTTTTGTTTAAAATTTGTCCCCAGTACCTCAAGTCACCGCTTAAATCATCTAAGTAACACTCCAATTGAGTACTGGAACCCTTCTCCTCTAAATCACTGCTTAAGTCCTCGGAGTAACTTTGTTTTGCTTAAAACTTGACCCCAGTACCTCAAGTCACAGCTTAAATCATCTAAGTAGCACTCCAATTGAGTACTGGAACCCTTCTCCTCTAAATCACTGCTTAAGTCCTCGGAGTAACTTTGTTTTGCTTAAAACTTGACCCCAGTACCTCAAGTCACCGCTTAAATCATCTAAGTAACACTCCAATTGAGTACTGGAACCCCTCTCCTCTAAATCACTGCTTAAGTCCTCGGAGTAACTTTCTCTTGCTTAAAACTTGACCCCAGTACCTCAAGTCACCGCTTAAATCATCTAAGTAACACTCCAATTGAGTACTGGAACCCTTCTCCTCTAAATCACTGCTTAAGTCCTCGGAGTAACTTTGTTTTGCTTAAAACTTGACCCCAGTACCTTAAGTCACTGCTTAAGTCCTCGGAGTAACTTTGTTTTGTTTAAAGCTTGACCCCAGTACCTCAAGTCACCGCTTAAATCATCTAAGTAACACTCCAATTGAGTACTGGAACCCTTCTCCTCTAAATCACTGCTTAAGTCCTCGGAGTAACTTTGTTTTGCTTAAAACTTGACCCCAGTACCTCAAGTCACAGCTTAAATCATCTAAGTAGCACTCCAATTGAGTACTGGAACCCTTCTCCTCTAAATCACTGCTTAAGTCCTCGGAGTAACTTTGTTTTGCTTAAAACTTGATTGACCCCAGTACCTTAAGTCACTGCTTAAGTCTTCGGAGTAACTTTGTTTTACTTAAAACTTGACCCCAGTACCTCAAGTCACCGCTTAAATCATCTAAGTAACAACCAATTGAGTACTGGAACCCTTCTCCTCTAAATCACTGCTTAAGTCCTCGGAGTAACTTTGTTTTGCTTAAAACTTGACCCCAGTACCTCAAGTCACGGCTTAAATCATCTAAGTAACACTCCAATTGAATACTGGAACCCTTCTCCTCTAAATCACTGCTTAAGTCCTCGGAGTAACTTTGTTTTGCGTAAAACTTGACCCCAGTACCTCAAGTCACTGCTTAAGTCCTCGGAGTAACTTTGTTTTACTTAAAACTTGACCCCAGTACCTCAAGTCACCGCTTAAATCATCTAAGTAACACTCCAATAAAGTACTGGAACCCTTCTCCTCTAAATCACTGCTTAAGTCCTCGGAGTAGCTTTGTTTTGCTTAAAACTTGACCCCAGTACCTCAAGTCGCCGTTTAAACCATCTAAGTAACACTCCAATTGAGTACTGGAACCCTTCTCCTCCAAATCACTGCTAAAGTCCTCGGAGTAACTTTGTTTTGCATAAAACTTGACCCCTGTACCTCAAGTCACCGCTTAAATCATCTAAGTAACACTCCAATTGAGTACTGGAACCCTTCTCCTCTAAATCACTGCTAAAGTTCTCGGAGTTACTTTGTTTTGCTTAAAACTTGACCCCAGTACCTCAAGTCACCGCTTAAATCATCTAATTAACACTCCAATTGAGTACTGGAACCCTTCTCCTCTAAATCACTGCTTAAGTCCTCGGAGTAACTTTGTTTTGCTTAAAACTTGACCCCAGTACCTCAAGTCACCGCTTAAATCATCTAAGTAACACTCCAATTGAGTACTGGAACCCCTCTCCTCTAAATCACTGCTTAAGTCCTCGGAGTAACTTTCTTTTGCTTAAAACTTGACCCCAGTACCTCAAGTCACCGCTTAAATCATCTAAGTAACACTCCAATTGAGTACTGGAACCCTTCTCCTCTAAATCACTGCTTAAGTCCTCGGAGTAACTTTGTTTTGCTTAAAACTTGACCCCAGTACCTTAAGTCACTGCTTAAGTCCTCGGAGTAACTTTGTTTTGTTTAAAACTTGACCCCAGTACCTCAAGTCACCGCTTAAATCATCTAAGTAACACTCCAATTGAGTACTGGAACCCTTCTCCTCTAAATCACTGCTTAAGTCCTCGGAGTAACTTTGTTTTGCTTAAAACTTGACCCCAGTACCTCAAGTCACAGCTTAAATCATCTAAGTAGCACTCCAATTGAGTACTGGAACCCTTCTCCTCTAAATCACTGCTTAAGTCCTCGGAGTAACTTTGTTTTGCTTAAAACTTGACCCCAGTACCTTAAGTCACTGCTTAAGTCCTCGGAGTAACTTTGTTTTGTTTAAAACTTGACCCCAGTACCTCAAGTCACCGCTTAAATCATCTAAGTAACACTCCAATTGAGTACTGGAACCCTTCTCCTCTAAATCACTG
Source organism: Parasteatoda tepidariorum (assembly GCF_982258835.1). Taxonomy (NCBI): domain Eukaryota; kingdom Metazoa; phylum Arthropoda; class Arachnida; order Araneae; family Theridiidae; genus Parasteatoda; species Parasteatoda tepidariorum. The sequence goes on from NC_141758.1 coordinate 107,520,760, forward strand.
CTTAAGTCCTCGGAGTAACTTTGTTTTGCTTAAAACTTGACCCCAGTACCTCAAGTCACAGCTTAAATCATCTAAGTAGCACTCCAATTGAGTACTGGAACCCTTCTCCTCTAAATCACTGCTTAAGTCCTCGGAGTAACTTTGTTTTGCTTAAAACTTGACCCCAGTACCTCAAGTCACCGCTTAAATCATCTAAGTAACACTCCAATTGAGTACTGGAACCCCTCTCCTCTAAATCACTGCTTAAGTCCTCGGAGTAACTTTCTTTTGCTTAAAACTTGACCCCAGTACCTCAAGTCACCGCTTAAATCATCTAAGTAACACTCCAATTGAGTACTGGAACCCTTCTCCTCTAAATCACTGCTTAAGTCCTCGGAGTAACTTTGTTTTGCTTAAAACTTGACCCCAGTACCTTAAGTCACTGCTTAAGTTCTCGGAGTAACTTTGTTTTGTTTAAAGCTTGACCCCAGTACCTCAAGTCACCGCTTAAATCATCTAAGTAACACTCCAATTGAGTACTGGAACCCTTCTCCTCTAAATCACTGCTTAAGTCCTCGGAGTAACTTTGTTTTGCTTAAAACTTGACCCCAGTACCTCAAGTCGCCGTTTAAACCATCTAAGTAACACTCCAATTGAGTACTGGAACCCTTCTCATCTAAATCACTGCTTAAGTCTTCGGAGTAACTTTGTTTTCCTTAAAACTTGACCCCAGTACCTCAAGTCACCGCCTAAATCATCTAAGTAACACTCCAATTGAGTACTGGAACCCTTCTCCTCTAAATCACTGCTTAAGTCCTCGGAGTAACTTTGTCTTGCTTAAAACTTGACCCCAGTACCTTAAGTCACTGCTTAAGTTCTCGGAGTAACTTTGTTTTGTTTAAAGCTTGACCCCAGTACCTCAAGTCACCGCTTAAATCATCTAAGTAACACTCCAATTGAGTACTGGAACCCTTCTCCTCTAAATCACTGCTTAAGTCCTCGGAGTAACTTTGTTTTGCTTAAAACTTGACCCCAGTACCTCAAGTCGCCGTTTAAACCATCTAAGTAACACTCCAATTGAGTACTGGAACCCTTCTCATCTAAATCACTGCTTAAGTCTTCGGAGTAACTTTGTTTTCCTTAAAACTTGACCCCAGTACCTCAAGTCACCGCCTAAATCATCTAAGTAACACTCCAATTGAGTACTGGAACCCTTCTCCTCTAAATCACTGCTTAAGTCCTCGGAGTAACTTTGTCTTGCTTAAAACTTGACCCCTATACATCAAGTCACCGCTTAAATCATCTAAGTAACGCTCCAATTGAGTACTTAAACCCTTCTCCTCTAAATCACTGCTGCTAAAGTCCTCGGAGTAACTTTGTTTTGCATAAAACTTGACCCCTGTACCTCAAGTCACCGCTTAAATCATCTAAGTAACACTCCAATTGAGTACTGGAACCCTTCTCCTCTAAATCACTGCTAAAGTTCTCGGAGTTACTTTGTTTTGCTTAAAACTTGACCCCAGTACCTCAAGTCACCGCTTAAATCATCTAAGTAACACTCCAATTGAGTACTGGAACCCTTCTCCTCTAAATCACTGCTTAAGTCCTCGGAGTAACTTTGTTTTGCTTAAAACTTGACCCCAGCACCGCAAGTCACCGCTTAAATCATCTAAGTAACACTCCAATTGAGTACTGGAACCCTTCTCCTCTAAATCACTGCTTAAGTCCTCGGAGTAACTTTCTTTTGCTTAAAAACTTAATTCCAGTACCTACAATTCTCTAATTATAGCTGGGAATAACTGATTTTTCATTAAAACTTGATCCCAGTACCTCAAATCGCGGGTTGAAGCCGTGGGAAGACTGATTTTTCATTCAAACTTGTCCCCAGTACCTTCAAACACCGCTTAAATCATCGGAGTAATTCTGTTTTTCTTAATAACTTGATCCCAGTACCTCCGATCCTCAAAATTCTACTTGAATCTTCGGAATGACGCTTCAATTGGGAACTAGAACCAATATCCTCTAAAAAAGACCTTAAATCCGCGGAGTAACTGATTTTCGCTTATATCTTGAACCCTGTTCCTCAGATCACCGCTTAAATCATCGGAGTAACTCTTCAATGGAGTACTGGAACCCTTCTGCTCTAAATCACTGCTTAAGTCATAGGAGTAACTTTGTTTTGCTTAAAACTTGATTGACCCCAGTATCTTAAGTCACTGCTTAAGTCTTCGGAGTAACTTTGTTTTACTTAAAACTTGACCCCAGTACCTCAAGTCACCGCTTAAATCATCTAAGTAACAACCAATTGAGTACTGGAACCCTTCTCCTCTAAATCACTGCTTAAGTCCTCGGAGTAACTTTGTTTTGCTTAAAACTTGACCCCAGTACCTCAAGTCACGGCTTAAATCATCTAAGTAACACTCCAATTGAATACTGGAACCCTTCTCCTCTAAATCACTGCTTAAGTCCTCGGAGTAACTTTGTTTTGCGTAAAACTTGACCCCAGTACCTCAAGTCACTGCTTAAGTCCTCGGAGTAACTTTGTTTTACTTAAAACTTGACCCCAGTACCTCAAGACACCGCTTAAATCATCTAAGTAACACTCCAATTGAGTACTGGAACCCTTCTCCTCTAAATCACTGCTTAAGTCCTCGGAGTAGCTTTGTTTTGCTTAAAACTTGACCCCAGTACCTCAAGTCGCCGTTTAAACCATCTAAGTAACACTCCAATTGAGTACTGGAACCCTTCTCCTCCAAATCACTGCTAAAGTCCTCGGAGTAACTTTGTTTTGCATAAAACTTGACCCCTGTACCTCAAGTCACCGCTTAAATCATCTAAGTAACACTCCAATTGAGTACTGGAACCCTTCTCCTCTAAATCACTGCTAAAGTTCTCGGAGTTACTTTGTTTTGCTTAAAACTTGACCCCAGTACCTCAAGTCACCGCTTAAATCATCTAATTAACACTCCAATTGAGTACTGGAACCCTTCTCCTCTAAATCACTGCTTAAGTCCTCGGAGTAACTTTGTTTTGCTTAAAACTTGACCCCAGTACCTCAAGTCACCGCTTAAATCATCTAAGTAACACTCCAATTGAGTACTGGAACCCCTCTCCTCTAAATCACTGCTTAAGTCCTCGGAGTAACTTTCTTTTGCTTAAAACTTGACCCCAGTACCTCAAGTCACCGCTTAAATCATCTAAGTAACACTCCAATTGAGTACTGGAACCCTTCTCCTCTAAATCACTGCTTAAGTCCTCGGAGTAACTTTGTTTTGCTTAAAACTTGACCCCAGTACCTTAAGTCACTGCTTAAGTCCTCGGAGTAACTTTGTTTTGTTTAAAACTTGACCCCAGTACCTCAAGTCACCGCTTAAATCATCTAAGTAACACTCCAATTGAGTACTGGAACCCTTATCCTCTAAATCACTGCTTAAGTCCTCGGAGTAACTTTGTTTTGCTTAAAACTTGACCCCAGTACCTCAAGTCACAGCTTAAATCATCTAAGTAGCACTCCAATTGAGTACTGGAACCCTTCTCCTCTAAATCACTGCTTAAGTCCTCGGAGTAACTTTGTTTTGCTTAAAACTTGACCCCAGTACCTCAAGTCACCGCTTAAATCATCTAAGAAACACTCCAATTGAGTACTGGAACCCTTCTCCTCCAAATCACTGCTAAAGTCCTCGGAGTAACTTTGTTTTGCATAAAACTTGACCCCTGTACCTCAAGTCACCGCTTAAATCATCTAAGTAACACTCCAATTGAGTACTGGAACCCTTCTCCTCTAAATCACTGCTAAAGTTCTCGGAGTTACTTTGTTTTGCTTAAAACTTGACCCCAGTACCTCAAGTCACCGCTTAAATCATCTAATTAACACTCCAATTGAGTACTGGAACCCTTCTCCTCTAAATCACTGCTTAAGTCCTCGGAGTAACTTTGTTTTGCTTAAAACTTGACCCCAGTACCTCAAGTCACCGCTTAAATCATCTAAGTAACACTCCAATTGAGTACTGGAACCCCTCTCCTCTAAATCACTGCTTAAGTCCTCGGAGTAACTTTCTTTTGCTTAAAACTTGACCCCAGTACCTCAAGTCACCGCTTAAATCATCTAAGTAACACTCCAATTGAGTACTGGAACCCTTCTCCTCTAAATCACTGCTTAAGTCCTCGGAGTAACTTTGTTTTGCTTAAAACTTGACCCCAGTACCTTAAGTCACTGCTTAAGTCCTCGGAGTAACTTTGTTTTGTTTAAAACTTGACCCCAGTACCTCAAGTCACCGCTTAAATCATCTAAGTAACACTCCAATTGAGTACTGGAACCCTTCTCCTCTAAATCACTGCTTAAGTCCTCGGAGTAACTTTGTTTTGCTTAAAACTTGACCCCAGTACCTCAAGTCACAGCTTAAATCATCTAAGTAGCACTCCAATTGAGTACTGGAACCCTTCTCCTCTAAATCACTGCTTAAGTCCTCGGAGTAACTTTCTTTTGCTTAAAACTTGACCCCAGTACCTTAAGTCACTGCTTAAGTCCTCGGAGTAACTTTGTTTTGTTTAAAACTTGACCCCAGTACCTCAAGTCACCGCTTAAATCATCTAAGTAACACTCCAATTGAGTACTGGAACCCTTCTCCTCTAAATCACTGCTTAAGTCCTCGGAGTAACTTTGTTTTGCTTAAAACTTGACCCCAGTACCTCAAGTCACAGCTTAAATCATCTAAGTAGCACTCCAATTGAGTACTGGAACCCTTCTCCTCTAAATCACTGCTTAAGTCCTCGGAGTAACTTTGTTTTGCTTAAAACTTGACCCCAGTACCTCAAGTCACCGCTTAAATCATCTAAGTAACACTCCAATTGAGTACTGGAACCCCTCTCCTCTAAATCACTGCTTAAGTCCTCGGAGTAACTTTCTTTTGCTTAAAACTTGACCCCAGTACCTCAAGTCACCGCTTAAATCATCTAAGTAACACTCCAATTGAGTACTGGAACCCTTCTCCTCTAAATCACTGCTTAAGTCCTCGGAGTAACTTTGTTTTGCTTAAAACTTGACCCCAGTACCTTAAGTCACTGCTTAAGTTCTCGGAGTAACTTTGTTTTGTTTAAAGCTTGACCCCAGTACCTCAAGTCACCGCTTAAATCATCTAAGTAACACTCCAATTGAGTACTGGAACCCTTCTCCTCTAAATCACTGCTTAAGTCCTCGGAGTAACTTTGTTTTGCTTAAAACTTGACCCCAGTACCTCAAGTCGCCGTTTAAACCATCTAAGTAACACTCCAATTGAGTACTGGAACCCTTCTCATCTAAATCACTGCTTAAGTCTTCGGAGTAACTTTGTTTTCCTTAAAACTTGACCCCAGTACCTCAAGTCACCGCCTAAATCATCTAAGTAACACTCCAATTGAGTACTGGAACCCTTCTCCTCTAAATCACTGCTTAAGTCCTCGGAGTAACTTTGTCTTGCTTAAAACTTGACCCCTATACATCAAGTCACCGCTTAAATCATCTAAGTAACACTCCAATTGAGTACTTAAACCCTTCTCCTCTAAATCACTGCTGCTAAAGTCCTCGGAGTAACTTTGTTTTGCATAAAACTTGACCCCTGTACCTCAAGTCACCGCTTAAATCATCTAAGTAACACTCCAATTGAGTACTGGAACCCTTCTCCTCTAAATCACTGCTAAAGTTCTCGGAGTTACTTTGTTTTGCTTAAAACTTGACCCCAGTACCTCAAGTCACCGCTTAAATCATCTAAGTAACACTCCAATTGAGTACTGGAACCCTTCTCCTCTAAATCACTGCTTAAGTCCTCGGAGTAACTTTCTTTTGCTTAAAAACTTAATTCCAGTACCTACAATTCTCTAATTATAGCTGGGAATAACTGATTTTTCATTAAAACTTGATCCCAGTACCTCAAATCGCGGGTTGAAGCCGTGGGAAGACTGATTTTTCATTCAAACTTGTCCCCAGTACCTTCAAACACCGCTTAAATCATCGGAGTAATTCTGTTTTTCTTAATAACTTGATCCCAGTACCTCCGATCCTCAAAATTCTACTTGAATCTTCGGAATGACGCTTCAATTGGGAACTAGAACCAATATCCTCTAAAAAAGACCTTAAATCCGCGGAGTAACTGATTTTCGCTTATATCTTGAACCCTGTTCCTCAGATCACCGCTTAAATCATCGGAGTAACTCTTCAATGGAGTACTGGAACCCTTCTGCTCTAAATCACTGCTTAAGTCCTCGGAGTAACTTTGTTTTGCTTAAAACTTGATTGACCCCAGTATCTTAAGTCACTGCTTAAGTCTTCGGAGTAACTTTGTTTTACTTAAAACTTGACCCCAGTACCTCAAGTCACCGCTTAAATCATCTAAGTAACAACCAATTGAGTACTGGAACCCTTCTCCTCTAAATCACTGCTTAAGTCCTCGGAGTAACTTTGTTTTGCTTAAAACTTGACCCCAGTACCTCAAGTCACGGCTTAAATCATCTAAGTAACACTCCAATTGAATACTGGAACCCTTCTCCTCTAAATCACTGCTTAAGTCCTCGGAGTAACTTTGTTTTGCGTAAAACTTGACCCCAGTACCTCAAGTCACTGCTTAAGTCCTCGGAGTAACTTTGTTTTACTTAAAACTTGACCCCAGTACCTCAAGACACCGCTTAAATCATCTAAGTAACACTCCAATTGAGTACTGGAACCCTTCTCCTCTAAATCACTGCTTAAGTCCTCGGAGTAGCTTTGTTTTGCTTAAAACTTGACCCCAGTACCTCAAGTCGCCGTTTAAACCATCTAAGTAACACTCCAATTGAGTACTGGAACCCTTCTCCTCCAAATCACTGCTAAAGTCCTCGGAGTAACTTTGTTTTGCATAAAACTTGACCCCTGTACCTCAAGTCACCGCTTAAATCATCTAAGTAACACTCCAATTGAGTACTGGAACCCTTCTCCTCTAAATCACTGCTAAAGTTCTCGGAGTTACTTTGTTTTGCTTAAAACTTGACCCCAGTACCTCAAGTCACCGCTTAAATCATCTAATTAACACTCCAATTGAGTACTGGAACCCTTCTCCTCTAAATCACTGCTTAAGTCCTCGGAGTAACTTTGTTTTGCTTAAAACTTGACCCCAGTACCTCAAGTCACCGCTTAAATCATCTAAGTAACACTCCAATTGAGTACTGGAACCCCTCTCCTCTAAATCACTGCTTAAGTCCTCGGAGTAACTTTCTTTTGCTTAAAACTTGACCCCAGTACCTCAAGTCACCGCTTAAATCATCTAAGTAACACTCCAATTGAGTACTGGAACCCTTCTCCTCTAAATCACTGCTTAAGTCCTCGGAGTAACTTTGTTTTGCTTAAAACTTGACCCCAGTACCTTAAGTCACTGCTTAAGTCCTCGGAGTAACTTTGTTTTGTTTAAAACTTGACCCCAGTACCTCAAGTCACCGCTTAAATCATCTAAGTAACACTCCAATTGAGTACTGGAACCCTTCTCCTCTAAATCACTGCTTAAGTCCTCGGAGTAACTTTGTTTTGCTTAAAACTTGACCCCAGTACCTCAAGTCACAGCTTAAATCATCTAAGTAGCACTCCAATTGAGTACTGGAACCCTTCTCCTCTAAATCACTGCTTAAGTCCTCGGAGTAACTTTGTTTTGCTTAAAACTTGACCCCAGTACCTCAAGTCACCGCTTAAATCATCTAAGAAACACTCCAATTGAGTACTGGAACCCTTCTCCTCCAAATCACTGCTAAAGTCCTCGGAGTAACTTTGTTTTGCATAAAACTTGACCCCTGTACCTCAAGTCACCGCTTAAATCATCTAAGTAACACTCCAATTGAGTACTGGAACCCTTCTCCTCTAAATCACTGCTAAAGTTCTCGGAGTTACTTTGTTTTGCTTAAAACTTGACCCCAGTATCTCAAGTCACCGCTTAAATCATCTAATTAACACTCCAATTGAGTACTGGAACCCTTCTCCTCTAAATCACTGCTTAAGTCCTCGGAGTAACTTTGTTTTGCTTAAAACTTGACCCCAGTACCTCAAGTCACCGCTTAAATCATCTAAGTAACACTCCAATTGAGTACTGGAACCCCTCTCCTCTAAATCACTGCTTAAGTCCTCGGAGTAACTTTCTTTTGCTTAAAACTTGACCCCAGTACCTCAAGTCACCGCTTAAATCATCTAAGTAACACTCCAATTGAGTACTGGAACCCTTCTCCTCTAAATCACTGCTTAAGTCCTCGGAGTAACTTTGTTTTGCTTAAAACTTGACCCCAGTACCTTAAGTCACTGCTTAAGTCCTCGGAGTAACTTTGTTTTGTTTAAAACTTGACCCCAGTACCTCAAGTCACCGCTTAAATCATCTAAGTAACACTCCAATTGAGTACTGGAACCCTTCTCCTCTAAATCACTGCTTAAGTCCTCGGAGTAACTTTGTTTTGCTTAAAACTTGACCCCAGTACCTCAAGTCACAGCTTAAATCATCTAAGTAGCACTCCAATTGAGTACTGGAACCCTTCTCCTCTAAATCACTGCTTAAGTCCTCGGAGTAACTTTGTTTTGCTTAAAACTTGACCCCAGTACCTTAAGTCACTGCTTAAGTCCTCGGAGTAACTTTGTTTTGTTTAAAACTTGACCCCAGTACCTCAAGTCACCGCTTAAATCATCTAAGTAACACTCCAATTGAGTACTGGAACCCTTCTCCTCTAAATCACTGCTTAAGTCCTCGGAGTAACTTTGTTTTGCTTAAAACTTGACCCCAGTACCTCAAGTCACAGCTTAAATCATCTAAGTAGCACTCCAATTGAGTACTGGAACCCTTCTCCTCTAAATCACTGCTTAAGTCCTCGGAGTAACTTTGTTTTGCTTAAAACTTGACCCCAGTACCTCAAGTCACCGCTTAAATCATCTAAGTAACACTCCAATTGAGTACTGGAACCCCTCTCCTCTAAATCACTGCTTAAGTCCTCGGAGTAACTTTCTTTTGCTTAAAACTTGACCCCAGTACCTCAAGTCACCGCTTAAATCATCTAAGTAACACTCCAATTGAGTACTGGAACCCTTCTCCTCTAAATCACTGCTTAAGTCCTCGGAGTAACTTTGTTTTGCTTAAAACTTGACCCCAGTACCTTAAGTCACTGCTTAAGTTCTCGGAGTAACTTTGTTTTGTTTAAAGCTTGACCCCAGTACCTCAAGTCACCGCTTAAATCATCTAAGTAACACTCCAATTGAGTACTGGAACCCTTCTCCTCTAAATCACTGCTTAAGTCCTCGGAGTAACTTTGTTTTGCTTAAAACTTGACCCCAGTACCTCAAGTCGCCGTTTAAACCATCTAAGTAACACTCCAATTGAGTACTGGAACCCTTCTCATCTAAATCACTGCTTAAGTCTTCGGAGTAACTTTGTTTTCCTTAAAACTTGACCCCAGTACCTCAAGTCACCGCCTAAATCATCTAAGTAACACTCCAATTGAGTACTGGAACCCTTCTCCTCTAAATCACTGCTTAAGTCCTCGGAGTAACTTTGTCTTGCTTAAAACTTGACCCCTATACATCAAGTCACCGCTTAAATCATCTAAGTAACACTCCAATTGAGTACTTAAACCCTTCTCCTCTAAATCACTGCTGCTAAAGTCCTCGGAGTAACTTTGTTTTGCATAAAACTTGACCCCTGTACCTCAAGTCACCGCTTAAATCATCTAAGTAACACTCCAATTGAGTACTGGAACCCTTCTCCTCTAAATCACTGCTAAAGTTCTCGGAGTTACTTTGTTTTGCTTAAAACTTGACCCCAGTACCTCAAGTCACCGCTTAAATCATCTAAGTAACACTCCAATTGAGTACTGGAACCCTTCTCCTCTAAATCACTGCTTAAGTCCTCGGAGTAACTTTGTTTTGCTTAAAACTTGACCCCAGCACCGCAAGTCACCGCTTAAATCATCTAAGTAACACTCCAATTGAGTACTGGAACCCTTCTCCTCTAAATCACTGCTTAAGTCCTCGGAGTAACTTTCTTTTGCTTAAAAACTTAATTCCAGTACCTACAATTCTCTAATTATAGCTGGGAATAACTGATTTTTCATTAAAACTTGATCCCAGTACCTCAAATCGCGGGTTGAAGCCGTGGGAAGACTGATTTTTCATTCAAACTTGTCCCCAGTACCTTCAAACACCGCTTAAATCATCGGAGTAATTCTGTTTTTCTTAATAACTTGATCCCAGTACCTCCGATCCTCAAAATTCTACTTGAATCTTCGGAATGACGCTTCAATTGGGAACTAGAACCAATATCCTCTAAAAAAGACCTTAAATCCGCGGAGTAACTGATTTTCGCTTATATCTTGAACCCTGTTCCTCAGATCACCGCTTAAATCATCGGAGTAACTCTTCAATGGAGTACTGGAACCCTTCTGCTCTAAATCACTGCTTAAGTCCTCGGAGTAACTTTGTTTTACTTAAAACTTGACCCCAGTACCTCAAGTCACCGCTTAAATCATCTAAGTAACAACCAATTGAGTACTGGAACCCTTCTCCTCTAAATCACTGCTTAAGTCCTCGGAGTAACTTTGTTTTGCTTAAAACTTGACCCCAGTACCTCAAGTCACGGCTTAAATCATCTAAGTAACACTCCAATTGAATACTGGAACCCTTCTCCTCTAAATCACTGCTTAAGTCCTCGGAGTAACTTTGTTTTGCGTAAAACTTGACCCCAGTACCTCAAGTCACTGCTTAAGTCCTCGGAGTAACTTTGTTTTACTTAAAACTTGACCCCAGTACCTCAAGACACCGCTTAAATCATCTAAGTAACACTCCAATTGAGTACTGGAACCCTTCTCCTCTAAATCACTGCTTAAGTCCTCGGAGTAGCTTTGTTTTGCTTAAAACTTGACCCCAGTACCTCAAGTCGCCGTTTAAACCATCTAAGTAACACTCCAATTGAGTACTGGAACCCTTCTCCTCCAAATCACTGCTAAAGTCCTCGGAGTAACTTTGTTTTGCATAAAACTTGACCCCTGTACCTCAAGTCACCGCTTAAATCATCTAAGTAACACTCCAATTGAGTACTGGAACCCTTCTCCTCTAAATCACTGCTAAAGTTCTCGGAGTTACTTTGTTTTGCTTAAAACTTGACCCCAGTACCTCAAGTCACCGCTTAAATCATCTAATTAACACTCCAATTGAGTACTGGAACCCTTCTCCTCTAAATCACTGCTTAAGTCCTCGGAGTAACTTTGTTTTGCTTAAAACTTGACCCCAGTACCTCAAGTCACCGCTTAAATCATCTAAGTAACACTCCAATTGAGTACTGGAACCCCTCTCCTCTAAATCACTGCTTAAGTCCTCGGAGTAACTTTCTTTTGCTTAAAACTTGACCCCAGTACCTCAAGTCACCGCTTAAATCATCTAAGTAACACTCCAATTGAGTACTGGAACCCTTCTCCTCTAAATCACTGCTTAAGTCCTCGGAGTAACTTTGTTTTGCTTAAAACTTGACCCCAGTACCTTAAGTCACTGCTTAAGTCCTCGGAGTAACTTTGTTTTGTTTAAAACTTGACCCCAGTACCTCAAGTCACCGCTTAAATCATCTAAGTAACACTCCAATTGAGTACTGGAACCCTTCTCCTCTAAATCACTGCTTAAGTCCTCGGAGTAACTTTGTTTTGCTTAAAACTTGACCCCAGTACCTCAAGTCACAGCTTAAATCATCTAATAGCACTCCAATTGAGTACTGGAACCCTTCTCCTCTAAATCACTGCTTAAGTCCTCGGAGTAACTTTGTTTTGCTTAAAACTTGACGCCAGTACCTCAAGTCACCGCTTAAATCATCTAAGAAACACTCCAATTGAGTACTGGAACCCCTCTCCTCTAAATCACTGCTTAAGTCCTCGGAGTAACTTTCTTTTGCTTAAAACTTGACCCCAGTACCTCAAGTCACCGCTTAAATCATCTAAGTAACACTCCAATTGAGTACTGGAACCCTTCTCCTCTAAATCACTGCTTAAGTCCTCGGAGTAACTTTGTTTTGCTTAAAACTTGACCCCAGTACCTTAAGTCACTGCTTAAGTCCTCGGAGTAACTTTGTTTTGTTTAAAGCTTGACCCCAGTACCTCAAGTCACCGCTTAAATCATCTAAGTAACACTCCAATTGAGTACTGGAACCCTTCTCCTCTAAATCACTGAAGTCCTCGGAGTAACTTTGTTTTGCTTAAAACTTGACCCCAGTACCTCAAGTCGCCGTTTAAACCATCTAAGTAACACTCCAATTGAGTACTGGAACCCTTCTCATCTAAATCACTGCTTAAGTCCTCGGAGTAACTTTGTCTTGCTTAAAACTTGACCCCTATACCTCAAGTCACCGCTTAAATCATCTAAGTAACACTCCAATTGAGTACTTAAACCCTTCTCCTCTAAATCACTGCTGCTAAAGTCCTCGGAGTAACTTTGTTTTGCATAAAACTTGACCCCTGTACCTCAAGTCACCGCTTAAATCATCTAAGTAACACTCCAATTGAGTACTGGAACCCTTCTCCTCTAAATCACTGCTAAAGTTCTCGGAGTTACTTTGTTTTGCTTAAAACTTGACCCCAGTACCTCAAGTCACCGCTTAAATCATCTAAGTAACACTCCAATTGAGTACTGGAACCCTTCTCCTCTAAATCACTGCTTAAGTCCTCGGAGTAACTTTGTTTTGCTTAAAACTTGACCCCAGCACCGCAAGTCACCGCTTAAATCATCTAAGTAACACTCCAATTGAGTACTGGAACCCTTCTCCTCTAAATCACTGCTTAAGTCCTCGGAGTAACTTTCTTTTGCTTAAAAACTTAATTCCAGTACCTCCAATTCTCTAATTATAGCTGGGAATAACTGATTTTTCATTAAAACTTGATCCCAGTACCTCAAATCGCGGGTTGAAGCCGTGGGAAGACTGATTTTTCATTCAAACTTGTCCCCAGTACCTTCAAACACCGCTTAAATCATCGGAGTAATTCTGTTTTTCTTAATAACTTGATCCCAGTACCTCCGATCCTCAAAATTCTACTTGAATCTTCGGAATGACGCTTCAATTGGGAACTAGAACCAATATCCTCTAAAAAAGACCTTAAATCCGCGGAGTAACTGATTTTCGCTTATATCTTGAACCCTGTTCCTCAGATCACCGCTTAAATCATCGGAGTAACTCTTCAATGGAGTACTGGAACCCTTCTGCTCTAAATCACTGCTTAAGTCCTCGGAGTAACTTTGTTTTGCTTAAAACTTGATTGACCCCAGTACCTTAAGTCACTGCTTAAGTCTTCGGAGTAACTTTGTTTTACTTAAAACTTGACCCCAGTACCTCAAGTCACCGCTTAAATCATCTAAGTAACAACCAATTGAGTACTGGAACCCTTCTCCTCTAAATCACTGCTTAAGTCCTCGGAGTAACTTTGTTTTACTTAAAACTTGACCCCAGTACCTCAAGTCACGGCTTAAATCATCTAAGTAACACTCCAATTGAATACTGGAACCCTTCTCCTCTAAATCACTGCTTAAGTGCTCGGAGTAACTTTGTTTTGCGTAAAACTTGACCCCAGTACCTCAAGTCACTGCTTAAGTCCTCGGAGTAACTTTGTTTTACTTAAAACTTGACCCCAGTACCTCAAGTCACCGCTTAAATCATCTAAGTAACACTCCAATTGTGTACTGGAACCCTTCTCCTCTAAATCACTGCTTAAGTCCTCGGAGTAGCTTTGTTTTGCTTAAAACTTGACCCCAGTACCTCAAGTCGCCGTTTAAACCATCTAAGTAACACTCCAATTGAGTACTGGAACCCTTCTCCTCCAAATCACTGCTAAAGTCCTCGGAGTAACTTTGTTTTGCATAAAACTTGACCCCTGTACCTCAAGTCACCGCTTAAATCATCTAAGTAACACTCCAATTGAGTACTGGAACCCTTCTCCTCTAAATCACTGCTAAAGTTCTCGGAGTTACTTTGTTTTGCTTAAAACTTGACCCCAGTACCTCAAGTCACCGCTTAAATCATCTAATTAACACTCCAATTGAGTACTGGAACCCTTCTCCTCTAAATCACTGCTTAAGTCCTCGGAGTAACTTTGTTTTGCTTAAAACTTGACCCCAGTACCTCAAGTCACCGCTTAAATCATCTAAGTAACACTCCAATTGAGTACTGGAACCCCTCTCCTCTAAATCACTGCTTAAGTCCTCGGAGTAACTTTCTTTTGCTTAAAACTTGACCCCAGTACCTCAAGTCACCGCTTAAATCATCTAAGTAACACTCCAATTGAGTACTGGAACCCTTCTCCTCTAAATCACTGCTTAAGTCCTCGGAGTAACTTTGTTTTGCTTAAAACTTGACCCCAGTACCTTAAGTCACTGCTTAAGTCCTCGGAGTAACTTTGTTTTGTTTAAAACTTGACCCCAGTACCTCAAGTCACCGCTTAAATCATCTAAGTAACACTCCAATTGAGTACTGGAACCCTTCTCCTCTAAATCACTGCTTAAGTCCTCGGAGTAACTTTGTTTTGCTTAAAACTTGACCCCAGTACCTCAAGTCACAGCTTAAATCATCTAAGTAGCACTCCAATTGAGTACTGGAACCCTTCTCCTCTAAATCACTGCTTAAGTCCTCGGAGTAACTTTGTTTTGCTTAAAACTTGACCCCAGTACCTTAAGTCACTGCTTAAGTCTCGGAGTAACTTTGTTTTGTTTAAAACTTGACCCCAGTACCTCAAGTCACCGCTTAAATCATCTAAGTAACACTCCAATTGAGTACTGGAACCCTTCTCCTCTAAATCACTGCTTAAGTCCTCGGAGTAACTTTGTTTTGCTTAAAACTTGACCCCAGTACCTCAAGTCACAGCTTAAATCATCTAAGTAGCACTCCAATTGAGTACTGGAACCCTTCTCCTCTAAATCACTGCTTAAGTCCTCGGAGTAACTTTGTTTTGCTTAAAACTTGACCCCAGTACCTCAAGTCACCGCTTAAATCATCTAAGTAACACTCCAATTGAGTACTGGAACCCCTCTCCTCTAAATCACTGCTTAAGTCCTCGGAGTAACTTTCTTTTGCTTAAAACTTGACCCCAGTACCTCAAGTCACCGCTTAAATCATCTAAGTAACACTCCAATTGAGTACTGGAACCCTTCTCCTCTAAATCACTGCTTAAGTCCTCGGAGTAACTTTGTTTTGCTTAAAACTTGACCCCAGTACCTTAAGTCACTGCTTAAGTCCTCGGAGTAACTTTGTTTTGTTTAAAGCTTGACCCCAGTACCTCAAGTCACCGCTTAAATCATCTAAGTAACACTCCAATTGAGTACTGGAACCCTTCTCCTCTAAATCACTGCTTAAGTCCTCGGAGTAACTTTGTTTTGCTTAAAACTTGACCCCAGTACCTCAAGTCGCCGTTTAAACCATCTAAGTAACACTCCAATTGAGTACTGGAACCCTTCTCATCTAAATCACTGCTTAAGTCTTCGGAGTAACTTTGTTTTCCTTAAAACTTGACCCCAGTACCTCAAGTCACCGCCTAAATCATCTAAGTAACACTCCAATTGAGTACTGGAACCCTTCTCCTCTAAATCACTGCTTAAGTCCTCGGAGTAACTTTGTCTTGCTTAAAACTTGACCCCTATACCTCAAGTCACCGCTTAAATCATCTAAGTAACACTCCAATTGAGTACTTAAACCCTTCTCCTCTAAATCACTGCTGCTAAAGTCCTCGGAGTAACTTTGTTTTGCATAAAACTTGACCCCTGTACCTCAAGTCACCGCTTAAATCATCTAAGTAACACTCCAATTGAGTACTGGAACCCTTCTCCTCTAAATCACTGCTAAAGTTCTCGGAGTTACTTTGTTTTGCTTAAAACTTGACCCCAGTACCTCAAGTCACCGCTTAAATCATCTAAGTAACACTCCAATTGAGTACTGGAACCCTTCTCCTCTAAATCACTGCTTAAGTCCTCGGAGTAACTTTGTTTTGCTTAAAACTTGACCCCAGCACCGCAAGTCACCGCTTAAATCATCTAAGTAACACTCCAATTGAGTACTGGAACCCTTCTCCTCTAAATCACTGCTTAAGTCCTCGGAGTAACTTTCTTTTGCTTAAAAACTTAATTCCAGTACCTCCAATTCTCTAATTATAGCTGGGAATAACTGATTTTTCATTAAAACTTGATCCCAGTACCTCAAATCGCGGGTTGAAGCCGTGGGAAGACTGATTTTTCATTCAAACTTGTCCCCAGTACCTTCAAACACCGCTTAAATCATCGGAGTAATTCTGTTTTTCTTAATAACTTGATCCCAGTACCTCCGATCCTCAAAATTCTACTTGAATCTTCGGAATGACGCTTCAATTGGGAACTAGAACCAATATCCTCTAAAAAAGACCTTAAATCCGCGGAGTAACTGATTTTCGCTTATATCTTGAACCCTGTTCCTCAGATCACCGCTTAAATCATCGGAGTAACTCTTCAATGGAGTACTGGAACCCTTCTGCTCTAAATCACTGCTTAAGTCCTCGGAGTAACTTTGTTTTGCTTAAAACTTGATTGACCCCAGTATCTTAAGTCACTGCTTAAGTCTTCGGAGTAACTTTGTTTTACTTAAAACTTGACCCCAGTACCTCAAGTCACCGCTTAAATCATCTAAGTAACAACCAATTGAGTACTGGAACCCTTCTCCTCTAAATCACTGCTTAAGTCCTCGGAGTAACTTTGTTTTGCTTAAAACTTGACCCCAGTACCTCAAGTCACGGCTTAAATCATCTAAGTAACACTCCAATTGAATACTGGAACCCTTCTCCTCTAAATCACTGCTTAAGTCCTCGGAGTAACTTTGTTTTGCGTAAAACTTGACCCCAGTACCTCAAGTCACTGCTTAAGTCCTCGGAGTAACTTTGTTTTACTTAAAACTTGACCCCAGTACCTCAAGACACCGCTTAAATCATCTAAGTAACACTCCAATTGAGTACTGGAACCCTTCTCCTCTAAATCACTGCTTAAGTCCTCGGAGTAGCTTTGTTTTGCTTAAAACTTGACCCCAGTACCTCAAGTCGCCGTTTAAACCATCTAAGTAACACTCCAATTGAGTACTGGAACCCTTCTCCTCCAAATCACTGCTAAAGTCCTCGGAGTAACTTTGTTTTGCATAAAACTTGACCCCTGTACCTCAAGTCACCGCTTAAATCATCTAAGTAACACTCCAATTGAGTACTGGAACCCTTCTCCTCTAAATCACTGCTAAAGTTCTCGGAGTTACTTTGTTTTGCTTAAAACTTGACCCCAGTACCTCAAGTCACCGCTTAAATCATCTAATTAACACTCCAATTGAGTACTGGAACCCTTCTCCTCTAAATCACTGCTTAAGTCCTCGGAGTAACTTTGTTTTGCTTAAAACTTGACCCCAGTACCTCAAGTCACAGCTTAAATCATCTAAGTAGCACTCCAATTGAGTACTGGAACCCTTCTCCTCTAAATCACTGCTTAAGTCCTCGGAGTAACTTTGTTTTGCTTAAAACTTGACCCCAGTACCTCAAGTCACCGCTTAAATCATCTAAGTAACACTCCAATTGAGTACTGGAACCCCTCTCCTCTAAATCACTGCTTAAGTCCTCGGAGTAACTTTCTTTTGCTTAAAACTTGACCCCAGTACCTCAAGTCACCGCTTAAATCATCTAAGTAACACTCCAATTGAGTACTGGAACCCTTCTCCTCTAAATCACTGCTTAAGTCCTCGGAGTAACTTTGTTTTGCTTAAAACTTGACCCCAGTACCTTAAGTCACTGCTTAAGTCCTCGGAGTAACTTTGTTTTGTTTAAAGCTTGACCCCAGTACCTCAAGTCACCGCTTAAATCATCTAAGTAACACTCCAATTGAGTACTGGAACCCTTCTCCTCTAAATCACTGCTTAAGTCCTCGGAGTAACTTTGTTTTGCTTAAAACTTGACCCCAGTACCTCAAGTCGCCGTTTAAACCATCTAAGTAACACTCCAATTGAGTACTGGAACCCTTCTCATCTAAATCACTGCTTAAGTCTTCGGAGTAACTTTGTTTTCCTTAAAACTTGACCCCAGTACCTCAAGTCACCGCCTAAATCATCTAAGTAACACTCCAATTGAGTACTGGAACCCTTCTCCTCTAAATCACTGCTTAAGTCCTCGGAGTAACTTTGTCTTGCTTAAAACTTGACCCCTATACCTCAAGTCACCGCTTAAATCATCTAAGTAACACTCCAATTGAGTACTTAAACCCTTCTCCTCTAAATCACTGCTGCTAAAGTCCTCGGAGTAACTTTGTTTTGCATAAAACTTGACCCCTGTACCTCAAGTCACCGCTTAAATCATCTAAGTAACACTCCAATTGAGTACTGGAACCCTTCTCCTCTAAATCACTGCTAAAGTTCTCGGAGTTACTTTGTTTTGCTTAAAACTTGACCCCAGTACCTCAAGTCACCGCTTAAATCATCTAAGTAACACTCCAATTGAGTACTGGAACCCTTCTCCTCTAAATCACTGCTTAAGTCCTCGGAGTAACTTTGTTTTGCTTAAAACTTGACCCCAGCACCGCAAGTCACCGCTTAAATCATCTAAGTAACACTCCAATTGAGTACTGGAACCCTTCTCCTCTAAATCACTGCTTAAGTCCTCGGAGTAACTTTCTTTTGCTTAAAAACTTAATTCCAGTACCTCCAATTCTCTAATTATAGCTGGGAATAACTGATTTTTCATTAAAACTTGATCCCAGTACCTCAAATCGCGGGTTGAAGCCGTGGGAAGACTGATTTTTCATTCAAACTTGTCCCCAGTACCTTCAAACACCGCTTAAATCATCGGAGTAATTCTTTTTTTCTTAATAACTTGATCCCAGTACCTCCGATCCTCAAAATTCTACTTGAATCTTCGGAATGACGCTTCAATTGGGAACTAGAACCAATATCCTCTAAAAAAGACCTTAAATCCGCGGAGTAACTGATTTTCGCTTATATCTTGAACCCTGTTCCTCAGATCACCGCTTAAATCATCGGAGTAACTCTTCAATGGAGTACTGGAACCCTTCTGCTCTAAATCACTGCTTAAGTCCTCGGAGTAACTTTGTTTTGCTTAAAATTTGATTGACCCCAGTACCTTAAGTCACTGCTTAAGTCTTCGGAGTAACTTTGTTTTACTTAAAACTTGACCCCAGTACCTCAAGTCACCGCTTAAATCATCTAAGTAACAACCAATTGAGTACTGGAACCCTTCTCCTCTAAATCACTGCTTAAGTCCTCGGAGTAACTTTGTTTTACTTAAAACTTGACCCCAGTACCTCAAGTCACGGCTTAAATCATCTAAGTAACACTCCAATTGAATACTGGAACCCTTCTCCTCTAAATCACTGCTTAAGTGCTCGGAGTAACTTTGTTTTGCGTAAAACTTGACCCCAGTACCTCAAGTCACTGCTTAAGTCCTCGGAGTAACTTTGTTTTACTTAAAACTTGACCCCAGTACCTCAAGTCACCGCTTAAATCATCTAAGTAACACTCCAATTGTGTACTGGAACCCTTCTCCTCTAAATCACTGCTTAAGTCCTCGGAGTAGCTTTGTTTTGCTTAAAACTTGACCCCAGTACCTCAAGTCGCCGTTTAAACCATCTAAGTAACACTCCAATTGAGTACTGGAACCCTTCTCCTCCAAATCACTGCTAAAGTCCTCGGAGTAACTTTGTTTTGCATAAAACTTGATCCCTGTACCTCAAGTCACCGCTTAAATCATCTAAGTAACACTCCAATTGAATACTGGAACCCTTCTCCTCTAAATCACTGCTAAAGTTCTCGGAGTTACTTTGTTTTGCTTAAAACTTGACCCCAGTACCTCAAGTCACCGCTTAAATCATCTAATTAACACTCCAATTGAGTACTGGAACCCTTCTCCTCTAAATCACTGCTTAAGTCCTCGGAGTAACTTTGTTTTGCTTAAAACTTGACCCCAGTACCTCAAGTCACCGCTTAAATCATCTAAGTAACACTCCAATTGAGTACTGGAACCCCTCTCCTCTAAATCACTGCTTAAGTCCTCGGAGTAACTTTCTTTTGCTTAAAACTTGACCCCAGTACCTCAAGTCACCGCTTAAATCATCTAAGTAACACTCCAATTGAGTACTGGAACCCTTCTCCTCTAAATCACTGCTTAAGTCCTCGGAGTAACTTTGTTTTGCTTAAAACTTGACCCCAGTACCTTAAGTCACTGCTTAAGTCCTCGGAGTAACTTTGTTTTGTTTAAAACTTGACCCCAGTACCTCAAGTCACCGCTTAAATCATCTAAGTAACACTCCAATTGAGTACTGGAACCCTTCTCCTCTAAATCACTGCTTAAGTCCTCGGAGTAACTTTGTTTTGCTTAAAACTTGACCCCAGTACCTCAAGTCACAGCTTAAATCATCTAAGTAGCACTCCAATTGAGTACTGGAACCCTTCTCCTCTAAATCACTGCTTAAGTCCTCGGAGTAACTTTGTTTTGCTTAAAACTTGACCCCAGTACCTTAAGTCACTGCTTAAGTCTCGGAGTAACTTTGTTTTGTTTAAAACTTGACCCCAGTACCTCAAGTCACCGCTTAAATCATCTAAGTAACACTCCAATTGAGTACTGGAACCCTTCTCCTCTAAATCACTGCTTAAGTCCTCGGAGTAACTTTGTTTTGCTTAAAACTTGACCCCAGTACCTCAAGTCACAGCTTAAATCATCTAAGTAGCACTCCAATTGAGTACTGGAACCCTTCTCCTCTAAATCACTGCTTAAGTCCTCGGAGTAACTTTGTTTTGCTTAAAACTTGACCCCAGTACCTCAAGTCACCGCTTAAATCATCTAAGTAACACTCCAATTGAGTACTGGAACCCCTCTCCTCTAAATCACTGCTTAAGTCCTCGGAGTAACTTTCTTTTGCTTAAAACTTGACCCCAGTACCTCAAGTCACCGCTTAAATCATCTAAGTAACACTCCAATTGAGTACTGGAACCCTTCTCCTCTAAATCACTGCTTAAGTCCTCGGAGTAACTTTGTTTTGCTTAAAACTTGACCCCAGTACCTTAAGTCACTGCTTAAGTCCTCGGAGTAACTTTGTTTTGTTTAAAGCTTGACCCCAGTACCTCAAGTCACCGCTTAAATCATCTAAGTAACACTCCAATTGAGTACTGGAACCCTTCTCCTCTAAATCACTGCTTAAGTCCTCGGAGTAACTTTGTTTTGCTTAAAACTTGACCCCAGTACCTCAAGTCGCCGTTTAAACCATCTAAGTAACACTCCAAT
The DNA here is from genome assembly GCF_982258835.1 of Parasteatoda tepidariorum. Lineage (NCBI taxonomy): Eukaryota > Metazoa > Arthropoda > Arachnida > Araneae > Theridiidae > Parasteatoda > Parasteatoda tepidariorum. The sequence continues at coordinate 107,542,012 of NC_141758.1, forward strand.
TGAGTACTGGAACCCTTCTCATCTAAATCACTGCTTAAGTCTTCGGAGTAACTTTGTTTTCCTTAAAACTTGACCCCAGTACCTCAAGTCACCGCCTAAATCATCTAAGTAACACTCCAATTGAGTACTGGAACCCTTCTCCTCTAAATCACTGCTTAAGTCCTCGGAGTAACTTTGTCTTGCTTAAAACTCTACCCCTATACCTCAAGTCACCGCTTAAATCATCTAAGTAACACTCCAATTGAGTACTTAAACCCTTCTCCTCTAAATCACTGCTGCTAAAGTCCTCGGAGTAACTTTGTTTTGCATAAAACTTGACCCCTGTACCTCAAGTCACCGCTTAAATCATCTAAGTAACACTCCAATTGAGTACTGGAACCCTTCTCCTCTAAATCACTGCTAAAGTTCTCGGAGTTACTTTGTTTTGCTTAAAACTTGACCCCAGTACCTCAAGTCACCGCTTAAATCATCTAAGTAACACTCCAATTGAGTACTGGAACCCTTCTCCTCTAAATCACTGCTTAAGTCCTCGGAGTAACTTTGTTTTGCTTAAAACTTGACCCCAGCACCGCAAGTCACCGCTTAAATCATCTAAGTAACACTCCAATTGAGTACTGGAACCCTTCTCCTCTAAATCACTGCTTAAGTCCTCGGAGTAACTTTCTTTTGCTTAAAAACTTAATTCCAGTACCTCCAATTCTCTAATTATAGCTGGGAATAACTGATTTTTCATTAAAACTTGATCCCAGTACCTCAAATCGCGGGTTGAAGCCGTGGGAAGACTGATTTTTCATTCAAACTTGTCCCCAGTACCTTCAAACACCGCTTAAATCATCGGAGTAATTCTGTTTTTCTTAATAACTTGATCCCAGTACCTCCGATCCTCAAAATTCTACTTGAATCTTCGGAATGACGCTTCAATTGGGAACTAGAACCAATATCCTCTAAAAAAGACCTTAAATCCGCGGAGTAACTGATTTTCGCTTATATCTTGAACCCTGTTCCTCAGATCACCGCTTAAATCATCGGAGTAACTCTTCAATGGAGTACTGGAACCCTTCTGCTCTAAATCACTGCTTAAGTCCTCGGAGTAACTTTGTTTTGCTTAAAACTTGATTGACCCCAGTATCTTAAGTCACTGCTTAAGTCTTCGGAGTAACTTTGTTTTACTTAAAACTTGACCCCAGTACCTCAAGTCACCGCTTAAATCATCTAAGTAACAACCAATTGAGTACTGGAACCCTTCTCCTCTAAATCACTGCTTAAGTCCTCGGAGTAACTTTGTTTTGCTTAAAACTTGACCCCAGTACCTCAAGTCACGGCTTAAATCATCTAAGTAACACTCCAATTGAATACTGGAACCCTTCTCCTCTAAATCACTGCTTAAGTCCTCGGAGTAACTTTGTTTTGCGTAAAACTTGACCCCAGTACCTCAAGTCACTGCTTAAGTCCTCGGAGTAACTTTGTTTTACTTAAAACTTGACCCCAGTACCTCAAGACACCGCTTAAATCATCTAAGTAACACTCCAATTGAGTACTGGAACCCTTCTCCTCTAAATCACTGCTTAAGTCCTCGGAGTAGCTTTGTTTTGCTTAAAACTTGACCCCAGTACCTCAAGTCGCCGTTTAAACCATCTAAGTAACACTCCAATTGAGTACTGGAACCCTTCTCCTCCAAATCACTGCTAAAGTCCTCGGAGTAACTTTGTTTTGCATAAAACTTGACCCCTGTACCTCAAGTCACCGCTTAAATCATCTAAGTAACACTCCAATTGAGTACTGGAACCCTTCTCCTCTAAATCACTGCTAAAGTTCTCGGAGTTACTTTGTTTTGCTTAAAACTTGACCCCAGTACCTCAAGTCACCGCTTAAATCATCTAATTAACACTCCAATTGAGTACTGGAACCCTTCTCCTCTAAATCACTGCTTAAGTCCTCGGAGTAACTTTGTTTTGCTTAAAACTTGACCCCAGTACCTCAAGTCACAGCTTAAATCATCTAAGTAGCACTCCAATTGAGTACTGGAACCCTTCTCCTCTAAATCACTGCTTAAGTCCTCGGAGTAACTTTGTTTTGCTTAAAACTTGACCCCAGTACCTCAAGTCACCGCTTAAATCATCTAAGTAACACTCCAATTGAGTACTGGAACCCCTCTCCTCTAAATCACTGCTTAAGTCCTCGGAGTAACTTTCTTTTGCTTAAAACTTGACCCCAGTACCTCAAGTCACCGCTTAAATCATCTAAGTAACACTCCAATTGAGTACTGGAACCCTTCTCCTCTAAATCACTGCTTAAGTCCTCGGAGTAACTTTGTTTTGCTTAAAACTTGACCCCAGTACCTTAAGTCACTGCTTAAGTCCTCGGAGTAACTTTGTTTTGTTTAAAGCTTGACCCCAGTACCTCAAGTCACCGCTTAAATCATCTAAGTAACACTCCAATTGAGTACTGGAACCCTTCTCCTCTAAATCACTGAAGTCCTCGGAGTAACTTTGTTTTGCTTAAAACTTGACCCCAGTACCTCAAGTCGCCGTTTAAACCATCTAAGTAACACTCCAATTGAGTACTGGAACCCTTCTCATCTAAATCACTGCTTAAGTCTTCGGAGTAACTTTGTTTTCCTTAAAACTTGACCCCAGTACCTCAAGTCACCGCCTAAATCATCTAAGTAACACTCCAATTGAGTACTGGAACCCTTCTCCTCTAAATCACTGCTTAAGTCCTCGGAGTAACTTTGTCTTGCTTAAAACTTGACCCCTATACCTCAAGTCACCGCTTAAATCATCTAAGTAACACTCCAATTGAGTACTTAAACCCTTCTCCTCTAAATCACTGCTGCTAAAGTCCTCGGAGTAACTTTGTTTTGCATAAAACTTGACCCCTGTACCTCAAGTCACCGCTTAAATCATCTAAGTAACACTCCAATTGAGTACTGGAACCCTTCTCCTCTAAATCACTGCTAAAGTTCTCGGAGTTACTTTGTTTTGCTTAAAACTTGACCCCAGTACCTCAAGTCACCGCTTAAATCATCTAAGTAACACTCCAATTGAGTACTGGAACCCTTCTCCTCTAAATCACTGCTTAAGTCCTCGGAGTAACTTTGTTTTGCTTAAAACTTGACCCCAGCACCGCAAGTCACCGCTTAAATCATCTAAGTAACACTCCAATTGAGTACTGGAACCCTTCTCCTCTAAATCACTGCTTAAGTCCTCGGAGTAACTTTCTTTTGCTTAAAAACTTAATTCCAGTACCTCCAATTCTCTAATTATAGCTGGGAATAACTGATTTTTCATTAAAACTTGATCCCAGTACCTCAAATCGCGGGTTGAAGCCGTGGGAAGACTGATTTTTCATTCAAACTTGTCCCCAGTACCTTCAAACACCGCTTAAATCATCGGAGTAATTCTGTTTTTCTTAATAACTTGATCCCAGTACCTCCGATCCTCAAAATTCTACTTGAATCTTCGGAATGACGCTTCAATTGGGAACTAGAACCAATATCCTCTAAAAAAGACCTTAAATCCGCGGAGTAACTGATTTTCGCTTATATCTTGAACCCTGTTCCTCAGATCACCGCTTAAATCATCGGAGTAACTCTTCAATGGAGTACTGGAACCCTTCTGCTCTAAATCACTGCTTAAGTCCTCGGAGTAACTTTGTTTTGCTTAAAATTTGATTGACCCCAGTACCTTAAGTCACTGCTTAAGTCTTCGGAGTAACTTTGTTTTACTTAAAACTTGACCCCAGTACCTCAAGTCACCGCTTAAATCATCTAAGTAACAACCAATTGAGTACTGGAACCCTTCTCCTCTAAATCACTGCTTAAGTCCTCGGAGTAACTTTGTTTTACTTAAAACTTGACCCCAGTACCTCAAGTCACGGCTTAAATCATCTAAGTAACACTCCAATTGAATACTGGAACCCTTCTCCTCTAAATCACTGCTTAAGTCCTCGGAGTAACTTTGTTTTGCGTAAAACTTGACCCCAGTACCTCAAGTCACTGCTTAAGTCCTCGGAGTAACTTTGTTTTACTTAAAACTTGACCCCAGTACCTCAAGTCACCGCTTAAATCATCTAAGTAACACTCCAATTGTGTACTGGAACCCTTCTCCTCTAAATCACTGCTTAAGTCCTCGGAGTAGCTTTGTTTTGCTTAAAACTTGACCCCAGTACCTCAAGTCGCCGTTTAAACCATCTAAGTAACACTCCAATTGAGTACTGGAACCCTTCTCCTCCAAATCACTGCTAAAGTCCTCGGAGTAACTTTGTTTTGCATAAAACTTGACCCCTGTACCTCAAGTCACCGCTTAAATCATCTAAGTAACACTCCAATTGAATACTGGAACCCTTCTCCTCTAAATCACTGCTAAAGTTCTCGGAGTTACTTTGTTTTGCTTAAAACTTGACCCCAGTACCTCAAGTCACCGCTTAAATCATCTAATTAACACTCCAATTGAGTACTGGAACCCTTCTCCTCTAAATCACTGCTTAAGTCCTCGGAGTAACTTTGTTTTGCTTAAAACTTGACCCCAGTACCTCAAGTCACCGCTTAAATCATCTAAGTAACACTCCAATTGAGTACTGGAACCCCTCTCCTCTAAATCACTGCTTAAGTCCTCGGAGTAACTTTCTTTTGCTTAAAACTTGACCCCAGTACCTCAAGTCACCGCTTAAATCATCTAAGTAACACTCCAATTGAGTACTGGAACCCTTCTCCTCTAAATCACTGCTTAAGTCCTCGGAGTAACTTTGTTTTGCTTAAAACTTGACCCCAGTACCTTAAGTCACTGCTTAAGTCCTCGGAGTAACTTTGTTTTGTTTAAAACTTGACCCCAGTACCTCAAGTCACCGCTTAAATCATCTAAGTAACACTCCAATTGAGTACTGGAACCCTTCTCCTCTAAATCACTGCTTAAGTCCTCGGAGTAACTTTGTTTTGCTTAAAACTTGACCCCAGTACCTCAAGTCACAGCTTAAATCATCTAAGTAGCACTCCAATTGAGTACTGGAACCCTTCTCCTCTAAATCACTGCTTAAGTCCTCGGAGTAACTTTGTTTTGCTTAAAACTTGACCCCAGTACCTCAAGTCACCGCTTAAATCATCTAAGTAACACTCCAATTGAGTACTGGAACCCCTCTCCTCTAAATCACTGCTTAAGTCCTCGGAGTAACTTTCTTTTTCTTAAAACTTGACCCCAGTACCTCAAGTCACCGCTTAAATCATCTAAGTAACACTCCAATTGAGTACTGGAACCCTTCTCCTCTAAATCACTGCTTAAGTCCTCGGAGTAACTTTGTTTTGCTTAAAACTTGACCCCAGTACCTTAAGTCACTGCTTAAGTCCTCGGAGTAACTTTGTTTTGTTTAAAGCTTGACCCCAGTACCTCAAGTCACCGCTTAAATCATCTAAGTAACACTCCAATTGAGTACTGGAACCCTTCTCCTCTAAATCACTGCTTAAGTCCTCGGAGTAACTTTGTTTTGCTTAAAACTTGACCCCAGTACCTCAAGTCACAGCTTAAATCATCTAAGTAGCACTCCAATTGAGTACTGGAACCCTTCTCCTCTAAATCACTGCTTAAGTCCTCGGAGTAACTTTGTTTTGCTTAAAACTTGATTGACCCCAGTACCTTAAGTCACTGCTTAAGTCTTCGGAGTAACTTTGTTTTACTTAAAACTTGACCCCAGTACCTCAAGTCACCGCTTAAATCATCTAAGTAACAACCAATTGAGTACTGGAACCCTTCTCCTCTAAATCACTGCTTAAGTCCTCGGAGTAACTTTGTTTTGCTTAAAACTTGAACCCAGTACCTCAAGTCACGGCTTAAATCATCTAAGTAACACTCCAATTGAATACTGGAACCCTTCTCCTCTAAATCACTGCTTAAGTCCTCGGAGTAACTTTGTTTTGCGTAAAACTTGACCCCAGTACCTCAAGTCACTGCTTAAGTCCTCGGAGTAACTTTGTTTTACTTAAAACTTGACCCCAGTACCTCAAGTCACCGCTTAAATCATCTAAGTAACACTCCAATTGAGTACTGGAACCCTTCTCCTCTAAATCACTGCTTAAGTCCTCGGAGTAGCTTTGTTTTGCTTAAAACTTGACCCCAGTATAAAGTGACCACATTTTCACTGAGACAAAGCGGGACAAATGGGATGAAATGAGAATTACTATTTAGTTATATATATTTTATTGTATACATTCATATACTTGTACAAAAATGTATTTATTATTAATTATCGGTGACTATAAAAATATTTGTAAAAAATAATAATTTGAACATTATGATTTTTAATCAAATTAAATTTTTTATTTAAAAAAAATTATGACTTTCTTTCACGGTCATATTTTTGATCCGAGTGAATACTTTGCAATAGATTCGGGTCATTTATTAAAATGTCGTGAAATATTTCACATGAATTGGTCAAATTATATTTTACACTTAATATGGATTTTAAAGTTTTAATGTTCAACTGCGTTTTTTCAGTTGTCCATATTTTATTGATACTAGAAAAAACACGTTCTGTTGCTGCATTTGTTCCAGGAAGGGAGAGCGCGAATTCTACAATTTTCAAAATATTTTGATAAAGAATATTATTCTGTTTAAAATGAAGGAATAACTCCGTCCATTTTTTGTCTGTTTCCACATTTGCAGACAACCAACATTTAATTTTTTCATCTGTAACATATCTTTTAACCAATGACACCTCATCAAAAAGATCATTTTCGCAAATATTATTTTTCGGAAAATGGTTACTAATATATTCAAAAGATTTTTCCACATATTCCCATAAAATCTCCTTTTTTAATGTCACCCAATGAAAATTTTTAACATCTTCGAATTGAACTGTCTATTCTTCAAGATATTCCAAGCAGGAATTATAGAAATTTTTGACTTGGTTCAAAAAATCAGGTCCTTTAATGGCACCTTGTTCTTCCAACCTAGTGATGTCTTTTCGAAAAATTAAAGGAATGTAATCGTTATCAATTCTTTTTCGTAATTTTATTTTTAAAATATTGATTTCATTTGACACTTCCGTAATTGAAATTTTGTCCCCTTCAATAATTTTCACAGCATTGTGAAATAATGTAGCTTGGTTGTGAATGAACTGAAGCCAAATTTGTGATGTGTCATTTTCAAAAAAGAGCTGCAATATTCTTAGACATTTATCTTGTGATAAAAAGTATAATTTTAATGGTTCGTATATTTTTAAAATATTTTCTACAGCTGGTAAAAGAGCTAGTTATCGTGTTTTGCTGTAACCAAGAATTCTTTTATATTCGATTTCTGCGCTTTCACAAAAATCCTTCAAACTTTTAACACGCACAGTATATATATAAAAATACGAATAAATTTTTGCAATAATATTTTCAACATCAACTGGAAGTAAGTCAGATGCTGTTTGAATAGCATTATGTAGAATGTGAGCTGCACAACCTACTCCAATAATTTTTTGGTTCAAATGTTCGTTAAGTTTCGTAAAAACGTTATTGATGCCTCTTCCAGCTTTTCCACCAAAATTTGCGTTAGTGTTATCCGCACAAAAGGCAATAATTTTATCGTTCAAATTATTATTTTTCAAAATAGTACTTATTGAGTCAAAAATTATTTGTGAAGTTTCACCCGGCAATGAAACAAAATCTAATATTCTAATTTTAATTCCTGTTTCTGGATCAAAAAATCTAACAATTGTGGGAAATAATTTTAAATCTTTGTGGTTGGAAGTATCAGAATATATGGATATAAATGAGCATTTTTCTAATTCTTTCTGCAATTGGGAAAACGAATATGGTGAAAAAATATTACAAATAATTGCTTCGGTTTTGGTCCTTGCACATGCAAATTTTTTGTCGAATAATGTTTTGATCATTTGCGACGTACAATCCATTGATCTGAAACTTTGATTGTGGTTTATGGTGTGGAAAGCAAATAGCCCTTCCGCTAATGCTAGCTGTTTTTCCGTGTTGCCAAAGTTAGCACTGCGAAAAAACTGTTCCATTTTAGACGAAGAAGCGGCATTATTCAAAAATCTTTTGTGCCTCTTTGTCGCTAGATGTTTAGTAATATCGTTTTTTCCACCATGTGAGACCGAAAATTCAGCATTGCATTTATCACACAGTACCATATAGTCTATTTTAGTTTTTTTAATAAATGGAAATTCCCTGCTTAGCTCTTCATTAAATTTGCATTCTCTTTTTTTACTCATCTTTTATTCTGTGGGTAAATACTAGAAATAAATAAAAAAATTTACTACAAAGGCTAAAAAAGAGTATTAAATTTTACCTTATTGGCCATTACGTTGTAGCGACTATTGCTCTACCACTATCTTCGTCAATCGAATCGAGTCAAACCGAAAGTCAAATTGAAAACAACAAACCGCACTGTCTATCGGCAGTCCGCCTGTCTGCACTTATATGAATTAAGCCGAGACGTAACGACAATGATCGAACACCACCGAATAAATCTAACGCGGTACATTGCCTAATTTAGTTTACTCTGCATGCACTTTATGTGTTTTTTTTATCTATTTTTTAATTCTTTATATTCACCATAATACTTAATAAATAATAGGTAATATATTTTTACAGTACATTTAAAATAAGAAATACAGATATTTTCTAAAAAGCGGGACATTTCAAAAAATCGGCGGGACGCGGGACAGTCCACCAAAAAGCGGGACTGTCCCGCCGCAATCGGGACGTGTGGTCACTTTACCCCAGTACCTCAAGTCGCCGTTTAAACCATCTAAGTAACACTCCAATTGAGTACTGGAACCCTTCTCCTCCAAATCACTGCTAAAGTCCTCGGAGTAACTTTGTTTTGCATAAAACTTGATCCCTGTACCTCAAGTCACCGCTTAAATCATCTAAGTAACACTCCAATTGAGTACTGGAACCCTTCTCCTCTAAATCACTGCTAAAGTTCTCGGAGTTACTTTGTTTTGCTTAAAACTTGACCCCAGTACCTCAAGTCACCGCTTAAATCATCTAATTAACACTCCAATTGAGTACTGGAACCCTTCTCCTCTAAATCACTGCTTAAGTCCTCGGAGTAACTTTGTTTTGCTTAAAACTTGACCCCAGTACCTCAAGTCACCGCTTAAATCATCTAAGTAACACTCCAATTGAGTACTGGAACCCCTCTCCTCTAAATCACTGCTTAAGTCCTCGGAGTAACTTTCTTTTGCTTAAAACTTGACCCCAGTACCTCAAGTCACCGCTTAAATCATCTAAGTAACACTCCAATTGAGTACTGGAACCCTTCTCCTCTAAATCACTGCTTAAGTCCTCGGAGTAACTTTGTTTTGCTTAAAACTTGACCCCAGTACCTTAAGTCACTGCTTAAGTCCTCGGAGTAACTTTGTTTTGTTTAAAACTTGACCCCAGTACCTCAAGTCACCGCTTAAATCATCTAAGTAACACTCCAATTGAGTACTGGAACCCTTCTCCTCTAAATCACTGCTTAAGTCCTCGGAGTAACTTTGTTTTGCTTAAAACTTGACCCCAGTACCTCAAGTCACAGCTTAAATCATCTAAGTAGCACTCCAATTGAGTACTGGAACCCTTCTCCTCTAAATCACTGCTTAAGTCCTCGGAGTAACTTTGTTTTGCTTAAAATTTGACCCCAGTACCTCAAGTCACCGCTTAAATCATCTAAGTAACACTCCAATTGAGTACTGGAACCCCTCTCCTCTAAATCACTGCTTAAGTCCTCGGAGTAACTTTCTTTTGCTTAAAACTTGACCCCAGTACCTCAAGTCACCGCTTAAATCATCTAAGTAACACTCCAATTGAGTACTGGAACCCTTCTCCTCTAAATCACTGCTTAAGTCCTCGGAGTAACTTTGTTTTGCTTAAAACTTGACCCCAGTACCTTAAGTCACTGCTTAAGTCCTCGGAGTAACTTTGTTTTGTTTAAAGCTTGACCCCAGTACCTCAAGTCACCGCTTAAATCATCTAAGTAACACTCCAATTGAGTACTGGAACCCTTCTCCTCTAAATCACTGCTTAAGTCCTCGGAGTAACTTTGTTTTGCTTAAAACTTGACCCCAGTACCTCAAGTCACCGCTTAAATCATCTAAGTAACACTCCAATTGAGTACTGGAACCCTTCTCCTCTAAATCACTGCTTAAGTCCTCGGAGTAACTTTGTTTTGCTTAAAACTTGACCCCAGTACCTCAAGTCACAGCTTAAATCATCTAAGTAGCACTCCAATTGAGTACTGGAACCCTTCTCCTCTAAATCACTGCTTAAGTCCTCGGAGTAACTTTGTTTTGCTTAAAACTTGATTGACCCCAGTACCTTAAGTCACTGCTTAAGTCTTCGGAGTAACTTTGTTTTACTTAAAACTTGACCCCAGTACCTCAAGTCACCGCTTAAATCATCTAAGTAACAACCAATTGAGTACTGGAACCCTTCTCCTCTAAATCACTGCTTAAGTCCTCGGAGTAACTTTGTTTTGCTTAAAACTTGACCCCAGTACCTCAAGTCACGGCTTAAATCATCTAAGTAACACTCCAATTGAATACTGGAACCCTTCTCCTCTAAATCACTGCTTAAGTCCTCGGAGTAACTTTGTTTTGCGTAAAACTTGACCCCAGTACCTCAAGTCACTGCTTAAGTCCTCGGAGTAACTTTGTTTTACTTAAAACTTGACCCCAGTACCTCAAGTCACCGCTTAAATCATCTAAGTAACACTCCAATTGAGTACTGGAACCCTTCTCCTCTAAATCACTGCTTAAGTCCTCGGAGTAGCTTTGTTTTGCTTAAAACTTGACCCCAGTACCTCAAGTCGCCGTTTAAACCATCTAAGTAACACTCCAATTGAGTACTGGAACCCTTCTCCTCCAAATCACTGCTAAAGTCCTCGGAGTAACTTTGTTTTGCATAAAACTTGACCCCTGTACCTCAAGTCACCGCTTAAATCATCTAAGTAACACTCCAATTGAGTACTGGAACCCTTCTCCTCTAAATCACTGCTAAAGTTCTCGGAGTTACTTTGTTTTGCTTAAAACTTGACCCCAGTACCTCAAGTCACCGCTTAAATCATCTAATTAACACTCCAATTGAGTACTGGAACCCTTCTCCTCTAAATCACTGCTTAAGTCCTCGGAGTAACTTTGTTTTGCTTAAAACTTGACCCCAGTACCTCAAGTCACCGCTTAAATCATCTAAGTAACACTCCAATTGAGTACTGGAACCCCTCTCCTCTAAATCACTGCTTAAGTCCTCGGAGTAACTTTCTTTTGCTTAAAACTTGACCCCAGTACCTCAAGTCACCGCTTAAATCATCTAAGTAACACTCCAATTGAGTACTGGAACCCTTCTCCTCTAAATCACTGCTTAAGTCCTCGGAGTAACTTTGTTTTGCTTAAAACTTGACCCCAGTACCTTAAGTCACTGCTTAAGTCCTCGGAGTAACTTTGTTTTGTTTAAAACTTGACCCCAGTACCTCAAGTCACCGCTTAAATCATCTAAGTAACACTCCAATTGAGTACTGGAACCCTTCTCCTCTAAATCACTGCTTAAGTCCTCGGAGTAACTTTGTTTTGCTTAAAACTTGACCCCAGTACCTCAAGTCACAGCTTAAATCATCTAAGTAGCACTCCAATTGAGTACTGGAACCCTTCTCCTCTAAATCACTGCTTAAGTCCTCGGAGTAACTTTGTTTTGCTTAAAACTTGACCCCAGTACCTCAAGTCACCGCTTAAATCATCTAAGTAACACTCCAATTGAGTACTGGAACCCCTCTCCTCTAAATCACTGCTTAAGTCCTCGGAGTAACTTTCTTTTGCTTAAAACTTGACCCCAGTACCTCAAGTCACCGCTTAAATCATCTAAGTAACACTCCAATTGAGTACTGGAACCCTTCTCCTCTAAATCACTGCTTAAGTCCTCGGAGTAACTTTGTTTTGCTTAAAACTTGACCCCAGTACCTTAAGTCACTGCTTAAGTCCTCGGAGTAACTTTGTTTTGTTTAAAGCTTGACCCCAGTACCTCAAGTCACCGCTTAAATCATCTAAGTAACACTCCAATTGAGTACTGGAACCCTTCTCCTCTAAATCACTGCTTAAGTCCTCGGAGTAACTTTGCTTTGCTTAAAACTTGACCCCAGTACCTCAAGTCACAGCTTAAATCATCTAAGTAGCACTCCAATTGAGTACTGGAACCCTTCTCCTCTAAATCACTGCTTAAGTCCTCGGAGTAACTTTGTTTTGCTTAAAACTTGACCCCAGTACCTCAAGTCACCGCTTAAATCATCTAAGTAACACTCCAATTGAGTACTGGAACCCTTCTCGTCTAAATCACTGCTTGAGAGGACGCAATACCTACCCTCTCAATGCCAGCTGCTAATGCTTTTTCTATGGGAGCTTCATTTGCTAATAACTTTTTTGCATTTTGATATTTTGGAAAAATTCTTTCAGCATTTGAAACTTCATATTTTACTCTAAGGTTTTATGAAATCACTTTTTGTTTTACCATAAATTTTAAATTATTAATGGAGTTTAAGTATCGGTAATAGAGATATCTTCTAGAAATCCGTTTAAAAAATTGGGAAAAGAGCCTAAACCACGCCTCCCATCTGTCCTCCCTTCATTTACCAATACCAGTAAAAGTTCTAGTGGGGGGGGATCTTTTGGGGGGTTAGGAGAAAAGCCTCTTTACTTTCTTTGAATAGTTGAGGGGTTAAATAGCCTTGGGGTCTTCGGTTGTGGTTGAAAATAGTTTTTATTTCATTCTATTTCTTTAAAATGAGTTAGGATGGAAGACTTTCTTTCGAATTTTCTTATGTTTTTTATTATTTTTTTTTCTTCTTAATTTTGGCAATAACAACTTATCAAAGCATTGTAGGATAAATATATTTAATTAGTTAATTATATATTAATTAAGCTAACAATAACTATGCAATCTTCTGTAAAAAATTTTATGTAGCACTTTTAAATACAGAGTTAGAAATAGTAAAAATTTTAAACTTCGTAATTTAAATAATAATATTGTCATAAAATTTTTTTTAGCTTTATATAAGAGGTTAAAAATTGAAACTAGCAATATGAAATTTCTTTACTTAAATATCAGTCCTAAATTTCATAAAATTACTATAAATTTCAAAACAGTCACATGTGGGTCTAATACTTTCCTAATTAAACTTGGCACCTTCAATTGGCAATTTCATAAAATTACTATAAATTTCAAAACAGTCACATGTGGGTCTAATACTTTCCTAATTAAACTTGGCACCTTCAATTAGCAATTTCATAAAATTACTATAAATTTCAGAACAGTCACATGTGGGTCTAATACTTTCCTAATTAAACTTGGCACCTTTTTCTTTAACTACTTAAATAAAATTATCAACAATATTATTAAAGAGGATTTTTCTTGGATTATCACTAATAATCCACTGATTTTAGAATTTATTAAGCATAATAAAATTAATTCTATTGCCACTTATGATTTCCAAGATCTTTTCAATAGCATTCCCCTTTCTAAACTAAAAGATGTTCTTTTGAATTATTACTATGTTTTGAAAAAATCTTTAATTGCGATTTTGATTATTGGGAAATTCCAAATAATTTTTGTCTTTTCAATAATTATCTTTAAAATGGAAAAGATATTTTTTTTCCTAATTGATGAAATACCGGAAGGATCTAATGTTTCATCTCTCTTAGCTAATTTTTTTTTTTGCACTAAAAAAAAATGAAATTGTACTCTTAATATTAAATTTGTTTTTAGATTTATTGATGATTTAATTATCTTCAATTTTCATGAATATACTTTTTTATTTAATAATATTTACCCCTAGGAATTAACCTCGCTTCGTATTCATAATGATAGCTTTAATTTTTTGGATTTGGGTATTATAAAAGAAGAAAATATCTGCTTTGTTGGTCTATTTTATAAAAGAAATTATTTTTATTTTAAGGCAAATAAATTATTTGGAATTCTAATGTTCTTAAAAATATCTATTTTAATACCATTTTTAATCAAATGTGTAGAATTAAAAGATTATGTAGTAATGTCTAGTGATCCAAAAAACAAATAGACAAAATTTGATTAAAAAAAACAATGGTTACCCAAATAAAGTAATTAAATTCTATATAAAAACATTAAGTTAATTGTATGTTATTGTGAATAAATTTACTAAAAAACTTTTTCGTTAATTTATACAATTTTTACCGTGTGCAAATCCATTTCGGGCAAATCCTTAATGTTTGCAACTGTACAGCATAGTGTATATTCTTGAAAAGAAATTTTTTTCCCACTATTATTTGTTTTAGTTACTCATATTTTATCTTCAAAATTTCCACAACTATTTAGCACCATGAGTTTGCCCGAAAAAATACTTGTGCTAGTTTACAGAATTGCCTAGTATCATAAGTTTTCTCAGTAAAATTTTGCTTTCACAGTGTCAACGATAGTATATTATAATTTTCTTTCTCGCAAATGTTCTTTATTTCTCAGCAACACATGTTGTTGCTCAGATTTTTATTTATTTTGTTTTATATAGTAATGCTAGATTTAAACATGAATATTATATTTTAACATTTCTTAAAATTTTTATTGCCTGTTCATCATAATGCCTATTTGCTTTATTTATTCTTGCCTGACTTTATATTTTAATTCTATATTTTAGTATTATTTTCTTTTCTTTTGTTTTTTTGTCAGCATTATTTGCAATTATTGAATCAGAATTATTATTCTCTAAAATAAGTAGTTATAGCAATTAGACAGACTTGCTATTAAAAGTCGTTACTTTATATGTATTCAAATAATCATCGCTAAAACTACATTTTAAATAAATCAATTTTTAATTTATGTCACCATTAATTTATTTTAATCCATTAAGACATACAATAAATTTAATAACATACAATGTATTCAGATTAATTTAATCATGACATGAGACAATGGGGATAGGGGAGTATGTTGGTGATATTAGCGAGTTGCATTAAAATTTTTAGAAAAAAAATATATCACCAATTTTTAGTATTTTATTGCAAAATAGCTTTTATCTTTAAAATTTTTTTTATAGAAAATTATATTAAAAATCTTTTGTTGAGAAACACGTTTTTATATCTTGCAGGATATTTCGATGGCTATTTAAAATTGACAGGAAAATGTTCACTTTAACTACTACAAAATGCCCATAATTAGCATTGTATTATTTACTATGCCAATTTTACCTTTAATTAACTTTTTGATATTACATTCCTTTTTTCCATCTGTGATAAAGTAAGAGTTGTGCTCTTGTTTTTAGCCCTCATTTTGTCACCATATGTAAACATAATAAATATATTGCAATTATACATTTCTTGTGACTCAAGTTACACTGTTTGTAATGCACATACACATGTAAACTATTTATATTTGCTCTATTTTGTAATTTATATTTTTCATTTTTTCCTTTTTATGTTTTTATCTTGATTATACGGAAGTAAAAGATCAGGATGGTTATAAATAAAGATTTTTTATGCTTTCAATTAGAGAGTTTTTTTAACTGCATGCTTTTCCCACAAAATTGGAATTTTTTGTAATATTACAGTCATTTTCTCTATTTTTGATTTATTATTTATTTTTGTGTTTGCGAAGTTCCGACATATGTCTACAAACTTATCTGCGTTATAAATAAGTTTATATTTCATTACGTAAATAAGAAATACATCAAAAAAATAGTTCGAGAAAATTTTTTTCACTAAATTTAAACCCCCAAAATAACACAATGACCATTTTTTTTTTTTTAAATATAGGGTCTCTTAGCTTTTATATGTATCTGTATGAACAGGTGTGTGCTCATAGATACACAATTAAAATGAAGGTAAAGAATTCAAGATGTGATCAAAACAAAATTTTAAAACTGTAGAGAACAAAGTAGAATAACAGAAAGAAAAAAAAATCGAGGGGAAATTTTTTTTTAATTCGTTGATTATCAAACTACACGCTAACAGATTTTTCATCTGAATTCCATCTTTTTGAGGCTGAAGTAATATGGAACATGTGGTGAAAATTCACTTTAGAAAAGGAGAGTAAATAAATAATACAAAAATAAATAATACTCTAACAGAAATTTTAATAATTCAAATGGAGATTGAAATGTATGAAACAGAAAAGAATATAAAATTATTGAAACGGAAAAAAAAAAATTATTTTTGTGTAAAAATATTTTTTTTTAAATTTTCTTTTTCCTTTGCACAAACACACACCCATATTCTAATATGCGTATGTGTCTTAAACTATTAAAAATGATAGGAGAAAAATTCTCAGACAAATACAAAACATAAACTTCAGCAAAATTACAAAGCAATATAAATAAATTATAAAATTTATTGAGAAATTATTATACTTATTTACAAAAAATAAAATTTTTCCGGATGGTGAATGTAAGTTTGAAAAAGATACATCAAAACAAAAATTTTCTTTGATGCAACCTAAAAAGCGTTTGATTTTTCTTTTATCATATTTTATAATTAATTCTTTTTTTTATATATAACTTTTTATTATATTAGTATAAGTTTTAATAATTTTTTTAATTCTGTATTATGACTTGATAAATTGCCTACGTTTTAATAAATTATGTATTTTTCAGAAATTTTTATAATTATATTTCTTCATATATTTACAGCTCAATATAACTAGCAGTTCTAGCTCCGATTATTAAAACTAAGTTACTTTAATTAATTCCATTAATTCCACACACATTAATAAAAATTTATATTCTTCTTGGTGTTTTAATTTGAAACGAATTAATTGTAAGATATAAGAATTCCCCATTATCTTGTAAACACCTATTTACATACAAATAAATAGTTAGAATGTCTATTCTGGATATTTCACAACGAAACTAAGAATGGGTTTAAAAATAAAAGACCGCGTACCCAGAATCACTTTTCGAAACTAATGCTTATATTGTTCAGTTTTTCTAAGGAAGGATGGGATAGTTTAACTGACCCTCTATTATATATCACTGTCACTGTACCAATTCACTCCTTCCTCAAAGCGACGCCCCCAAAGTGTGACTATTACAACTCTGATTTTGCCAATTCCGGTTTTTTATCTGGGTATCGCGTCCTCTTAAGTCCTCGGAGTAACTTTGTTTTGCTGTACCTCAAGTCACCGCTTAAATCATCTAAGTAACACCCCAATTGAGTACTGGAACCCTTCTCCTCTAAATCACTGCTTAAGTCCTCGGAGTAACTTTGTTCTGCTTAAAACTTGACCCCAGTACCTCAAGTCACCGTTTAAATCATCTAAGTAACACTCCAATTGAGTACTGGAACCCTTCTCCTCTAAATCACTGCTTAAGTCCTCGGAGTAACTTTCTTTTGCTTAAAACTTGATTCCAGTACCTCAAATCACTGCTTAAGTCTTCGGAGTAACTTTGTTTTGCTTAAAAACTTGATCCCAGTATCTCCATTTCTCTAATTATAGCTGGGAATCACTGATTTTTCATTAAAACTTGATCCCAGTACCTCAAATCGCGACTTGAAGCCGTGGGAAGACTGATTTTTCATTCTAACTTGACCCCAGTACCTCCAAACACCGCTTAAATCATCGGAGTAATTCTGTTTTTCTTAATAACGTGAACCCAGTTCCTCCGATCCTCAAAATTCTACTTGAATCTTCGGAATGACGCTTCAATTGGTTACTAGAACCAATATCCTCTAAAAAGACCTTAAATCCGAAGAGTAACTGATTTTCGCTTATATCTTGAACCCTGTACCTCAGATCACCGCTTAAATCATCGGAGTAACTCTTCAATGGAGTACTTGAACCCTTCTAATCTAAATCACTGCTTAAGTCCTCGGAGTAACTTTGTTTTGCTTAAAACTTGACTCCAGTACCTCAAGTCACCGCTTAAATCATCTAAGTAACACTCCAATTGAGTACTGGAACCCTTCTCCTCTAAATCACTGCTTAAGTCCTCGGAGTAACATTGTTTTGCTTAAAAACTTGATCCCAGTACCTCCAATTCTCTAATTATAGCTGGGAATAACTGATTTTTCATTAAAACTTGATCCCAGTACCTCAAATCGCGGCTTCTAGCCGTGGGAAGACTGATTTTTCATTCAAACTTGACCCCAGTACCTCCAAACACCGCTTAAATCATCGAAGTAATTCTGTTTTTCTTAATAACTTGATCCCAGTACCTCTGATCCTCAAAATTCTACTTGAATCTTCAGAATGACGCTTCAATTGGGTACTAGAACAAATATCCTCTGAAAGGACCTTAAATCCGCGGAGTAACTGACTTTCGCTTATATCTTGAACCCTGTACCTCAAGTCACCGCTTAAATCATCTAAGTAACACTCCAATTGAGTACTGGAACCCTTCTCCCCTAAATCACTGCTTAAGTCCTCGGAGTAACTTTGTTTTGCTTAAAACTTGACCCCAGCACCTCAAGTCACCGCTTAAATCATCTAAGTAACACTCCAATTGAGTACTGGAACCCTTCTCCTCTAAATCACTGCTTAAGTCCTCGGAGTAACTTTCTTTTGCTTAAAACTTCCTCCCAGTACCTCAAATCACTGCTAAAGTCCTCTGAGTAACTTTGTTGTAATTTCTTCATTTTAAGCTTCTAAGAACACTATTTTAGGTATAATTGCATAGTAAACTGTAGGTCCACATTGTGTACCCCTTTGGGATCTGAAATTAATTCCTTTGGTAGGGTACACTATTTCATGTGAATATAACACCTGGTCCAATTACATTATTATAGGTCAATATTAAAGTGTGATATTGGGACATGAATTGAAAATACAAAGTGACGACGAATTTCTTCATTTTAAGCTTCTAAGAACACTATTTTAGGTATAATTGCATAGTAAACTGTAGGTCCACATTGTGTACCTCCTTTGGAACCTAAAATTAATTCCTTTGGTAGGGTACACTATTTCATGTGAATATAACACCTGGTCCAATTACATTATTATAGGTTAATATTAAAGTGTGATATTGGGACATGATTTAAAAATACAAAGTGACGACGAATTTCTTCATTTTAAGCTTCTAAGAACACTATTTTAGGTATAATTGCATAGTAAACTGTAGGTCCACATTATGTACCCCTTTGGGATCTGAAATTAATTCCTTTGGAAGGGTACACTATTCCATGTGAATATAACACCTGGTCCAATTACATTATTATAGGTTAATATTAAAGTGTGATATTGGGACATGATTTAAAAATACAAAGTGACGACGAATTTCTTCATTTTAAGCTTCTAAGAACACTATTTTAGGTATAATTGCATAGTAAACTGTAGGTCCACATTGTGTACCCCCTTTGGAACCTAAAATTAATTCCTTTGGTAGGGTACACTATTTCATGTGAATATAACACCTGGTCCAATTACATTATTATAGGTTAATATTAAAGTGTTATATTGGGACATGATTTAAAAATACAAAGTGACGATAAATTTCTTCATTTTAAGCTTCTAAGAACACTATTTTAGGTATAATTGCATAGTAAACTGTAGGTCCACATTGTGTACCCCTTTGGGATCTGAAATTAATTCCTTTGGAAGGGTACACTATTCCATATGAATATAACACCTGGTCCAATTACATTATTATAGGTTAATATTAAAGTGTGATATTGGGACATGATTTAAAAATACAAAGTGACGACGAATTTCTTCATTTTAAGCTTCTAAGAACACTATTTTAGGTATAATTGCATAGTAAACTGTAGGTCCACATTGTGTACCCCCTTTGGAACCAAAAATTAATTCCTTTGGTAGGGTACACTATTTCATGTGAATATAACACCTGGTCCAATTACATTATTATAGGTTAATATTAAAGTGTGATATTGGGACATGATTTAAAAATACAAAGTGACGACAAATTTCTTCATTTTAAGCTTCTAAGAACACTATTTTAGGTATAATTGCATAGTAAACTGTAGGTCCACATTGTGTACCCCTTTGGGATCTGAAATCAATTCCTTTGGAAGGGTACACTATTCCATGTGAATATAACACCTGGTCCAATTACATTATTATAGGTTAATATTAAAGTGTGATATTGGGACATGATTTAAAAATACAAAGTGACGACGAATTTCTTCATTTTAAGCTTCTAAGAACACTATTTTAGGTATAATTGCATAGTAAACTGTAGGTCCACATTGTGTACCCCTTTGGGATCTGAAATTAATTCCTTTGGAAGGGTACACTATTCCATGTGAATATAATACGTGGTGCAATTAAATTATGATGTGTCAATATTAAGGTTCCATATCGCGATTATCTTTACGTTAACATTGAAAAATGACATCGTGCTTCCTAATTTTAAAGGGTTTTAGAATGCGAACTTCCTCATTTTAAGCTCTTCACTCGGGTCCACTGGTCCCAACACTTCCTCACAACACAATCAGAGCGGCCTAATTGACAAGCTCATCACTCGGGTCCACTGGTCCCAACACTTCCTCACAACACAATCAGAGCGGCCTAATTGACGAGCTACTCGCCTAGCTGACCACTCAGCTTCCATCATCCCGACGATTCTCCCCCTCTCAAACTGCGACAACTGCTCATATTGTCTTCGAACACGGTGTAATGGCACATCTACCTCAGCTCTTCCTTTGTAAATGATTCAGCACATTCAAATAAGCTTTCGTTACCTGTTTTATACTCCACAGAGTACGACGTTCAACGCCCTCTACCGGCTATATGTATTGCGCAATCACGCTGCTTTTCTAATCATTTGCATAACTCCCCGACATGTACCTTCATTGCAAGTTTCGTTACGATACCGCAATTATTTCTTGGTGCGCTAATTTTTTTGTCCATGAGTGTATAATACGTGGTCCAATTAAAATATTATGGGTCAATATTAAAGACTCATATCGCGCCTTGCATTAGATAACATTGAAAAATGTTTTTTAATTTTTAAAGCTCTTTAGAAGGTGAATTTCCTCATTTTAAGCTTTTGAGAACACTTATTTTAGATATACAAACGTAGTAAAATACAGGGCCACATTGTGTACCCTGTTTTAATGCTATTAATAATTGCGAATTTACTTGTTTTAATGCACTATTTTAAATATACATAGTGTACCCCCTATGGGGTCTATAACTATTTCCTGTGGTAGGGTACACTATTACCCTGTAATTTAATACGTGGACCAATTAAAATATTATTTGTCAATATTAAGGTCCGATATCGGGCTTTACGTTAACATTGAAAAATGACTTCGCTACATAATTTTAAATGGTTTTAGAAGGCGAATTTCCTCATTTTAAGCTCTTCCGAACACTTGTTTTAGATACGCATACATAGTAAAATACAGATCCTCATTGTGTACCCCCTAATTGACCTATAATTATTTCCACTGATAGGGTACACTATTACCCGGTAATATAATACGTGGTCCAATTAAAATATTATGGGTCAATATTAAGGTCTGATATCGCGCCTTGCATTAGTTAACATTGAAAAATGTCTTTGAATTTTTAAAGCGCTTAAGAAGGCGAATTTCCTCATTTTAAGCTTTTCAGAACACTTATTTTAGATATACATACATAGTAAAATACAGGGCCACATTGTGTACCCCTTAGTGGGTCTATAATTATTTCCTTTGGTAGGGTACACTATTCATACCGGCCAAATGTATACCGGGCAGTGGCACTTAACCTTAAAAAAACATCAGTGTAAGGTATACCGGGCAGTGGCACTTAACCTTAAGTGGCTCGGTATATCCTACACTGATGTTTTTTTAAGGTTAAGTGCCACTGCCCGGTATACCCTACACTGATGTTTTTTTAAGGTCAAGTGCCATTGACCGGTATATATTTGCCCAATAATCCAAACACTGATGTTTCCTCTACTCTATCGTCAGTAAGTATTAAAATACAGAATAAATATATCAAATAAATATAATAATATCAACGAATAAATTAATATAAAATTGGATATAACAAATATTTCGGACATTCACCAAAGCGACTATGTGATTGTTGACATACACCGGCGAGGGTCCGAATGTACAAGAATGTAATGAAATATTCGATCTTTCACCTACGTACTTGGTGTTTGTCAACAACCACGTATTTCGGTCATTCGCCGTAACATATATATACAATAGTGTGTTGAAAAGCGTTAAAATGAAGAAATTTGAAGCCAATATATTGTACAGTCTTATAAGAGTTTGAGTAAATCTACTATAAAAAATTTTAAATAATTTCTCACTAATCTTAAAAATTTGTTTAAATTTACAGTGAATAAACAATATAACAAACAGGCAGTGTTCGTCATAAAAATTAGAATTCAAACGCATGTGATTGTCATGTAAATAACGCCATTTCGGAAAGCTAATAACATTCAATTTATATAATGTTTATAAGATTCTTTGCCATATTAAAAATAAATTAATGTAACTCAATTATGTCGACAAAACAACAATTACTATCAGATAATACAAACATAAGAGCAAAATAAAAAGATACAAAGGGGAACATACTAATTATGTAAATAAGTTTATTTACATAAAAGTCTTTTCTCAACATAATGAGTATTGTAGCATTAGAAGGAAGAAGCTTTTAGTGGGGAACCATCAATAATTAACTTCAGCATATTCTTTTCATAGCATGCCAAACTGCATAAGGGAACACCTGTTTTAGAACAAGAGTATTTTTTTCTATTTTTGCAGTTGTCTACAGAACAGTATATTGGTTGAGGTGGCCTGAAAATAAAAAGAATTATCTCATACAGTTTTAATTTGCATTAAACAAAATAAAAACTTAAAGCCTTTTATGTCAATTTGCATTAAAATAAACATTCTTTTAAAAAAGGAAACATTAATTTAAAATAAGGAAAGATTAAATATGGGCCGGCCAGGTGGCCGAGCGGTTAGAGCACCTGCCTGCGAAGCCATTGGCTGCGGGTTCGAATCCCGCTCTGGGCATGGATGTTTCTCTCCCTCTTTGTGCTGTCCTCTGTTGTGTGTGATGTGTGAATGTGGCCCACCCAATAAACGCGAATGTGGTTCACAGGTGCCCACTGGGTAACGCTAAATGAGTATCGATTCCGGCATCTTCATAGGCAAAGATTCAAATAGAGTGGGGAAAAAAAAGATTAAATATTTCAGATTCTTACGTATAACCCCTGTGGCAGTGCTCAAAACACTTCTGCAAGATACTTTCAATAATAACAGATGTATGTTACTAATTTAGTGTAAGAAAAACAATTTTTAAAAAAATCAAATTGAATAATTTTTTATTCTAATATTATGGGCTATATTCTCGCATTTTTGTTGGAAGGGGAACATACTAATTATTTCCTTCATCGCATTTTACAAATCCGCCGAGTGTAGGGGGCAGGGAACTGTCCTTGCATCAGAAAGGTTCTGCGTTCCAATCCCGGGCAAGGTATGGATGTTCTTTCCTTCTCTGTACTATCTGTCTTTACTGTGGGAGGGACATTGGCCCACCTAATATGGTGCCCCTGTAAGAGAGGTCAACAAAATTGCCTGAATTGACAGATGTTAACACAGGTGGGCATTAGGAAGAAGAAGAAAAATTTGCAAATCATCAAATTACAAAAATTAAATATTAAATCTGTAGTAGTATTTACCAAAAATCAGATCGACGACAAATTCACACGAATCGGATTTTTCAGAAATGGGTTGCTCAAATGGATGTTTCGTTTCAAGATTTGATTGTTGTAATAAATAATATCATATAAAAAAATATCGGGTTTTAAAAACTATGCGGAAATCAAATGCAATAACAGCAAAGAAAAAACAGATAGAATCATTGATATAAAAAGTAAATAATCAAATGCAAAATTCAAATTTCCCATATCGCCTGAAATATATCGGGATTTCTAAAAGCCACGTGATATCGGCATAAATTGATATTATGATATCGGCATAAATTGAGCTTCAAACAATAATTATTTAAATGCTTGATTTTATTTTACATGTAAATTTCTGTAGAAAAGAAAACCAAAATTATTTACTTTCCAAAAGAAAAATCATCCTGCAAGAACTCTGTAGAGTTCTGCGTCGCCGCGATTCTGCAACGGGGTGTCCTAAAAAAATCTTCTTTTTTTTTTTTTACCTAGATCATAGCACCTAGAGCATTTTGTATAGTTTATAAAAGAGATATTTATAACATGTACACATTTTTGCAAGTTTATAAGTTAAAAAAAAAACAAATTTCATTAACGTCGAAAAAAATGTCTTAATCTGCTTTACAAGGTGTTTGTATCGCTCTTTTTTCTTCAATTAAATATTGAGAATGCTTTTTGTTAGATTTTTTTCTACCAATTAAAAAAAACTTTGAAATCTAGCTTTTTTATTGACACTATTTACTTTAAAAATAAGAATTTTGATGCGATTAAAACGAATCATTGACGATACCTTTTTAGTAACACAACAAATTTAATAAAATAAATACACACTCCTCTACCAATCTGGTTTCTCTCCCCAGAGAGAGTCTCAGAAGCTTTTTTTGTTAGCTTTGAATCTCACTATCAGCATTTTAGTGAAATTAACCACTTCCCTTTTCTGAAGAACAAAAAATGCTAAAAATCAACATAATTTTATTATTTCATTAATAATACAGGGAACTAAAATTAAACCTAATACACAAGTTTTAAGTTGAATTTTCTTTTTTTTTAATGTATAAAAATCATTTAATTTACTATCAGTTTACTATCCAGAGTTATCAAGGGGAAAAAACTTAAATAACAGTCCTTGTATGATAGTTTTCAAAGCAAGGTTGGTTGATTAAAATTTATTGGCATGGCTATACTGCACCAGCCACTAGATTAAAAAAAAAAAAAACTTTCTTTTTAGAGCAGAACTATTTTTTTTAACAAACGCATTGGGTCACCGATTATTGATTTAAGATCAGGGCTGCCAAAGAGTTTGCTGTTGGTTAAAACATGCTTAATGTCAAATTGCAAACGAGAACAACAAAGTCAGGATCAGCAGTTACTAAATGTTTATGGGTGAAACGGGAGTGACCAATAAGCAGCCTATTAATTACAACTTGGGTTTTGCGATCAACTAATTTGTGGTTTTCTGGGGAGGGAAAAATCTCATGCATTTTATTGTCTATTTGTTTGCTCCAGTGTTCTTTCCAAGACAGCTGTATTTCAAATGTACATATTCGTTTCAAATCCAAATGTGTAAAGAGATTCCTGCATACATTTTGAGTGGTTTTAGCAGCAGTTTCAGGGCAGTCATTCCCGTGTAAGCCAAAATGAGATTGTATCCAGCAAAAGTAAATACTTTATTCTTCACCACATAATTCTGCGAAGCAACTTGGAATTTTCTGCAATACGGGGCTGTGGGAAAAGCTTGAAATAAAACTATAAGAGTCTGTATTAATAATCCACTTGCAGTAAGTTTGGTCAGAAATAAAATTAAGTGATAACAAAATAGCACAACATTCAGCAGTGAAAACTGACGAGTCATGATGTAACTGTTCAGATATAGTCAATTTTCTATGACTACACCACAACCAACATGATTATCGTGCTTAGATCCATCTGTAAAAATTGGTTTAAAATCAATATAATCATTATGATATTCATAAAATTTTTGAATAAAAACACTTGTGCTCCTGTCAGATTTTTTAAAATTATTAAAAACATCTAAGATACAAATTGAAAGAACAAACCAAGGTGGGATTGTCACTGTATTAGTAAAAAAAATTAAAATTTAAAACGTTAAAGTCACTTAAAATGCGGATAATTCTAATTCCAAATGAAGGAAGGTAAGAAGGCCGTGAAGAGAAGTGAGTGATATACTGTGGGTCAGTAATACTTGAATAAAGTGGATGATTTGGACTCGATTTAATTTTAAAATAATAATCGAATGAAATCTAAAGATTTCGCAACTGAAGAGATGGTTCAGAACACAACGTATACAGACTTTCAACTGGCGAGGTTTTAAATGCACCTGATGAGATTCTAAGACCTTGATGATGGAGGGTATTGAGATATTTTAAAACAGATTGACGAGCTGATGAATATACAGGAATGCCATAGTCTAGTTTCGAGCGTATAACTGCACTATAAATTTTAATCATTGTGTACATATCAGCACCCCAAGAGCAATCTGTGAGGACTTTTAGAATATTTAGTGATTGAGACCATTTCTTCTGATGTAATTAATATGTGGCTTGAAGATTAATTTCGAATCAAAAACCAGTCAAAGGTATTTTGTTTCTTCGAAAACCAGAATGACAATGCTATTTAGAGTGATTTCGGGATGAGGATAAAGACCACGTTTGCAGCAAAAATGCGTGCAGTTTTCTGAGGTAAGAAAGTAAAACAATTTTCATTTACCCATTTTAAAATTTTATTTACTGCTAGTTGCATCTGTCGTTCAATGAGTGACATATTTGTTGATCGGTATGCAATTCGGAAGTCATCCACAAATAATTCACCATAAACTGAACCAGAAAGTTTATTTAAAATGCTGTTTATTTTCAAAATGAAAAGCGTGATATTTAAAACACTTCCCTAGGGAAATCCCTGTTCCTGAGGATAGATATTAGATAAAATTGAATTTATTTTTACTCTAAAAGTTCTGTTAGATAAAAAAATTTCAATAAAATGAAACATATTTCCACCAATACTGCAATTGATAAGATCCCGAAGTATTCCGTAGCTCCAAGTTCTGCCATAGGCCTTTTCCATGTCAAAGAAAACTGAAACCAAATGTTGATTTTTTAAAAAGGCAGGGTGAATATCAGTATCTAATTTTATTAAATTATCAATAGTGCTTCGCCCTGTGCGGAAGCCACTTTGATATTGAGTAAGGCAGTGTCAGGTTTCAAGGAAATAGATTAAACTTCAATTGACCATACTTTCAAATATCTTACAAAGGCAACTTGTTTATGCGATAGGCCTATATCTTGAGGTCTCTTCTGGAATTTTTCCAGGCTTAAGAATGGGAATCACAAATGCTGCTGACCAGTTTTGGTGGAAAATTCTCTCTGTCTCATATGCGATTATATAATTACAGAAACTGGTTTAAAACTGTATTTGGTAGATTCTGTAGCATAGAGTAACGAATTCCATCAAGACCAGGCGTTGTTGAATGAGTATTTTTTAAAACATATCGAATTTCATTAAGTGTGAAAGGTTTATTATAATCACTGTTTGAGTTCTTAGGCATCAATTTAACTTTCTTCTTCTTAAGTCCAGGAGTTCTGGAAATTTGGTAATTATTGAAGGCGGTATGAGTAAGTATTAATGGAAAGTGGTCACTATTAAAGAGATGATCATGCACGTGATAATGGATTTTTGGTATTCTCGGACTCTCACTCTGCCCTCCAAGGCATTTTAAGAGGAGACTCCCAACTCATCCAAGATATCATCTTGATCTTAAACGAAATAACCACGGTCCAAAGTACTTGTATCCTTCAATGGATACCAGCACACGTCGATATCGATGGTAATGAGAAAACTGATATCCTGGCAGACTACTCTCTGCTACCTCTCAGAAGCACTCCTGCCCTAAACTGTGCTTGAGCCATTTCCACAACCATAGCTAGATTGAGGACTAAACACATCAAGGGAATGAAAATGTCTCCCGATGGTCATCGAAGCTACAGAAGTTGTCCTCACTGCATCGACACCGAACTCTCTCCCGACCATATCTTTGATTGCCAAGCCATATTGGCAAAGCTCTTCAGGATCCATCTGGATCCCCCGCAGCAACTCCTCTATTCTATAGAGATTATTGATATGGCCAAAGCTGTTTTAGATACTTTTGAACAAATTTAATTTTCCTTGCACTACTGGACAAGACAACAATAACATCATGCACATGAAGTGACCAGTATGGAAGTTGAGATGGACTACAAATAGCTAGATCTTATGCATGCAGGATTTGTTAGATGATATTCATCATCCTAACATTTTTGCGTAGATTGGTATTTTTAACTGTAGATAAATGTTTTAATGCATCTGCAATTTTATTAATTTACTTTAACAAACAACTTATTTTACTTACGCCGTGTATTTTATATGTATTCAGAACTTTTTATTTGATTTCATTCCTACCCATTTATCTAATTTTATTCATACCTTTTATCTGATTCTATTTAGTAACTTATACCATTTTATCAGTTATAATTGTAAGACAAAATGTTGCACGTACTTTGTCTTTTGAACTGTTTTAGACGTATTGTTTGCCACAGCATGTCCTCTTTTGGACCTTGCGCCACAAAACCCTACATTCAATTCCCACAATCCAACAATGAAACTCATAAACAAAACTTGGCAAACCTCCAATCACAGCAGATTATTACATTTATTATTATAATATTTTTTTTGTTTGCTTCCTGCTGAGTAAATACCTGATAAAATAAGAGATACTGATAAATTCTGCTAGGCCCTAGCCCTTCAGGGGGCTTACCTTCTTTAGGTAAAAACAGGAGGTCACACCACGGGGTACCCTAGTGATCTGTCCTCCCTTCGTTTTCCTCTCCCTTTATTCCTCCCCCCCTTTGTCGTGGTTACCAATTTACTGGTGAGGGCTTTTCACCTGTGTTCAATTATCACCCTGATGGAAAGAGACCACCGGCATGTTTGTCGTTCATTGAGACCCATGTCCCTTGAAAGGGGTCACTTACTGGGCACCTCGTTGAGGGTGGAGGCTGCTTCAGGGGTGACTCGCAGGCATTTAATTATCAGTCAGCATTAGCGTTTAAGTAGCGGATTGGTGTCAGAACCAATCTATTACTCGCACCCCCTTAGTTGGACTATGTGGTGGCTGGTGCCGCTGATAGTTGGAATGAGTAATATTCTCTATGGCTGAAAATACTAAGGTGTTCAGTGCCGCACACTATAACAAAAACAGCGGAACAACCCCTCCACCACTTGATAACACTCGCTTTATATCATAAAACTTACAAGTTCTGAAACATCAAACACTTCACTTTCAAAAATGTCACTTTTTATAAATTCACAAAGCCCTCATGCACGCATTAGGAGAGATAGCTTCCATGAAAAGTTTCGTTCCGATGACCTTCTAATTCAAGTTTCAAAGTTCAAAAGTTCAAGTTTCAAGTTCAAAAAACAAGGAACTGTTTTAAAAATGTGCGCAACCATGTACTCATTTGAAGTCCCTTTACATCCCATAAATCACTGAACACATGTTGCGGTGTTATATCTGAATATGAATATATTAATGATTTAAAAGAGATAACAGAAAATTTGCAAGATCAGAATGTTATTGCTGTCCATAGAATAAGGATTCATAGGGATGGTAAACGTATCTCTAGGAAACATCTTATTCTCAAAAATCAGCAAGCAAAACTTACCATATTCCATCAAAATGGCTTATAACAACTGCCCGGTTTCACCTTATACTCCAAACCCTTTGAGGTGCTTCCAATGTCAAATTTTTGGGCATTCCAAAACATCTTGGCGAGGTCGATCTTTCTGTGATCATTGTTCTGGTACTGACCATGAAGACAACGTCTGTCAGTTGCCACCCCTATGCATCAACTGCAGGGGAGCTAATGCTGCATACTCCAAGAGTTGGCCCTAATGTTCCCAGGAAAAGCAGATACAATCTGTAAAAGTTTATCAAAACTTAAGTTTTGATGAAGCTTGCAGAATGGTCACTGCCCGTACTATAAGTCGGGGCATGTCCTATCCCCTGGCTGTGAAGACTTCCCAACGTACAGTCAGCACACAAACAGATACTCCACAGCAAACCACTGTTTAATTTCACTTCACCTACCACTTCATCCATACCCATATCTCCACCACCACAAAAAGCACCCAGAACAACTTCGTCTGAAGAAGATCTCGGACTGCTCATAATCAGTGTTCGAACTCAAAATTCCCACCCAGTCAAAAACCAGGAGTATCTCGTAAGAAAAGAGATTCAAAATTTACTCCATATTAAAAAAAAACTGCTACCAACAATTTTCAACACATGGAAGATGAAATAAGTTTGCATTCATCAGAGGATGAGTCACTATTCAATGACCCTCTGATTGCTATAGCTTCAACATCCAAAACATGTCAATTTCCTTTACATCTTGGAATTGTCGCAGTTTGTGCAATAAGATGTCTGATATCAGAGACATCATTTTTAAATATCATCCTACATGTTTTATGCTACAAGAAACCCATTTATCTCCATCTCACAGTTTTAACATTCGAAATTATGTTTGTCATCAAAATGATTTCGTTGATGGCAATCGACCTACCGGTGGCATCACAATCTTAAACTCCACATATTTCCCCTCATCTCGCTTTTCACTGTCAACTTCATTACAGGCTACTGCTGTTCAAGTTCACTTTAATATTTTTATTACAGCCTGCTCAGTTTATTTACCTCCACATACTTCTATTGCTCAAGTCGATTTAAATTCACTTCTTCATCAGCTGCCTGTTCC
Source organism: Parasteatoda tepidariorum (assembly GCF_982258835.1). NCBI lineage: Eukaryota > Metazoa > Arthropoda > Arachnida > Araneae > Theridiidae > Parasteatoda > Parasteatoda tepidariorum. The sequence goes on from NC_141758.1 coordinate 107,572,391, forward strand.
ATTCATTTTAGTTGGGGATTTTAATGGCCATAGTGAGCTATGGGGTAGTTCTAACTCTAATGCTTGAGGGCGACAAATAGAAAGACTTATCCGGGACAATAATCTATGTTTTCTGAACCAAGGCGAAGACACACATTTTCATGCACCCACACGAACCTTCCATTGCATTATTTGGCCTTTTGTTCACCCACACTACTACCGTTCTCCCAATTTACTGTTCATGACGATCTTCATAACAGAGATCATTTCCCAATTATCATTAATTCGCATTCATCTAGTGTTACGATCACTACCAGACCCACAGTTTTTATCATTGTGCGGATTGGAGTCTATTCTTGCAACTTGCTGGCATTACTGAAGATATGGTGACTGACAACAATATTGACACTGCGGTTGAAAAAATAACTTCGGTAATTATGCTTGCTGCTGAAACCAGCATACCAAAAACTACTGCATCTCAGATTTAGAGCAATTGTACGTAAATAGACCTTCACACATTCGTCCATTTTATTTGCACACTCGCTCACTCATATAGACATTAGTGATTTGCCTTCGCAATCAGTAAATCTTCTTCTTATACTGCCATGGGTCATCTCAACATATCAATTTATTACCCTATCAGGTAGTATAGCCAAATTATTCAACAAAAAATAAGTACTTTTCAAGCACTCAAAAAATATTTTTAAGCACTTCAAAAAAAAATTCTTAATTAGGCAGGGTTGGAAAGTTTTTGACACTTGACGGTTTTATATTGTTTTAACAGTCATGTCAACAAAAAAAACTTTTGGGCTTGTTTTTGACAATTGTCAAAACCACTGTCATGAAATTTTGAATCATGGAAAACGAATTTCATATGCTTCGAACTGGCAATACGCCGAAATAGATTTGGAATTGAATTAATTGTGAAAACGTTGAATAGAACAATATGAACTGTATCTTTTTGCATAATTCGTAGTGAAAATCAACATGGTAAAGGAAAAATCTTATTTTGAAAAAGGGAAAATTAAGCACTTTTTTAAAAACACCATTGAAAAAAGCACCTTTAAGTACTTTTTAAAAAACGCTATGCACCCTGCCCATTTATGTTATACAATCAGACGTGCCAACCTAGCAAAATTAACATTCAGGAGTTTCCCTAACAAGAATTCAGGAGATTTCAGGAGGGGTAAAAAAAGGTGCATGGTATGCAACATTTGGCACTTCTAAGGAATTTTAAGTATAAAATTTATTAAATATAAGAATGCAAGAAATTTTACACACTAATAGAGCAATAATTGTTTAAAAATATTAAATGGAAATAAAATAATTAAACACAGATTTAGCAACACAAAACTATATTAGGTAGATACTCTTTAAATACCATTTCCTTAATAAAACATTATTCAAAAACCCGATACTGTAATAAAAATACACAAAAACTTTTAAAAAATAAACAAATTGAATAAGTATTTTATTTTAAAAAACCAATTCAATACTAATGTCTGTACAATAAAGAACCAATTATCCGGGATGTTCGGGACCATCGCTATCCCGGATGTCTTAATTTCCCGGTTTCCTGGATCGACAAAAAAGTGTCGTTAATCGATGTTTTATCAAACCCAAATTACAAGGAACAAATGTAGACACATTTTAAAGTAAGAGAAAGAAGAAAAGCACTCCTAAATCTAAAAAGGAAAAAAATTGTAGAAAAATAAAATTTAAAAGAATAAAAAAATTTTCAAGTTTAGACAAGAAAAACAAGTTTAAAAAATAATTACGATTCCTAAATCAACTAATAAACAAAACCAATGATTAAATAACGCAATATATTTCATGGGGGGGGCGAAAATAAAAGGAAAACCTATTAATCTAAATAAAAACAACACTTGAAAATTATCGAACCGAAACGATAGTTAAAAAACGGCACTAGCATAAATATTAAAACCTAGAACAAGGCAAGATCAACGGACTTAAAAAAAAAAAAAAAAAAAAAAAAACTAATGAAAAAATTTGGTAATACAAATAATTTTATTGAGTGCAAAATTTATCATGAAAAAGAAAAAAAAAACGTAGTGGAATCAGAAAAACGAAACTGCAATCTGCTTCATAAAATAATTGTATGCTTAAATTAATAAACAATTCTCCTTTTTTTTTTTTTTTTTTTTTTTATAAAAACGCGATTTTTAATTAAAGCAGGTGTGATTCCACATCAAGAAAAACTTGCGAATGATACCGCACTTCCAAAGAATCAGAATTTATTCAAAAGAAAAACATTTTATTTTTATTAATCGATGTCAAATAGATAAATATATTTTTCTCTTTCATCTTCTGTTCACTGATATGCATGTGCAATGCATTTTCCCCACCCCCTCGTAAATCAAACTAGCAAACGAAATCATCATGCCACTCCTTTGAGTTTAACGACCTAAAAGAGAATAAAGATCTAAAATCTTCAAGGTCGCGGAAGAAATGACGTTTCTCTGGGTAAACGGGGAAAAAAATTCTTCCCTTCCTCACATTTTCCTCTACTCAACTTCAAGGATTAGTCCAGTTTCCGCTTTTTTTTTCATATCGTTTTAGTTCAAAATGGCGGGAGAACCGAGCAAATTTTTTTTCCGGATTATCTGGATACCAGATAAATGGTTCTCTACTGTATGCATGAAAAAAAGAGTTGCAGACTTAGCTCTCCGCAATTAAGTCTTGCTAAAGTCATTGGTACATGATTTGTTGAAATTGATCCATACTTCCGTTTCGACTTAAGACATCCTTGAATTTTTTTTTTTTTTTAAATATACGAAGACTAAACGAATAATTGATATCACGTTGCTAGTTTACGAGCTTGTTGCTAACCGTGGAAAAATACGCATTAAAAACTATAAAAACAGCAAGATACAATATCAATTCCAACTATTGAGAGTACGAGTTTCCCCACTCCTGAACGGACGTCACTCGATAACGACATGTGACGTCATTGCATTCAACTCCACACGAAAGAAGAATAAGATTTCACCCGCCCCCAGTGTAAGGGGGCGGGTGAAATAGGAGTGTTTTTAGAGGTAACGTTGAAGAGGGGGGAAAATAAGGCATGTTCAGCTACGCTTCAGGCAGATGGTAGTTTGATAAGAGGGGATGGAATTCAAGCTGAAAGAAAAACTTACCTTCGCACTCGCGGAAAAATTAGGTAATTTTGAGTTTGGCCGTCGATCGCAGTAAAATTCGGGAGTTTTTCAAATCAATTCCGGAGGGCGGGAGAATAACTCAAAATTCGGGAGACTCCCGCAAAATGCGGGAGAGTTGGCACGTCTGATTGTTACAATAAAGCCAATGTTGCACTCTGCATCTTCCAACAACTCTTCACTGAACATCGTAATCAATATTCTGAATACGTGTCAATTTTTACAGACAGTTCAAAAACTGCTGGATATGTTGGCTGTGGTTTCGTCATTGCTGATGAAACTTATAGCTATTAAATACTAGATATTTGCTCCATCTTTACTGCTGAAGCTTTTGCCATCCTTTTGGCACTATGACTGATTTCCTTGTGCTCTACACCGAGGTATTGTATTTACTCCGATAGTATGAGCGTTTTGAGCCAGTCAGATAAGATAATCTTTGCAGTGAAAATCATTCAATTTTAGGTTTTATTATTCATTAGCTGATTACACAAAAATGGGCTTTGTGTAATGTTTTCTTTTGTGCCGAGTCACGTTAGCATACCAGGAAACTGTTAGACAAATAAAGGCTAAAAGGTATAAGGTTCGATCTTCGTCGAAGAGGATGATCTCATGTATTCAACTTGCGTCGGTGACGCCATGGTCTGTGGGGATTGGCCAGTTTCTTTTCATTTGCTGTTGGATCTGTGCGTGGATCATGACATCATCTCTTATCTATGCAAAGAGTATTTAAGCTTCCGTTCAAGCAGATTATTTTGTATTCATTCTTTTCGTTAGTCACTCTGTTTGTGACAGTTTGTTTGCCAATGTTTTTAAAATAAATTTATAGCTTTAGAAACTTCGTTTTCTTATTTGTTTTGTTGACTAACAGATGCAATGATATTCTGCGACAATCTCGAATGTCATGGTTATGGGCCGAGTTTTAGGCATAACTGGGATTCATTTTCTACCATCCTGAATATCAGATTTGCATTAGCCTGTATTAAGTCAAGTCGGAGAAGCTTAAAGATGGGGGCCGTTCCCACCCGTCATACTTTCTAAGTGAATCGACAGCTTAAATCTCAAGTTTGTTATGGTGTACTTCAAGATGCTGTGAAATCGAAAAATAATAGAACACTTTCATAATATGACGCTTCTAAGGAATAATTCTCCAGTTGACAAAATTAACAGTAATAAGCATTTTTAAAAGAACTTTTGTACGGAATATAAGTCAACACATCCAAATTTGATGGCTACTGCTAAAGATTACGAAGTTTTGTATCTATTATGGAACGAGCAATGATAATCCTCTTGTTTTTAGAATCTTTTGAGTTACAATTGTTCGACATGGAATCTTCGAACCAGCCTATAGAGTTCCTGAACTCTTCTCTCTACATGGAAAGAAAATATGAAAGTAATCCTCATGGATCGAGGAGTGTGGAGTTTTATCTCCAAAACTGAGCCTGCCCTACCTTCAGAAGCAAGTCGAAAAGAAAGTCAAGAATACCTCTGGAGGCGGGACAAAGCGTACACATCAATATTTCTCAGTGTCGAACCTGAATACTGATCTCAGCGACAATTAATGATACTGAAGCTTGAGAAATTCTAAAGCAACATTTTGAGCCGACTACGAGAGCAAGAGTGATTCAACTTCCAGACCAATTCTTCGACCTGAAATACATCTCAGAACAAGAAAGTGGAATATTTGCTGCTAGATTAAAGAATCTGGTTTTTCAGCTGAAAGAAGCAGGGCATCCTGTTGACGACCTATACCAAGGATTTCAACTAATAAGCTACTTACCCAATTACTTTCAAGGTATTGTTCAAATTATTTATAGATGGGAGGACATATTTTAGACAAATTACTTAAACAATGTTAGTGATATTGCTTATAATGTTAATTCAAGTTTTAATGAAAAGTTAAGTATAACTAATAAGTTTAAATCTGGTTCTTCTAACAGTAAGGTTCTTCTAACAGGAAATTTAGAATCTGTTAATATTAAGTTTAAATCCAAAACTAGTTATGAAAAATCTAAGATAGGACCTCGTTATCGTTGTAACAAATATGGTCATTTAATATCAGATTGTAAGTAAAAATTAAAGTGTAATTCAAAGAATATAGAGAAAATTTAAACAAAATCCAAATGATAATTCTGATTGTAATGTAACTACAAAGGTTTAATATAATAGTCTTTATAGCATTGAAGCAAATGTTGGCAATGTGCGTCATGAAATTGAGAAAGAAATTTGGCTTTTTGACAAAGCCGCTTTAACACATTTTTGTAATAATTTGGATTTATTCTTTGAATATGAAACTGTAGAAAATACTTCTATGTCTTTAGCCATAGGTGACATTGAAAGCCCAATCTTAGGTATTGGAAAAGTGTAATTTTTTAATAAGGTAAATGGTAAAATGAACAGAGTAACTTTACAAAATGTTATGCATTCTCCTAAACTTAGAAGAAATCTTATTTCTGGTTCTGTAATAGATGAAGCTTGAGGTTATTTTGTGGGTGCTAAAAATTGTATTTCTGTACAAGTTAATGACAGGTTAATGAAAAGATTTTCTATTGTAAAAGAATTAATGGCTTATATTGTTTTAAACCTAATGCTTATACTAAACCTGACAAAGATTTAATTATTGACAAAACTGCTAGTGATGCGAATGAGCAGTTGTTTAACATATCTGTTCAGACAAATGATTTAGATATCTGGCATTTAAGGTACTGCCACAAATTGTGATTATATAACTCAAACAAGTAAAAATTCTAGTGTGAAAGGACTACCTAATCTCAATTTTTCAGATAATAATCGCAAAGAATATAGATTAGCTAAATCTAAAAGAATTTCGTTTAAACCAAATTTAAGTAAAAGGTCTAAGAAGCCTTTAGAACTTTTACATATGGACGTATGTGGTCCGATGTCTGTCATTTCACATGGTGGAAGTCGGTACTTTCTTTCTATCACTGACAATTTTTCAAGGAAAGTACTTATACTTTAAATAGAGTTTGTCATAAAAACCAAATTAAAACTCCCTTTGAATTGCATAGTGGTAGAAACCCACCAGTCACTCATTTGAAAGCATTTGGTTGTTTAGCATTCGTTGGCCAACCAAACAGTTGAGAAATAAACTTCAAATGAGAGAAGCCATACTGAGCACCAAACCTATTAAATGTAATTTTACTAGTTTTAAACCAGAGCATCCTGATTTGGACAAAAGTGATTCAGAAGAAGATATAGATAATTCAAGTATAAGAGAAGTAAAACCTGATTTAATACCATGTAAAAACATTTCGTGGATTAGAAAAGCTGTACCACGTCCAGATAATAGAACAGATATTTATTATAATATTGAAAGACTAAATATGAGATTAAGATCCTATAATGATGTTGAAAATTACTGTAATATTAACAACATAAAATATGATGAGGGTTAATTTGATTTCAGTGGGGGAAAATATTTCTGGTAAAGTTTCAAATTTTCAAGTAAATCATAAAAACATGAAGCAAATCATATTGAAATAAAAAATCCTAAAAATTATAAAGACTGTTTAAAATCTCTTCAAGTTAAAAATTAGAAATTAGCCATGTCTGATAAGAAAACAGATTAGAAATTAGCCATGTCTGAACAGAAAGAAAAGTTTGAGATTTGGTTCCAACTCCTAAAAATAAAAGAATTTTGGGAAGCCCTTGGGCTTATACAACTAAAGTAAATGAAACGGATGAAACTGTAAGATACAAAGCACGTTTAGTTGCCCAGGGATTTAAACAAATACGAGGTGAAAATTGTGATCAAGCATTTAGTCCCATGGTTAATTTTGTTTTTGTAAGAATGTTTTCACAATCCTAGTTTATATGCTATGATGGTATTATTCTCAATTAGATATCAAGTGTACTTATCTTTACGCCAGTTTGAATGAGGATGTATAAATGCATCAACCTCAAGATTTTGTTGATTCAAATAAGCAAGACCACGTTTGTCATTTAAAGAAAACTATTTATGGACTAAAGCAAAGTGGTCGAGAGTGGTTTTTTGAATGGGATAATACACTTGAAAATTTAAAGTTTGTAAGATAAAAGTGGTGTAATTGTACAGATGTAAATAAAAATATAATTCTTATAATTTATGTAGACGACATAATAATTTTTTCTAAAACAAAAGATGAAGTAGACAGTGTTATTAAACTTTTAAGTGATAATTTTGATGCAAAAAGTTTGGGTAAAATTCGTAAGTTGTTAGGTGTTGAATTTGTCCAAAAGGATGGTGAGATGCTAATACATCAAAAGAGTTTGTAACATGCTTTCCAGCTTTAAATGTCCTTTGTCGTTGTTGCCGATTACTAAGGGTAACTTATTATTAAAAGCTGATTGTCTATCTTCTAAAAGCAAAGTGGATGGAACGGCAAAATTGCTGTTTCGGAACATTTTGGGTTGTTTGTCTTATACAGCTAATAGCACAAGACCGGATATTTGCTATGGGTAAATATATTATCGCAATTTCAAGAAAATGCAGGTTTAAAACACTGTAATACTTTATTGATTATGATCAAGATTATTTCTTAATATTGTCAAATATTGAAGAATTAAATGTTAATTGTTACTGTTACTCAGATTTCGCTGCTAACAGGGATGACAGAATATCAGTAGGTGGAATAATATTGTTATTAGATAAAACTCAGATTTCTACAAAACCATTAAACAAAAATGTGTAAGTCTATCTACAATGGAATCAGAGTATGTGATTTTAACTGATGCTGTCAAAGAGGTAATGTAGATTAAACATATAATAGGTGTGTGGAGAATTAGATTTAAAAGACAAATTTAAGTGATTGTATTATATTTAGTGACAATCAATCAGCGATTGATTTTTCACATTCACCTATTGAAAATAGTCAAACCAAACACATCGATGTCAGGTATCATTTTTTAAGAAATTTAACATGTTAGGAGTAAGTTCAACTTAGCGGACATTTTTAAAAAGCCCTTAACTAAATTAGAAATTGTGAAATTTTGTACAAAAGTATTTGTGAAGGTTTAATCTTCTGGTTAGTTTCAGGAAAGAAACAACTTAAGTGTTGGTTTAAAGAAATTAAAAATTTCTTTAATATTTTTTTAGTTTATTAAAGATTTTGATAAACTGTATGTGTATATTTTTTTGTAACAGTTGAAGGCATGAAAAGGGACAGCATGTCAGACAAATAAAGGTTAAAAGGTATAAGGTTTGATCTTTGTTAGTCCCCAGAGGACAATCTTATGCATTCAACTTGCGTCAGTGACGTCATGGTCTGCGGAGATCAGCCAGTTTGGCCTTTTAATTTTCTGTTGGTCGTTCTTGTGTGGATCATGACATCATCTGTTATCTATGCAAAGAGTATTTAAGCTTCCGTCGAAGCAGATTATTTTGTATTCATTAGTCACTCTGTTTGTGACAGTTTGTTTGACAATGTTTTTAAAATAAATTTATTGCCTTAGAAACTTCGTTTTCTTATTTGTTTTGTTGACTAACAGATGCAATGATATTCTGCGACAATCTCAGATGTGAGAAATGACCTGGCTGATTCGGTTGCCCGGTCTGCCACTGATCTCTTCCCATTATTTGTGCCTTTCATGGATGCTAAGCTGCACATTTGAAAATGTATAACATCTTTATGGCATCAAAGGTGGGATATCCAAACTCCCAATAAGCTACATAGTATTAAAACCAATTTGGACCATTTGCCTGTGCTGCACCTGCGTAGTGCAGGCGCTAAACCTACTTGACTGTTAATCGGTTACACCCGGTTAACGCATCGTCATTTACTGTTCTGAGAACCTCCTCCTGAATGCAGTACTTGTAACATTCCTCTCACAATTCATCATATTTTAATAACGTGTCCAAGTTTTAATCAACATAGTTTAAAGTTTTTTGAGAGTTCTATTTTATGCATACAAGATTTGTTGTATGACATTCACCATTCTTACATTTTTGCGTGTCATTGGTATTTTTAACTGCATATAACAGTTTTAACATGTCTACTGTTTTATTAACTTTTGTAAATATCTACCACTTTAGTACATTTTACTCACTTCGTGTATTTTATACTGTATTCATACTTTTAATCTGATTTTATTCATACCTTTTATCTGATCTTATTTAGATCATTTATCCAGTCTTGTTCACTTACTAGTACTGTTTTATCAATTATAATTGTGCTACAATTAAATTTCGTGTCCTCTTAGGCTTTTAAATTATTTTACTGTATCGTTTGGAGCAGCATGTCCTCATTTGAACCTTGTGACACTAAACCCTAAATTCAATCAATTATTTTATTGTGTTGGGGGGGAAATGTACAAATTATTCCTCCTTCTCATCTTGTAAATAATCATAACAGTAAAAAAAATGATTAAAAATCATGAAATCCGTAGTAGTAATTGCCGGAAAAAAAAGATTGACAAAAGCAAGTAAATTAGACTCATCAAAAAGGGGTTATTTAAATACGTGTTTCGAGATTAGGTTGTAATAAATAATATTGTATAGTAATATCCGATTTAAAAACTAAGCAGAAATCAATAGCAATAAAAGCCAAAAATCAATAGAACCAGTGTCTTAAAAAGTAAATACTCAAATGCAGGATTAGAATTTTCCATATTGTTTGAAATATATCAAGATATTTAAAAAACCACATGAAAATCAATATCAATAACTGCCGATAATAGAGTCTTAACATTACGTCGATTTACAATACTATTGGTGTAAATTGAGCGTGCCAAAAATTGATAATCTAAATGCTTGATTCAAATTTTATGAATAAATTTCTGTAGAAAAGAAAACTAACATTTTTCAAAAGAACAATCTTGATGATACACGGTCTATACATTAAGTGTGTTTTCAAAAGTGTTGCCCTGCCAAAAACAGAATTGTTGCTAAGTTAAGGAACAGTATTTTAAAAAGCTCACTTTTCTTTCACTTATTTTACTAATGTTTATCACGACATCTGTGGGATGTAATTAAAGATTATTTATTGCAACTTAAATTGTGCAAAGATATAGAAAACCGCATCATTTCGGAATTTTATAAACAACCTAATTTTCGTTTTTTTAGCGAAATGTTTTCATTAACAAGATACATTTATCTTTTTGGTAGAATGCACACCATACAAGATAAAAAACATTTATCACTTTCAGGAGGCAGTAAAAAAAAAATCAAACTACTTTTGAAATCAGTCTAATTAATTGTGATAATAAGCATTGCTGGTCTTCTTTAAATAGGTACCTAATATACCAAGATAGAAATAATATGAAAAATTCGATGGCAATAATAATAGAAATAAATCAAACAAAATTTTCAAGATTGTAAAAAAAGGAAAATTCTTAGAAACTACTTTGATAGATGAAATAACTTACTCTTTGGCAATTTGACTTTTTAGTGGATATTGAAAACCAAGAGGAAATGATAATGATCGATCTTTTGTGATGCTATCAATGTATTTCATTTTCAAAACATCAGACTTTTTTACCATTTTCTGCATTGACAAAAAAATGATTAGAATAAAGTATAATAACTTCAAAAATCAATTACAAAGATCTCAATTTATCATTTTGTTTCTTCATGTTCATTTTCTAATTGAACAATCCCATTTTCACAGCCAGTTAAAGACAAACTTTCTTGAGTTAAAAAAGATGTGAACTCCTTAGTAACCTTTTTTCTTTGTAATCAAACAATTGAGTATTATTTTTTATCACCCCCCCCCCCAAAAAAAAAGCTTGATCTATTCTTTTCCATGTGCAGCGTTCCCATGTCCACACACTATTCTTTTCTTTTAGAATACTTTACACTCCTCGTGGAGTATCCTTCTAGGAAAAAGGAAGAATATATAAATGATAAAAAGGACTTTTCTTCAACTTGCCGATAGCCCTCTAACAGTCACCCTTGTTTCTCTAAAATTTCCTACCCTCGATGCATAGTCTCATTCTAGGCGATAAAAGAAAGATTTTTGTTTTAAAAATTCTTGTAAGACTGAAGAATTGTCTCGCGAAACATTTGCACCAATGCCGCATCTGCAGTCTTTGTAATCTGGGAAAGGTGACGACCTCTCGTGAATCACAATGCCTTTTGAATACTAAAGTTGCTTCTCCACATGGTTCTTTACATTTATTGCTGTTCTTTAATCATTATTAGAAATAAATATTAATATTGAAATACTATTAAATAAATTGCTTTAATTAATTTTTCTGTTGTATGACACAATTAACCTTTGGATTTAAACTAGAAGATACAGGATTTTTTTTCTAAACCAATTTAAATCATAACTTTATTAAATGCATGAGAAGCTATTTTGAAGGTGTTGTTTGTTTTTCAAGAAGGGAAAAAGCTACAAATTTCATCTTTTTTTCTTTTTTTTTAATTTTTAATTTATTTACTCACAAAAGCCTTCATTTAACTGCATATTAGGTAATAGCCTATTGATACAAATAAAATTTAGTGGTACCCATAATTTTATATGAAACCAGTATTAAATTTCCTCATTTAAATGATTATTTATGGTTGCCAATCCTCGCTAAATTGCATGAAGAAGATAAGAAAAAGTTATTTTTAAGAAACTTTTCACAAGATAGAATGAAATTTTAAAATTTTGTAAAAACATACATTTAAGATTTGCGTCCCCTTATAATTGAATTACCAATTATAGGAATTGATTGGAACCAACGTTTTAAAAAACTATTACTTCATTAATTAAAAATTTCAATACAAAAATAACCACTCAAAAAAAAAAATTTTTAATCAATTTTTCAAAATCTACATTTTATAAAAAAAATAGATTAAAATAAAAAGAGGCTCAATGTGTTAATGGTTTTATCATTCTATTTAACATGCTCTTCTTCTAACTAGAACTTGAAATGCTAATTATTTTGAAAAATCAAATTTGAAAAAATAATAATTTAAGTATGCAAATTTGTTAAACTTTACTATATAGTAGAAAAGTAAATTCATCTATTACTAAGTATGTAAATTTAAAAAACTTTTTAGTATGCAGTCATATAAAGTAATTCATTTAAAAATAATTTTAATGTTTCGCTAAAAAATCAAAAGCAGTGCAATTTCTTCAACTGATTTATGAAACTTTATATGCGAGTAAAACTTTGAGTTTAACAAGATTTTTTTAGAAATTTATTTTCTTTGAAATCTCAAATCGTTTATAAACTAAATAAATCCCATCGCTTTAAGAAACTATACTAACTTGTAGTCCAGTGTTTAAGTAAATATTGTTGCTTGTAGGTAAATTCTTATTTGTAATATTAACATACAACCAATATGTAAAAAAAAAAACACTTTTGTAAACATGATAAAAATTTAACATTAAATTTAAAAATTTAAAAGATATTAGGAAAAAACTTTTTATGCTACTAGCAAATTGAAGAATTTAATCTTCATTTTTAACAGTTACTACTTAACACTTTTTTAAATTCAAAATTATTTGTTAGAAATTTGTGATAAAAAATATTATTCTTTATTATAGCACTTCTAAATTTTTCGATCAGAATTTTTTAAAAATTTATAAACGTTTCAAAAAAATTAAATATAAAAAACAATTGACATATTTTGTTATAAGAAGACAAAATTGAATCTGAAGTTCAGTATTGTTCTTTTTGTTTCTTTAAAAAAAAAATGACAGATAAGTCGTTATTCTGAAGTATAGAACTTCATTATTTTTAGTACGGGTATTTTCCCCAGGTGTTGGAAAATCCTAGTTTCAAATGTATCATAAAAAATTCATCTATTTGTGGTATTGACCACCAACAGGAGAAAGGAAAGATCACCTCATACCTTTCTGTCAGATAAGGGCAAACTATGAACTCTAGGAAAATTTGAAATTACTCATTGACATTAATAAAAAAAATCTACTCTCATTGAAAATACTAGTGACACGTCAGGTGGGTGGTATCTTCGCAATTTTGATACATGAACTGTATTTTCTTTGTAATGAATATTCTGTTTATTTTGTAATTAAAATTTTTCAAGAATTAAGTATGAATATTGAGGTAAGCATTTAAAATGTTTATACACAATGGTATCATTAGAAGAAAATTCGATATGAGTGAGTCATAATTTTTTTTCACGATATTGCTTTGTTCTTTCAGCAGCAATTTTTCTTGTTGGTGGGTAAATTTCTTCTGATAAAGGTTGATTAAATGGGACAGTGCCAAGCATTTAATAAGATGGTGGAAATTTAGTTACCGAATGTGGAGATAAATTATATTCTTCCGTTACTTCTTTTAATAATTTATGAAAAGGAATTTTTTTTTTTTGAAGAACCATTCATTTTACATTTTAAATGTGTTACAATTGTTCGAACTAAATATTGATCATTTCCATTAGTTTCGGGTCTATGGGCTGTAGTTAATAATTGTTTAATTTTGCAATGCTTAAGAAATTTTCTAAAATGGAACGAAGTAAATGCTGCATTTGGGTCACCCGCATTTAGGAGTTTAAATTTGAAAAATTCGGTGCAAAAAGTTAATATAAGTGTCTGATTTAGATGTAAAAGACCACATATATCGAATGTGGTGTCCAATTAAATATATTAAAATTGAATTATAATAATTAAAAACACTATCTATTGTAACTATTTGAAAAGGTTTATAAACTGTGACTGAAGAAAACCATTTTTATCTAGTTTTTTTTATTTATTCGACAATGTTTAATAAAATTTGTTATATCTAAAGTAATATTTTCTGAATAATAAACAGGAGTTAATTGTTTTTCGAATCTCTGGGTGACCAAATATATTCTTCAAATAATTCATGTTTTCACATGATTCCCACTCATTTAACAAAGCAAAAATTAAGCACTTTTAAGGACTTATTTTTTGAAAACCTTAAAAATAGTATTATTGTTCATTATCGAATATACATATACCACCAGTGACAAGGCCAATTTTTAACCTTCCTTAAAAAAAGAAATTTAATAAATAAAAATAAATAAAAAAAATTTCTTATTATAATGTACGTACTGATATAATTGTATTAATTAACAGGGCTGATATAATTGTATTAATTAATGTACTGATATAATTGTATTAATTAACATACTGATATAATTGTATTAATCATTCCATTTTTAAAATTGAATTGTAAAATTAAGTGCAGAAATTAAGATTTGCAATTTTTTTCATATATTAAAAAGAAAAATGTAAATTTAAAAATTTAGGAGAAACAGTGAAAAGATTATTACAACAATTTTTTTATATTTTGCTACTAGCAGGGGTGACTGTGAGCCCAAATCAAAATTCTGGAAATTTGAGTTGGAAAAAAAAAAACCAGTTTAAATTGAAAAATTAGAACAAAAAAATTTAAACAAGGTTTTTTTCCTTTTTCTCAATATTTTTTAGTTTACTTAAAATATATTTAAAATTTTACACATACCTACACCATTTACACATGCCTATGATGACCTGGAGAAGTAATTAAAATTTACAAAAATGTCTTTCATTCTTCAGTTTATGATTATAACAACTATTTACTGATAAAAAATGAATATTAATCATGAATATAAGCTTATAAAGTATCTCTCTGGCTCTCCCTTACAAACAAATAAAATAAACTGGGTTTTTTAGTTCCACCTATGAAAATTTGATTTCCTGAAACTTCTGTGATCAATGATTTTTTGAAACATGTGGCCCTTCGATCTCCGGAAAGTTCCGGATCACTGTTAGCGAAAAATCCAGATTTTTTCCGGAGCACAATCAGCCGTGTACTAGACACAGATCACAGATTGAGTTGTGAGCCAATCTAGCTACACATTTAGTAAGGCCAAAAAAAGTTCTTTCTTTTCTATTAATAAATTGTTTCATTCATATGGGTATATAGTAAAAGAATTAATACTAAAAACTTGAAATAAGAATTATGCATGAGAGTTTTCTTAACTGTCATTTTAAATTAAGTCCTTTTTTAAGTAAAAACATGCCATACTAATATCCAAACACCTTAAATCATTCACTTTTTTCATTAGGCTTAAAATAATACATTTTTAAATAAAAAAAAATTCATTACAATAAATATTTTAATGAAAATTTTTGTAAAATAAAAATATAATTATGTTTGAGGAAATTTATAACTTTCTAACTAATGTTTTTTTTTTTAGTTCACAGTGAAACATGTAAATAAAAGGGTCTAAAATGACTTTTCAAAGGTATCAATACATTTCTATGGCCAGAAAATTGGTAAGGTTCCTACCTAGGTGGGCTAGGATTTTTCAAACCCTGTTTATTACAGATCACTTTTTACAGCTACTTGTCACACATTGAAATATTATACAAATTTATTTAATTCTTTATTGGAAATAGTTTTCAATAGACTCTAGTTAAAAAAACATTTCTGATACTTCCTTTCGTGGGGCTTTACATCATTTCTAAAAGCAGATGCGTTACCAGTCGAACTGTATTTCAAGAATTCTGAGGGTTTTGAAAGTTGACGTTTCTGACGTCGACTTAGGTACCCTAAAACGTTAGCCTAAAGTAGTACCTAAACCCTTAGGTACCCTAATTTTTTTTTCACTTGACATGAACCCCTTGCAGGTTATCGTCGACCCCTGCTCTAGATGATAAAAGAGACTCTTTGTTTTAAAATATCATTCTTATCAACTACAGGGATGCTCAAAAATTAAGGAATTTTAAAAGCCTTGTACCAAAATTAAGTACTTTAAAGGGCCTTAATTTTCCAAAATAAAAATTAAGCAGTTTATAAGAACGGTGGGAACCCAGTTTAAAGACAATTTTGGTAAAACCCTTTTTAAATAAACATTATGACTTTCAATGAAATGTCCAATTAAATTATCATTTTGTTCGGCTTCACGAAAGATGCGAAAAATTATTTAAATTTTTTATATCAATATTATTACTATTATTATCAGGATTCTGACATTCAATGACAAGACATTTGGTGATGACATAATTCTTTTATAGTTTTGTAAAGAATGGGATGCAATTGGATATGAAACAACTGGCTGCTCCAATTCCACTTTGACTGGCATTAACAAAAATATGCGTAATTTAGGACTAAATATTTTTTATAAAGGTTTTGAATGTTTCGTGGCATTTGGAACTTTCTTCAAGAGATTCTCTAATTTCAGCAAATACACATTTAGTGAACCTAAAAAGCGTTGATAAGATTAAACATTAGGTTTGAAATTTTCAATGCTCTTGTAATCACTAGACTATTACATATTTAATAACATTTAATTTTAGTTTAAAAAAACATTTAGAAGCTTTTAATTTTAGGTTTTCACAACGACGTTTTTCAAAAAAGGAGCTAAAAATATAACCAAATGAAATTTTATGTTCAGTGAGAATTTGGCATATTGTTCTTTGTAAGATACATTCTCCTACTCTTAACCATTCTTATAAACTGTTATTATATACCGCTACATTGTTAGTGACAAATGTAAATGTTTCTGTGTCATCAGGATATTCCAGAAAAATTATTTTGTTTAGCATTAGTGTAACTTGATTTTAATTTACCATTCTTTCTTTTATTTTCAAATTCGATACTACTATTGGAATCTGGAATTCCGGAGAAATGTCCATACTTTAATAATCAGATCAGTTTACTTTGATTTTGTATTACAACATGTTTCCCACAATCAATCACAATTCAATACAAACTGTTGTTGTTGTTGTTACTTTACGTCGCACTAGAGCTGCACAATGGGCTATTGGCGACGGTCTGGGAAACATCCCGGAGGATGATCCGAAGACATGCCATCACAATTTTGATCCTCTGCGGAAGGGATGGCACCCCCGCTTCGGTAACCTGACAACCTGCGCGCGAAGTCGAGCACTTTACGGTAGCACAGTTTAACGAGGACCCATACCGCACACCCTCGGTCCCTACGCAGACTGATCCAAGTGGTCACCCACCCCCACACTGACCGTAGCCAGTGATGCTTGACTTCGGTGATCTGCTGGGAACCGTGTCTTAACGATCAGTCCACTGCGGGACTCAATACAAACTCAATAGAGTAAATCAGTATTTGAAACAGTATTTAACTGACCTAGTTATTTTTAAATTTAAAGGGGAAGTTTAGTTAAATTACATATTACCTATTGTGTGTTCTACATTTATAAAATTTTCCCTCTCTTTCTGGATTTTTCAAGTAATCTAGTTGGAATTATATTTTAGAGTGCTTAAAAATACAGTTTGATCAGTCAAAATCGGTCATTTTCCATTTTTAAAATAATTATTTTCATCTTCAATGCATCCAACTATCATTAATTGTCAATTTTGTAGTTGGTCATTTTCTTATTCATCTAGTTGATTCACAGCTAAAGAAATTTGATTTGTTTATACAATTTTGGCTACAATAATAAGCATTAGTAATTTCTAGATTAGCACAATATTTACATGACTTAGGAGGTAGATCCACATCTGGGCAAAATGTCTTTGTTAATTTACATTAAATCTGTCATTTTCTTCATGAAATCTAAGTTTATTTTTCAATTGTTGGTTGAAATTTTGACTTGGCAGAGAAACATTTTGATTTCTTTGTGGATTATTATAATAATTTGCAGCCTCGGTGCCCAGCCTTGAAAATTTTGATTTTGTTGTCTATACTATTAAAATTTTGATTTTGGCACTTTTTGTTCATTTTGTGATAAGACAGTGGATACATCATGAACAGTTTTTGAAACAACTGTAAGCCAATCAAGTGAGATTTCGGGTTTAGAACCAAAAGTGTCTTTAATTTGTTTAAAAGAATACTTAATTGTCTATCTCCTGATAACTAACATATAGGTGAAAATTCCTTGCTGCTTTGGTGTAACAAATTTATTTCAGCGCACAAATTTGGCAGCAAGTTGGGCCCCAAGTCTCATTTTTTGCTTAATGAATATTATTGGAGGTTTTGAGAACTTGGAACAATTTTGGGAAAAGTTGGCACTTTCAAGCAAGATAGAGTCAAAATTTTACTTTGGAACAATTTGAGCAATTGATCAACCCTGTGTGTAGCTTGAATGAAAAGAGGTATAATTTAAGATATTAAAAGGTTATGTATTGAACAAAAAAGACAAACAAGATAAAGAAGAAATTATTACCTTAATACCTCTTGGCTTTGTATCAGATTTCTTCAAAAGTCTTTCCAAAGTTTGTTTCTAAAGAATAAAATCAAGTTGAAAAATTAAAATATAAAAAATATTTATATCAGCAGCCAGTAGAAATAAATAAATCTTGTTTAAAAAAAAATCCAATGTTTGTTGTTGAGAATATCTCATAATTGTTCTTTAAGTTATTTAAAGACAGTTTTTTGGAAGGTAATTTCACTGGTAATCTATAGTGTCAAGATTTAATTCTTAAAATGCAATCTAAAAGAGTAAAAATAATAAATTGATTACTGAAAAGTACAGTCTACTACTTTCACAACTCTTTGTGGTAACATAAGACAGTGAAATCCAAGAAGCTGCTTATGAGTGGTAAATATAATGAGAAAAATGCTGTTTTGTTGTATCATTCAAAGGATTAACATTGGTGGGTTAACATGAATTCAAATTTAAGCATGCAGTCAATTAAGGAGTAAATACAGGGTGGCCACTCAACTCAGGTTACAAATTTCCCTGATTTTTCCAGGTTTTCCAGTACAAATCTTAAAATTACCAGGTCAGCTTGCTTTTTTTTCCCTGCTAAAGTGTAGTTTAGGTACAAGAGAAGTGCCAATATTAGTGTATTAGTCAATATAATAGTCTAGTATTTCATTTAAAAAGTTATTTTTTTAATATCTCATCTTGAATAGATGTGGAGGAAACAATATGTTAGCTTGCAGAAAAAAACGCTTTTAATGAATAAAAAAAATTTTTAAGTGTTAAATAGTTTTTGCACAAAATGTACCAAATAGCAATGACCCAAAAAAACCTTGAATAAGTACTGTTTAATATATTTTTATTAAGCAAAAGAAAATAATTCCAGGCGATTAGAAGCCAATAAATTTTTATATTTATTTGCATTTCAATATAGAGCCATTTTATACTAAAATTTATTGAAAGAATTTTCTTTAAACCAATAATATCATAAATCAAATGCTTAAATAATGTTGTTTGTTTCAAATTAGCACTATTATTTTAAGACATATTCAGTATTTGTAAAAAGGAGTAAGGAGTAAAGGAAAAATTTTAAATTTCTTGTTGCATATTCCATGGAAAAAAATGTAAAATTAATTAAATTTTATTCTTTTTTAACAGAGATTAGAATATATTAAGAAATCCAATCTAATATGATTTTCTAGGTCAGATGAATTAATTTGTTTTGTTATTACATCTGAGCAATGCCATGGTTTCGCGAAAAAATTAACATTAATTTCTTAGAAAAACTATCTTATAAAACAAAAGTTTATAATCATAAAATTTTTGCATTAAGTATTTAGTAAATCATAACCTATCAAAAAACAATTTATTTTATAAAAACTGATTATTATAAGTTCAAATTAAATTAATTAAATTGTTGCTGTTGGATGTGAATCGTGCGAAAGCAAAAAATGATTACTAATTTACAAACTGTCTAAACTCTGTGAATTTGTTTGTAATTTAAATGCAAACTTGACTGAATTTCGAAGCTGACATTTGAATAAAAAATTCTATGCAGTTGTTTGTGAAATATGATACATTATTAAGTTGAAATTTTTTACTTCAGGATCAGAAGTAAATTTTTCAAATTGGATAGAAATTTAAGATAGTGATAACCATTATAATGACTGAAAATTACATTAATTCCAAATCTTAATGCTATAAATATTATTTTTTAATTAAATAAATTCTTTAAATTTAAATAGTCTATTTCCTGTTGGAATGGTTGAATTAATATGTTTTATAACATTTTCCATCTTATAAAAGTTAGTTGAGAAATCGCTCATTTTAACTATGCAACATATATTAACAACAATGTAATATATTAACATCAATGTAACATATTAACAACAATACAAATAAAACTCACATTTAAGCAATATATTCTTAAATTTAATCATTTTAAAAATAATGGAATAAAAAGCTGTTTTTTTTTAAATGTGGGAAAAAATTTTGAAAAAATTAACCATTTTTATTTACAATAAAACAAAATCTATTGAAAAAAAAATCACTGTACATTAAAAGGAAAAAAAACAAAACAATTTTTTACTGTATTATTAGCCTATAACAAATTTTTCTGGGAAAAATTTATTTTTCTGAGCATAGGAAAAATAATAATAGCTTTATTTATTGCCTGCATAAAATTAAATAATCTTTTTGTAGCAGACAATATTTATCGACATGCCTTTTATATCTATTTCGTGGCATAGCTAGCAGCGAACAAGAAAGAGCATATGTCCAGTTGTAGCAAAAAAGATGGGTCAAATTTTTTGAAAAAAATTTTATATGAATTCTAGATTAAATTGTTTCATCATTCCTCCAGTTTCATTGAGCAATTACAGGCCCAATAAATAACTTATAATTTTTATCCCATTTACCTAAAAATTAAATAGGATGTGAATTATTGTTGTAATTTGCTATGCAAGTAGGTTTAATATCTTCCTGGCAAAAATTTTTTTTTCTTTACTCAAGAAATAAATAACTACAGAATAATCTGAAATTATTTTTTCTCTAAATACATACACTTTTCAAGCTCTAAGCAAAATGATTGATGTAAAATGTTCCAAATGAAATTAAATCGTTACTAAAAAAATTAAAACTGAGATGCTTACCTCAAATAAATAAATTAAATTAAAAAAAATATATTAAAACTTCATTGATCAATTTTAAGTTATAATGTAAATAACTTAAAGTACAGCATAGTTTCAAATATTTTATTAGGTTAATGAGGTGAAATATATTATTGTAAATTAACCTTAAGGAATATTTATATTGCTTCTCTTCATATTTTACTTCATTTCATGAAGAAAAGGAGAAATAAGAGATAAAAATAAATAAAAACAAATGTAATGAAAAGAAAAGTAGTGGTGTCTGACTGAGTGGTGTGTAAAAATAATTAATTATTAATTTAAAATAAAAATATTTACTATTATCAAAATCTTTCTTTAAACAGAAAAAATTATTTGATTATATTAAATCCCAGTGCTACAGAACAATTAATTAAGTATTTTGGTGTTGCACGTAAAACATCAAAAGTTTATTTTGAGAATTTTTTTAAAAACCAAAATGAGAAATGTCTCTGCATATTTGTGCAAGATAACTTGTTTTGTTATAGTTTATTTAAATGATTACTCGTTCCATTTTACATTAGTGTTAATTTTAAAAAAAAAACTGTACTTTGTTACTAATTCCCTTACCCCAGTTGAAAATTACAAATGATGTTGCCCTTCCTTTAACAGCCTATGACTTATTGAAAACTGATATTTATAAGTTAAAAATCATTATGTCTAAATTTTCAATTTCTTACCTTGGAAATGATACCTAGTTTACTAAATATTAAGTTTCAAATTTTGGTCATCAGGTTGCCCAACTTGAAACCTGTCCCTGTACAGTGCAGAACAGAAAAAGTTTTGTTTTCCTTCTCTCTAATAAACAAATATAAATACAAAAAAAAAAAATTTTGATTCTAAGTTTATATATCATTTAACATGCTTTTCATACATTCCTTGGTTTTTTTCAGCTTTTTATGGAAAAGTTGAAATCATGAAATCCAGAAAATCAGCATCAATACAACAACTGTAACAATTTTGCTATTAGCGTTTGGTTAGCTTTGGTGAGAAAAATAATTCATTGGACAAAAGCTTTCAGAAAAAGAGTGCAAGATAAGATCTCTAATTAAATTATAACTAATCTTTTTTGGAGAATTTTATAAAGTTAAAAATACTAAAACATTTTGAATAATTTTGTTAAAAGAAAAAAATACCCCCGAACCATTGAAACAAACTTGAACAATTAATGAATTCAGCGCACAGACTAAAAGAAGATTTAAACACCAAAAAAAAAAAAAACGATACTTTTATAAACAGAAGCAAATATCCTAATCCTTTCTTCCACATTTTTGCCTTTCTTAAACTGCATAGTCCCATAATCTCCAAAGAAGTCAAAGATTTCTCCATTCATTTCCCAACATAAAAGAGTTTGAAATGGCATTCTAGTTTAGCAAGGGAATAATGAAGAGAATTTTAATGCAAGAAAAGTATTGCTGAGTTGATGATATTTCAACTTTTTTACGATAAATTTACGTCTAAATAAAAGTGGACATAAAGGATGGTAAAATAATTTAAATTAAAAGGAAAATTCCAGCTTTTCTTTAAAATTTGATTTTTTCAGGTTTTTATCCAAATTTCCCTGACTTTTCCAGTTTTTTTCCAGTATAAGAAAATTCCCTGATAATTCCTGGTTTTCCAGGTGGGTGGCCACTCTGAAATAACTCTGCTTGTGAAAAGGGTGGTCTGTCCTGATGGCAAACAATCGTCAGCAAGGCGCTTGATAAAACACCCATGCAATATACTGAATTGTCAGGAAAATTTGTGACAATGTATAATTAGTACAAGCTATACAATCAGGCACTACTTTATATGAATAACAGCTTTTTTAAACATATTTTCATCATTGTGAGATAAAAACTAAATTGTTTTTTAATTTATGCATATTCATCCATTTTTACTATAGAGATTTATATGCATGAATTTGCACAAAAGGTCTGTAGAGGCTCATATTTGATAATATGCCTGTCCAAAAAGAATTCCATAATAGCAAAAATGAAAATCATATAATTTTTACCTTATCCTTCAAAAGTTTTTCTTCTGCTTGTTCTTTTCGCTTTTTAGCTTTTATAATCTTTTTCTGTATCATTTCTTCACTTAAAACTATTGTCTCTGTAACTAAAGTAAAAATTCTTCAATTAATCACTTTTTAAATGAAAAACTTCTCAACCTGAAAATATTAAGGGGTTCAATTGTTTTGAGCGCTCTATTCTCAAGAGACCCAAGAAGAAAAACAAAGAACTATAAACCGCTGTCGTTGAGGGAAAGTAATAATGGCCAAAAGAGACAGGATAAATTTGGTATGGAATTTAGTTAGATCATTCATAAGAATAAAAGAAGAGGATCAAGAAGAGGTGATGAAGAAACCCTTGTAATTAGCTGGGTAGAAGAAACTGATTCTTAATTCAATAGTAAATTCTATAAACAAATTAAAGGCTCTCTTGCAGACCCGACAAATCAGAGTTCATTTTGCTTGAATTGTGGCTGTCTAATATCTGTTGATTTATTAAAGAAAAAGTTACTGCCGCTTTTTCAGAAAATTGTGCTACTCATTCTGATAATGCAAAAACTATTAGAATGAAAAAAAAATAATAATGAAATTTAGAGAATTATTTATGGAACATTCTAAGAGGTTATCAATACAGTTTTCGGGACACTAATATTACAAAAGCTCAGATGATGAATGTGGCAAAGCTGAAATGAATGAGAGAAGAGATCTGAAAAGAGCTAAACAAGGGTTAAAGGCTGGAATAGCCTGGTCGGTAGGGCGCTGGTCCCATGCCCAAGAGTTCGTCGGTTTAATCTCTGCCGGCTGAGAACTGAATTTCTTGAATTCTGTCTATTCTGAAGGTTAGTGTGAGTCTTGTACTTAGGGACCTTAAAACTGCAACCCACCCCCCCCCCCAAAAAAAAGAAAAACCTAAAGCACTATATCCTTTTTAGAATGCTTCACTCTCCTCATATCCTTTTGCCTAGAGTATCATTCTAGGCAAAAGGCAGAATTATATTAATGAAAGAACCAATATATTAATGACTGGGCATGCTTTCTTCCCCTTACCTATAGCTCTCCTACATACATTTGTCTCTCTGCATGGTTAAATTTCAAGTGATAAAAGAACAACATTTCGTTTTAAAAAATTGAACTGAAAAGTTGTTCCGATCAACTATAGTGATGTTAAAAAATTAAGGACATTTAAAAACCTTTTACCACAATTAAGTACTTTTAAGGGCCCTTATTTTCCAAAATAAAAATTAAGCAGTTTTTAAGAACCCTGTAAATATTTTAAAACTGTAACTTTAAACAAAAAAACAAAAAAATTGAAGAAACCTGAAATGATATAGAATCTAATCAAATAAACAGATTTAAAGTACTGACAAAAAAATTACAAAACAAGACTCAAAAAGGGTAAAAATTAATTATAAAAAAACTATTTTAACTTATTCTAAAGTTTTTGCATACCTACAGAAACTAATCTAAATATATATTTTTCTTGTTTTATGATAAACACTGGTATTTCTTAATCTATTGGCCACACTAGTCATTTTCGCAAGCTGCCGTAAGTAATTATTTAAGTAATGTTAAAAACTGGCTGATACGTTAAGTATTTATTTAGATTCCTTTTGTTAGGTTATCATTTTTTAGAGTTTAGGAATGTAGATTAACATCAACTATTTATTTAGGTCTAAAATTACTGTAGAAATTTTAAACATAAACAGTGCTGTCATATCTACTATTTGCGACAAAGTTAGCTTTTTCAGAGCACCCCTGTGACAAAATTTTTTCGGGATTTCATTGGCATACCTCTCTAGTACTAATACTAATATCTTTTTGCAAGGTACTTTTAATAATAACAAATATACATGTTACTGATTTAAAGTAACCAAAGCATCAAATTAAAAAAAAACTTTATGAATAAAATTATTATTTTTTATTTGAATACATATTGGTTTTTTATTAAAATATTATGGGTAATATACTCGCATTTTGTAGGGAAAGAAAGCGCTCTATGTCTTTTTTGCGTTTTGTAAATCATCATCAAATTAAAAAATTAAAAAATAGTGAAATCTGTAGTAGTAACTACTGAAGAAAAAAAACAACGGCGAAGTCACGCAAAACAGACTCTTCAAAAAGAGGTTACTAAACATGTGTTTTCATTTCGAGATTCAGTTGTTGTAATAAATAATATCGTATTAAAAATATAATATTTTAAAAGCTATGTGGAAATTCAAGTAATAACTGCAAAAAAAAGGGAAGAAAAAGAAAACCAAATTTTTTTACCCCTTCATTTCTCATTATTCTGAAATGAGAATAAAAAAGCATTTTTCCCCTACTCAGATGCATCGTTTGAATATAGCTTTGAAGAAGAAAAAAAAATCTTTTGAAAATTTCTATAAGGAAGAAAAACCAAAACTTTTTACTTCTCAAAGGAAAAGTCTTTCCGCAAGAACTCTATATAGTTCTGCAACAATGTTGCGCCACGATTCTACCACAGGACAGAGGAATAGCATAAAAATATTATATGATCAAGAGAACGGCATCGTTTGAATATAGCTTTGAAAAAAAAAATCTTTTGAAAATTTCTGAAAGAAAGAAAAATCAAACTTTTTTACTTCTCAAAGGAAAAGTCTTTCCGCAAGAACTCTATATAGTTCTGCAACAATGTTGCCACGATTCTACCACAGGACAGAGCAATAACATAAAGATATTATATGATACTGAAGTATGGCTAGAGAGAGGCTTGAAGAACATAATGGAGCATTGAGATTATTTTTAGCCCAAGACACAGATTTTAACACTTCTGCTGCCTACTATGCTGATATGGGAGTGTTTGTGTGATTTAATGACAGATTTTCAATTATTACAACAATTCAATATATAAAGAACTTAGGCAATAGCACAAATATCTCTTGAAAATTGAAATCAAAATACTTTGTGCCAACAGGACCTGCAGGCAACAAGTAGATGGTGCAAAAAATAATATCAAAATATTGTTTAAAGCTAATTAAGGTGTAAGGATGGGGTTAAAAAATTAGAAAATTTAAACACAGCTGTGTTGTGCACTCAGCTTGGTAACTATTAAAGTTTATGCGTAGTATGAGATAATTTTAAGAGGTAACAAAAACTAGTTATTTAATATGAAAAATGTTTATAAGCTAGTTATTTAATATAAAAAATGTTTTTTTTTTCAGTTTGAATCAGAACATTAAGAAAGCAAAAGTAAAAATTCCTAAGTTTTACTTAGTGCAAGTTAATGTTTTTTATATGACAAAAATATTGAAAAACAAATAAATAAAAAAGATGCGTACCAACAGGGAGAGCTTCTTCTTTTTCCTTTTGTGCTTTACTTTCTAAGAGTGAACGCTAAAATATAATAAAGAAATTATTAATTGTTTCAGCTGAATAAGAAAGAAAAGCAATAAACACAGAAATATAAAACGAATCTATGCTGTTCTTTTTATAATGGTAAGTAACCAATTAAAAGCATAAAATTAAATTTCAGGTGAATTAAACAAACAAATAGTTCAACTAATTTAATAGTGAAATTCATTATTGTTCGTATTGGCCGTTAATAAAAGAAAATGGATGAAACAAAGTCTCCAGGAAATTAATATGAATCGTGAAAATCCAATTTATTAAGCAATATTTCTTGAAGATTATAGAGAATGGCCATCAATACAAATCATCATAATAATTACCAATTACAGGGGTGCTACTCGCAAAATATCAAATTGTCTCACCAGAAATTGCATTTCGTCTCAGTTAAAATCTCTTTTTGGCTCAGTTTGTCTCAGCTAAAATTATATTTTGACTGAGTTTACCTCAGCTAAAATGACTATTAATCAGTTTGATAACAATATAAAGATAATTTTCAGGATCCATAAAACCAATTATAGCACACTACAATTATACATTCATTCACTATTCCTAGGATTTTAAAAAACCTGCATATGATTGATTATAAGAGTCCACGAAATTGTTTTGTGGACTCTGTTGTTTTCATATATATTGCATTTATCATTTATGCCAATGAATTGTATCTGTTCCAGAATTTTACAAAGTAAATTTTAACTTTCTTATTTTTTAAAATATAATGGTGTAACCTTTCTAAAAAGAAATATCTATTTAGTTTTGGTAATTCAAAAGGAAAATACCCATTTTATTTTGAGCTCAAATTTCATCTCAAAATATATAACTATGCAGTTACAATGGAAGGTCTACAGATTTCAATAATTAAAAGAGAAATTAAGTAATTAAATAATGAGAGTTTAAGAAAATGTAAATAACACAAAAAAAAACCACTCTTTGATAGAATTCAGGAGGTGCAGTGAAATTTTGAAATATTTTAGGTAGGAATTTTTCAAGAAAAGTTTAGAGAGCACTTAATAGTCAAAAATTAGCATATATACATTTTTATATCAAAACAGAAATATATAAAAACCATTATAAATAATTTAAAAAGACACATATAAATATACTTTTCTTTCTAAAATGACTTGCATCCTTTATTAAGTATAAAAGTAATTTTTTTAGTTAATTGGCATTGACTAGTAGATTGTACTTTCTTGCATTCACAAGATCAGTTAGTTGACTATGTTCTTTTAATTTATGTAGCTAAATATACAATCATAAAATGTAATTATGAATGCACTTAGTAATTGCTTAAATGCAACAACTGTAGAAAAATATATCACATCTTTACAGTAACTAATTCAAGAAAAAACTTAATTCTACTTCTTTCTAGAATCGTGATACTGGATTTTAAAATCGCGAGAATATGAATTGCGATATTGGGTTTAAAAATCGCATGAATATGAATCGCGATTTTGGATTTTAAAATCGCGTGAATATGAATCGCGATATTGGATTTCAAAATCGCGTGAATATGAATCACGATATTGGATTTTAAAATTGCGTGAATATGAATCGCGATTTTTGATTTTAAAATCAAGTGAATATGAATCACGATATCGGATTTTAAAATCACGTGAATATGAATCGTGCGGTTGGATTTTAAAATCGCGTGAATATGAATCGCGATTTTGGATTATAAAATCATGTGAATATGAAACGCGCTGTTGGATTTAAAATTGCGTGAATATGAATCGCGATTTTTGATTTTAAAATCAAGTGAATATGAATCACGATATCGGATTTTAAAATCACGTGAATATGAATCGTGCGGTTGGATTTTAAAATCGCGTGAATATGAATCGCGATTTTGGATTATAAAATCATGTGAATATGAAACGCGCTGTTGGATTTTAAAAATACAAATCGCGATATTGAATTTTAAAATCGCGTGAATATGAATCACGATTTTGGATTATAAAATCACGTGAATATGAATCGCGCTGCTGGATTTTAAAAACACAAATCACGATATTGGATTTTAAAATCGCATGAATATGAATCACTATTTTGGATTATAAAATCACGTGAATATGAATCGCGCTGCTGGATTTTAAAAACACAAATCACGATATTGGATTTTAAAATCGCATGAATATGAATCACTATTTTGGATTTTAAAATCGCGTGAATATGAATCGTGAGGTTGGATTTTAAAGTCGCGTGAATATGAATCACGATTTTGAATTTTAAAATCACGTGAATAAGAATCGCGCTGTTGGATTTTAAAAACGCGTGAATATGAATCGCGATTTTTGATTTTAGAATCAAGTGAATATGAATCACGATATCGGATTTTAAAATCACGTGAATATGAATCGCGATTTTGGATTATAAAATCATGTGAATATGAATCGCGCTGTTGGATTTTAAAAATACAAATCACGATATTGAATTTTAAAATTGCGTGAATATGAATCACGATTTTGGATTATAAAATCACGTGAATATGAATCGCGCTGCTGGATTTTAAAAACACAAATCACGATAGTGGATTTTAAAATCGCATGAATATGAATCACCTATTTTGGATTTCAAAATCGCGTGAATATTAATCGTGAGGTTGGATTTTAAAATCGCGTGAATATGAATCACGATTTTGAATTTTAAAATCACGTGAATAAGAATCGCGCTGTTGGATTTTAAAAACGCGAAAATACAAATAGCGATATTGAATTTTTAAATCGCGTAAATAAGAATCACGATGCATAATTTTTAGATCACGTGAATATGAATCGCAAAGAGTAATTTTTAAATAGCGTACAAATACGAAAAACGAGATCTGATATTACAACTGCGTGATAACGAATCGCAATATTGGATTTAAAAATGCGTGAATACGAATCGCGACGTTGGATTTTAAACTCGCGAGAAGACGTATTTAGGATCGCGATATTGAATTTTTAAATTGAGTGAATAGGAACTGCTAGTACGATTTTGAAATAGCGTAAAAAAATCGCAACACGTTAAGTTTTAAATCAGTTAAATACGAAAATCGATGATTGATATTAAAATCGTCTGATTAAAAATCGCGATTTTAGCATATTCCAGCGCAGTTCCTAATATTTAAAATTCCGAAAATTAGCCAAACAAAAAAAAATCAAATATCGGCGGTCGAAACGAAACGCTTAGACTCCTTTCCACTCTATAGCGGAAGTCGCGGTAATCCGACTATTGTCCGGCGGCTTGAGTTTCTCTAATTGGACTCCCTAAAAATTTCAGTTTTTGGAACATGGTCGGAAATTTTAAAAATTGGGAGAACAAAGCGAATTTCCTCTTTTTTTGCGGAAGTCTTTCATCCCTGAATAATTATGTGCACTGTACAGTTTCCTAAGAAAAAAAAGCAAGATAATAACCAATAGTATAAGGGAAGAATACCTTCTTTTTTACAAGATCACGTGCATACGATACTGATTGCTACTCACTGCTGTACGTAATCCAATTTTAGACACAAAACGCATATTCTACATGCATTCCAATAGCTGATTTGCCAAACGGAATTTCTGACATTTAAATGACGTATTTAGGAGGCGTGAACGGCAAAATGCTCTCCAATGACTCACGGCGATGCGGAATAATATTTGAAACTGAATTCAGGTTTGTCAAATTTTGGACGTTTTGTCTCAGAATGGCGCAGTTTTGGCAGAAACTGAGCTGAATGTCGCAAAATGGCGCAGTTATGCCGTTTTGTCTCAGTTTGTCGCAAATGGCGCAGGCGTAGCACCCCTGCAATTATCAAAAATAAATCCCTTGAAGGGATCAAGGAAATATAACTACCACATTAAAAAGTTTTTGTTAGCATTTCGTTATGATTGCATTATTTTTAAACCGTTAGGATGACTGGGAAAGGAGCGCCCCAAAGGGGACTCCTGGTCGCCACAAATTTTGAATTCCAAGTGAATATAATTATTCCCAACGGACATAGAAAATATGGATAGGAGATCCAAAATTGGCGATTTATCATAATATATCATAGCCAAAAGAAAGCCAACTAGCATATCAATATGGGTTTAAAAGAATACCTTGGCGATCACGAGTCGGCAACAAATTTATGAGCATTATTACAACCATGCAACTGAAACATTTAGCGGTTGGAAATTTAGAATAAAAAGATTTTTGTTTTCGATTAGAGGCGACAGTGAATTAATAAGTCTGCCAAGTAATGAAATAAAAAGTATCCGTTACATTGATCTAGAAGAGAAGAAATAAATATTTTATGTTCGTTTTAAAAGATTAAGTCTTTGATTTATTTTAAATATAATTCTATTAATAAAAATAAGCTTAAGTAATGAAAGATATTTTAAAAGATAGGAAATAAATATGTAATGATAATTGTGACATTACAGATATAAAAGAGAGATTAGATTTGTATACATGAATACATAAAGCGACTATAGCTGTGTAATGTTGTAAATACTCTTGCGGATTTTTTTTTTCAATTTATACAGTATAGGACCCCAAATCTGGCACTCACAGGACCGACGAAATTCCGTACTTTGAAATTCGCCAAATTTCGGATCTCTTTTGGAAATTCGAATATGGCATCTCTTTTCAAGAAAATATATATACTTCTTTGTAATTTTATTTCATCGATCCTGCTCAAACTTTTCCACCATTTCCGCTTTCTTCAAAATTCTATTCGCGATCGCAACACTCGAATACGCCATCTGGGGAGAGACCGGGTTCATGCCTTTAGCCCTTCTCCCTTCCCTCTCCTCCTCTTTTCAGTTATATAGGAATGTACTACGATATTTTCCCTTTTCTAAATATTTTTCCTTTTTACTTAATAAAAATATTTTCTAAAATTTCCATGATACTTTTCTTTAGAACTATGTTTAATGTAGTTTTCAGTTCCATATAGTTTTTCAAGTTGTAAGATTTTAATCTATATGAAAATCAAGAGAGAAACTAACGTACTTCCTTCCCCTATGACTTTCCACACGCTAATGGGGAAAGCATGTGAAGTGTTGCCATAGGAAAAGAGTTCTGCTCTACGCCACCTGCAGCCCATTTCGATCGCCAATTACGATAATTCAATTATACTGTTAATTTTAGAAAATTAACTAATTCCAATAAATTTAACTTTTTTATCCGTCTTAAGAAATTTCATTAATTAAAATAATAATCTATATATAATAGAAATAACAGTAGATATTTTTATAAGCTAACAACTAATAACGATAAAAAAGAACAAGCTAATAACTAGACAGCGGATAACATGCAATTGCGTATTTTAGCACTTTTTGCCATTTGTGCATATAAATGCATAAAAAGGTATATTTGCTCTTATAAATGCATATTTTTAGCATTTTATGGCTTTTCCCTCCAAAAACCATATCACTATTCTTTTTATGTTAGCATAAGGAACGCTTTAAATTTTGTTTTGTCGTTCTTTATCACCTGAAAGGGTCAGCTGGATTGATGTTGCTGGGGGTGATTGCAATCACGTGAAAAAGATGTAGAAATGAGATGTGTGTCGGGAAGGGGGGTACAAAGGGCCCACCCAAACAGACATTCGTCATAGAAACCTCAGAAAGGGATGGTCAGATATTCTATGAAGGGATGTATTTTCCTGGAATAAATAATTGTCAATCTGTGTGGGAAAAATAAGGCTTCTGTGGTAGGTAGAAAATGGCCTCCCTTTCCTGTGATTGATTAGTTAAAAGGTGGAGTGAATACATTTTCGGAGAGAGCTGCTATTCTAACATATTTCGATAGTCCATCCGATAGATAGATAGTTTCGACATCCATCAGTTGAATAAGTAATTAGTGAAGCTTCGAACGTGATTTTTGACTGCTGAATTTTATAATATGCCAAAAATTAAGTCGACTAAATCAAATTTAATGAAGACATGGATTTCGGACTATGGGAAGGACTTTACGACCGATGGGGAAATAGTATTTTGTCAAAAACACATTTCCTGTGGAAAAAAAAGTACCAAATCGATCACCATATAAAGACTAATGCTCACTCCGCGAAGAAAAAGCAGAATACAAAAGGATTTGTTCAAAGTTTAATAACTATTCCTGTTCAAGCAGCTAAAAAGGAAAGTGATTTTTCTAGTGATTTATGCAAAGCCTTAGTAAGCAGCAATATTCCTTTAAAAAAGTTAAATAATCCAAACTTAAGACAGTTTTTAAAAAAATATTGTACCTATCAGATCATTCCCGATGAATCGACTTTAAGAAAGAACTACCTTCAACCGATATATAACGAAGTACTGGATGATATTCGACGAGATATTGGAGATGAGATGGCCCTATATGGATTGAAGTCGATGAGACGACAGATAAGTGCGGTCTCTATATTGCTCATTTTATTTGTGGAAAAATGGATAATATTCCTACTCGACCACATCTTCTAGCAAGCAAAGCCCTTGAAAAAGTCAATCATTCAACGATAGCAAGGTTTGTCAATGATTCTATCAGATTTTTATGGCCTGATAGAGATGGTTCTGAAGATTTTTATCAGTGATGCCGCTCCGTATATGGTCAAATCTGTAGCAGCACTGGAAATTTTTTATCCCAGAATGCTTCATATTACATGTTTGGTTCATGCTGTTCACAGACGGGCTGTTCGAAAAGTATTCTCCTCTGTGAATGATTTAATTTCAAGAAAGTTTTTCTCAAGGCACCTGTGCGCATAAAGAATTGTATCCTGATTTACCCTTACACCTCCACAGCCTGTGATAACTAGGTGGGGTACATGGATTGAAGCTGCACGTTTTTACGCTAATAATTTTGATGCAATAAAGTCAGTTGTATATGCAATTGACAGTTCCTGTGCTTCTTCAGTTTATGTCACAAAAGAATTACTACAGGATATCTCTTTGCAGAAGGCCATAATTGACACTCACTTTTCTTTCTTAAGTGGAGCAATAACAAAGCTCGAAACACGAGGTCTTCCCCTGGCTGAGGCCATATCCGAAATTGAAAAAATTCAACAGTGCATCAATGCTCTTCCAGACTCAGTTGGGAAGAAAGTAGAAGAAAAGTGGTGTTTCGTTCAAAACAAAAATTCGGGTTTTGCAGCAGTGAATAAGATAAATGATTTTCTTAATGGTAACGGAACTGAACTTCCAGAGAAAGTAAAGCCAATGAGTACGAAATTGTACAAGTTTTGTCCAATAACATCGGTTGACGTGGAGAGGTCATTTTCTGCTTTCAAAATGATCTTTGATGACCGACGACATCAATTCACCCTTGAAAATTTGGAAAAACACTTAGTTGTGTATTGCAACAAAAATTATTCAGATTAATAAAATCTTTCCGGAAAATGCGATGATTTTTCTTCTCTCATTTATCATATTTCAGTTTTAGGCTTTTTCTTCAGAAATGTGTAGATTCAAGTAAGAAATATTTTGATTTTCTTCCTTTTAACAAAAAAATGCTTTAGCTGTGTTTGTTGGAAAAAGTAAGTAGTAGTATTTAAATAAGTTGAACTTTTAATTTCTATTTTAAATGCATATTTCTAGTTTTAAGAGCATATATTCAAGTTTTTTAGTGCATATTTTGTCCGTTTTTTAGTGCATATAATCGGCTGTCTACTAATAACGATAAATAAAAAAAGAGCAAGCAAACAACTAATAACGATAAAAAAACAAGCTATCAATTAACAAAAAACAAAAAGAATTAACAGTTAATAACTAATAAAAAAACAAAAGAATATAACTTACATCAAATAAAAAAAAAGTTGCAAAAGGGATTCATTTTGTACCCCAAGTGATAGTTTCATTGTCAACTGGGTGTGGCCAATTTATGATCAAACAGGAGGGAAATGTGGGGACAAACCAGTAGAGCACTTGCACAGCTGTCAAGATTCATTGATCAGTTTCTCCCAACTTGCATTTTGTTATTTCGTTCATTGGAAATGCAGGTGTTTTTACTTTTTTTTAAACTGCTTTACGAACAGATGTTTCATTTGATGCAGATTTTTTTTCATGCTTTTTTTATTTTTAAAAGATTAAATAAAGTTACTTACTTCAACAGAATAAAATTCCAAATAAAAAGATAATAGAGCTGATTTTTTTCTCTTATTAATAAAAATTTCTTTTAAAAAAAAATTAGATCAGATTAAGTGCCAAAATTCGGGTCATGCCTGATTAAGGGTCCCATACTGTATGATGTTTATTTTAAGTTATATTTTTTTCTTGCTTAGTTAAAGTTCTTTGTAAGCACAAATATGAGTTTTCAATTTATGCTTGCTTAGCATTTTCCACTAAACACTCAACTATTCCGGTATTAAAGTGAAGTCTTGCTCGGCGCTCTGGGCGATCGCCTGCCTCGGCTGCATAATCGCAATCGCCTACAGCCCCAGCCTTATGGCAGAGAATATTTGACTTTTCCCCTCATTCTCGGGAAAACAAGATTCTGTGCAATGACATCAGACATGAATCGTAAGCCCACATTATGCCATGTAATGTCCTGTGCTGTCTCAGTAAAACTTTTCATCCATTTTCGTTATTTTGAATTTGAATTGCGGATTGATAATGCAGTGAAGTAAGTAATTTATCATTTTCTCTAAACTTTTGATTGGGATTGCAAAAAACGAGATTGCAACTGATATAATTTTTAATATATTTTCTGTTTTCAGTTACTTGTTGACTGTTTATCTAACATCCCATATATCTCATTATAGAGTGTGTGCCATCATTTTTTCCCCCGCATAAATTAAAGTTTTGGAATATGCAGAGCCTACTTTAATCAATATTAGAAAAATGTAAATCATACAGATATACTCGTGCGATAATGAGATAAACATTTAAATAGCATTGATTTGTATAGTTTATTATAAACGTTACAATTCATTACATTATGATTCATGCTTGATTACATTCATGGTCAAAATCAAAAGAGCATAAAACGAAGGTGATTTTAATAAATGGCGGGCACTGTATATCTTTTATTGTCATTATTCAAAATTTTTGTATGCTTTAATTTTAAGTATTTATGAGCAAGTGTAATATTTCCATTATTATATGCCCTAAGATCAGGGTTCGCCTAGTGGGCCCACTTTGAAAAAACCCGCCCGGGTTTTATTGGGTGCGCCCGCCTTGAAAAAACCCACTTGGAACGATAAGTGGGTTCTTTCAACAAAAAAATGTTTTTAATAAAACTTATTGGTGCACGTTTAATTTTATGTAATTTATTGTGCAGCATGAACTTGTCAAATAGAGTTGCATGATTTATGTGATTAAGTTTTTAATATTTGTAAAAGTAAAAGAAACTCGAATCTATAATTTTATAGTACTATTGAAAACTTTAAGTGGGTTTTTTCAAAAAGATATATTTTAATGAAATTAAATCAAATAGAAATTTAAATAATATAGTCTGAAAAGATCAATTTTTCAAATATAGTTGCATGCTTTATATATTAATATTATTATTAATTCATATGTTTAAACAAATTGAAAAGAAACAATTTTTTTTTTTTTTTTTTTACTAAGTGATACATTAATGCATTTAAACAGTTTCATTTTCTGGCTTTAAAAAAATAACCTAAAACTTTTTATAAGAGAACTTTTTAAAATTATTCATCTAAAAATGAAAACATTTTCCTAGGGTTAATTAGTTGAAAAAAATGGGACAAGTAACTGATACTCTTTATAATTATACATAATTTCAATTTCTTTTAATCTTATTATAAAAACATGGAAGTTTGGAAACATGGAAAACATTAAATATTTATTTCACATTTTTATTAAAGTAAAAAGTCAGATGAAATTTTAGTTTTTACTGATTATAAATATTTACTGATTATTATTTTATGATAGGTAATATTTATAATGCTGGAGTTAAAAATTGTGAAACGTTATGTACTTAATAATAAGGAAGATTCAAATATGTATTAGTGATAATGAGTTATTTAAACTTAATATAAAGTATATGTAACAAAATTAAAATAACTTTTTGGATTTATTTCTATTTTTAAGCTTATACAACACTTTTTAATAAATAAAGATATTTACACAATAAAACTTAAAGTTCATGAGCAGCAAATGAAAAAAAAAAACAATTTTCCCCGGGTTTTTTCAAATAAAACCCAGGCTGGTTGGATTTTTTTCTAAAATACCCGGGCTTTTTTCAAACCCTGCCCAAGATTGATTTTTTAGTAAACAGCTTTTAAGGATTTTATTTCCTATTGATAATGTATAAAAAATTGCAA
Source organism: Parasteatoda tepidariorum (assembly GCF_982258835.1). Taxonomy (NCBI): domain Eukaryota; kingdom Metazoa; phylum Arthropoda; class Arachnida; order Araneae; family Theridiidae; genus Parasteatoda; species Parasteatoda tepidariorum. The sequence goes on from NC_141758.1 coordinate 107,608,789, forward strand.
AACGTGCAGACCGACTTTTTTGTTTTCAAAGGCAGAAGTGTCTTAACAGTTTTTATTTCAATTAGAAAATGCTTTTAGAAATAATTATTGAATAATATCAATAATTAAATAACTATTGTACTAATTGTACTAATCTAGCCTCTGTTGTCGCCAATAGCTCAAATTTAAAATATAGTTTTTTTTAAAATAAATTGTCTGACATTTTCATATGAAGAATAGTATAAAGTTCTAGAACTAAAAATTTGTGTTTAAAAAAGTTGTTAAAAATTATAATTATTATTAATATTTGACAACAGGAAGGTTTGCTATTACTGTTAAATGAAAAAGTTTTAAGATTGAAATGTTGCTTGGACAAATAAAAATAAGAATATTTAGAATTAAAAATGGATATAACAGTTAAATACAGTAGTTTTTCATTTTCTTATAACCTATAAGAGCCTGCGTATTTGTTTCTAGCCTGCGTTTTTATCAAATCATTTAAACTATAAGTATAGTGAGTTTTAATAAGATATTCATATTTTCAACTTATTTTTAATAAGAAATTTTGTAACAATACTGTTTCTATGAGAGCAAAATTCTATGATAGCAAATTTAAAATATTTCGAATTTCTGTTATAAATATTTCAAGACGAAAATCATCTCTTTTTTGTTCTTCATATCTTTGACTATTTTTCTAATTTACAGGTAATGAGAAACTTGAAACAAAAAACATAAAGATTATTTACTCGTTTGTCTGATTTTAATAATTTACTGCAAATTCTAAAGGTATTTAACATTGGAAATTCTTAGAGAATTTTTTTAATATTTTAGGCTCTACAAAGATGCCATCAGAAATTTGGCACATCAAGAACAATTTTAAGCAGGATAAAAAAAAAAAGGATTGATGGAGTTCTGAGCGCATGGGACTTCTTTCAAAGCACAGCTGGTGCCCACATTTATATAACCTCCAGAGGCAAAATTAAACCTTCTTCAATAAGCCGAAGAAGAGTTGGAGTTACCAGGGGCAGCAAGGGAATACCCTCTGGGCATCATGAGAAACACTCAAGGAAAAAAAGAAAAAGCTGAAAATGTGAGAAAAAATCAAGGTAGTGAAACAAGGAAAAAATCAGCATCGCATTAGTAAATTTTCATTATCTTTCACTATATTTTATTTTTTTAATTATGTTATTTTTTTACTTATGTTATTTTTTTACTTATGTTATTTTTTTACTTATGCTTTTAATTACTTATGCTTTTAATTACTTAAGACATTTAACAGAATTTAGGAATCTATAAATATATGTTACGCGTGATCGTTGCAGAATAACCTGTATGCAATATATGTAAATAAAAAATATTTTTAAAATTGTTTTTAAAATTTTTAAAATATCTATTAATTGCATTTATTATTCTAATATTGAGACAGCATCAAGGTATCTATGACCATAGTAATAAATTAAGTATTTAAGGGCTTTTATATACATTAAGGAATTGAATCCAGTTTTCGCAAAGTTTAAGATCTAATCTCATTGCAAAAAAAGTAATTTAATAATTTTTTTTTTATAATAAATGCTTCTAGTAATGAAACAAACGCTTTCAAGCATAATTTTTTATATAATTTAACTCAAACTTGTTTTAAGACTCAGGTTAACTCCAGGTTTTCAGTCTGAACTGGTAAAATAAAAAACACAGTCAAAACTCACATAATAACTTACAATTTCTTTCTTAATTTACTTTTAATCAATTATCATTAAATCATATAAAACTAGATATCATTTATATGAAATCAGATATTTTGATAGATTCAGATTAAGTTTAAGATGAATATATATCATTTAGAGTTTAAAACTAGTGACATAGGTCATTAAAGAAAAATCCCTTCATCTGTACATTTTTCCCCTATTGAAATCAATTGCACATATATTTCTTTTGGCACCAGCAAATTTCCGATTACTTTAAAATTTTAAAAATATTGATTATTTCATTTGCAAGAATCAATTGCACATATATTTCTTTTGAGCGTATATACACACATATATTTCTACCTACTTTAAAGCGTGATAAGATTTTTGAATACACTAATTTGTTTTCTAGTAAATAATATGTCTTTGTTAATTTCTAAAAAAAATCTTCATAGAAAAGTTTACATGATTCTTTTATCAAGATTGATTTAATAGTAATAATAATTAATTGATTTAATAATATCACTAATATAAAACAGCTTATGTTTTCTTATGATAAAAGTTAAATAGAATTAATTCTTTAAAATAGCATTCCAATAAAACATGGTAATAAAATGTTACATTATTTTTTGTGATTGGTTTAGCAATAAAATATTTTTATTTCTTTGCAAATACAATTTCAGTAAAGAAAACTTTGAAAAATTAAATCTGTTATATCTAAAAACAAGACTGTTTTATAAAATATAAATTATTGTGTTTAATTAAATGTAAATACAGTGTATTTGTAAAGTGATCCTAACAATAAAAGGTTTTTTTCTTTTTTAATTCTCTACAAAAAGGAATTAATGAGTTATTTTTACAACAATTTATTCCTCACACACTTACAAATTAATTTCCAGATGAACAACATGAGCTAACAGAATAATGCAAGTTGCATGAAAATAGTTTTCTTTCATTCAGGTAAAAATATTACATATATATATATATATATATATATATATATATATATATATATATATATATATATATATATATATATTCTTCAAAAAACTATAATTCAAATTAATTTCTAAAAGAGATAGGACAAATAACTTATTTTGAAAAAATGAAATTTTAACAAAAAACACCTTCAGAAGCGTTCATCAATTCATTTACATTATTTAATTCATCATGGCTAGTCGACGAGGAGAAAGAGAATATTTAATTGTGGTTTAGGTTAATGTAAATTCGTTCTCCCACCACATTTACGCGCTATCATCGCCAATTCCAACTGCAATGGCCGAGTTTCCAATCCGAGGTATGGTCTGCTTATACTCCCCTGGTTGCTATTGGTAAAAAGTTTTGCTATGTACCACCTGTAGCCTATTTCAACATAATATACCGTAATTAAACCGCATTATTGATTAAAAACTTGAAAATTTAGTAAGAAGTTGTATCCAATGAGGCGGCTAATATAGCTTATTTTTTCCTCCCTTATAAAATTTTGCTTTTTAAAAATCCCATTGGAAATTTCATCATCATTTTTTCCACCTGTTACTAGTGCTTTTTATTTATTTCTTCATGTTTAATGTTACTCCAAAGAATGGTCAGCACACCTGGAAATTTCCTCTCTCCCACACTCCTCAATCCTTTCTTGGAATCACTTTCTGGACACCACTATCAACAATAGTACTAGGTCTCTCTTTCCTTTCTGCCATAAGAGCAGCTGTTGAATGTAGGAAATGGGCGTGGAGTGGAGAAGCATAAATCAAAAAGGAATGAATGAAGGAAATCAGAGGGGGGCCAGTGATGACCTCAGCTGTAAAACAAATGATCCCCCTCCAGCCCTTTTTTCCAGGAAATGTGACTCTTTCACTTGTCATGAATGCCTTGCTCCAGTCCTCCTTTTTCTTCAGCTGGTTGTTAAAAACATGTGAATGCTTGATGAATAAAGAGTGCTGATGAGCTTGAGTTAACCTTGAATAATCTTACAATTAAAATTGCTCAAGAAGAATTTCAAACTTCCAACTGAGGATCAGTGAAGAGGGGAAAAGCAATGTGTGAGAATTTTAGACAGGGATAAAAGAAAGACCATCCTAGGGGAAGTCAGTTAAAAAAGAAACCTGATTTGATAAAAGAAAATAGGGAGATGAAATGCTAAATATAGAACCTTTTTTTTAATTGCTCGGGAGAGCGCTTTTTACTGTTTTTTTCTTCATTGCTCATATTTCGATTATCTTCCTCAGCTTATTATTTATTTATTTTTTTATCATTTAATCTTCAATTCTGATGCTTTTTTGTTCTGTTAATATTTTTCTTTCATTAATATTTTTGTTTCGTTTTTACTATTTTCGTTTTGTTTTAACACAACTTGAATTTAAGTTATCCGTTTTAAATGCCTCCCATTAAGAGGAAAAATAATACCGCTGTGTTTAAGCTGTCAGCAATTAAAGAAACTGTGATAAATGGCCTCAAAAAAGTGGAAACTATCCCGTGACAAAACGAAACCGAAAGTAAGGCTGAAAGTGTGAGTGACGGAGATGAACCCGAAATAAACAATGAACTAGCAAACCTAATTTGCTCTGATGCAGAGAGTTCTGATTTTGAGGGATTTTTAAGTGCAGTGATATGAAAATATAGTGATAGGTGATATCTAAATAAATGATTCTTTTTTCTTTGAACAAAATTTTTTTGGATTTATCGTTTATTTCTAAAACAGGATTTTGGAATGCTGATTTAAATGTAAGATCATTTTATTTTTAACAATTTTAATACTTATTGTAATAGTTTTTGATGTATTAATCATTTTATTCATATTTTAATGGTTACTTCAAATTAAAATTAGAAAATGCTTAATTTTACTTAGAAAGTTATTGAAATCTATTTTATATAGTACTAGGATTGTTACTATTTTTTTGTAAATTCAATATCCTTTTATTGGTTTTTATTTAACTATTTAAATTATACACATATGCATATTTAGAGTATGTGTTAAGTCTTTAATCAATACCAAAGTCAGTATAATAAAATTTGACGCGGCGTGTAAGATGGCGCGGCATATCCGGTGAAAAACTTTTTCTTTTCAGCCGATTTTTGAGGTAGGACGTGGCGTATATACCAGGACGGCGTTTCTCCTCGAAATTACGGTATGTAACAACAAAGTGCACGGCCGAAAAAACTGGGCACAAAATCGAGCACTTACAAAAGATTTTTAAATGTAGAAATATCACTATGTGGCATTGTCTTCGGGTTTATTTTCTGGAAACTAATGTTTTTGTGGAGTTCAATGGCAGAATTGCTGCAACACTCTCATACTCACATAACGTTACAGAGTTCTTACAAAAAGACTTTTCCTTAGAGAAGTAAAAAATTTTTACTTTCTTTTCTGCAGAAATGTGATTTTTTTTCTCTCCAGAGTCATTATTAAAAGATACCTTTTTAACCTAAGGGAGATACCTTTATGAGTAAGGGGATTTTTAGCGTAAGGGAGATACAGGAGATACCCTTTTAGCGTTTGAAGGGGAAAGAAATGCTCATGACTTTTCCCTTCTGTTTTTAGAAAAATCAAAAATTACTATATTTTACTTTTCAATAAAATTTGACTGTCAGTAGGCATATTTAATTTTTAACACAATCGATTTTTTTTTTTGGCATTCATTGCAATTGATTTCCACTGTTTTTAAAATCCGATTATTTTAATCCTAGATTAAAAATATGCAATACACTACAACAAAATAAATTTAAAATATATAACAACAGAATTTCAAAACAAAACAAGCATTTAATAAGTTCTTTATGAGAAGTCGGATTCATGTGATTTCGCCGCCTATCTTTTTTCTGGTACTTACTATTACGAATTTTAACTATTTTCTTCAATGTCATAATGATTTACAAAATATGAATATTCCCCCTACAAAATGTGTGAATGTCTTCCATGATAATAAAATTTTTAAAAAAAATATTACATATTCAATTAAAAAAAATTATATACAATTTTATTTTATCAGAATATTTCTTTTTGCTTTGTAAATACAACGCTTCTATTACTTAAAATAAGTAACATGCATATTTGCTATTATTCAAAATATCTTTCAAACATATATTAGAACTAAAGAGGTTTCACGCAGAAAGCCCAAAAATTTCTGCCACAGAGATTGTACAATTTTGGAAAATTCTTTGGAAATTTTGGTGATGAAATTTTGGTGTTGGTTAACACTATGAAATCGTTAACAAAAATAAATTTTTGGCATACTTGGCGAGGTAGCAAAGGCTTTACGCTAGCCCTAAATATCAGCAATTAGCTTTGCGAAAGTTACAAATTACTGATATCACAAATCAAACTAATATGGCTCAATATGCAGCAGTTGCACTGCATGCAGTTTGAAATGAAAACAAATTCTACCTGCCGAGCAGTCATTAAGTTTGGATCTTTCATTCGCCTTAACTCTTCGTCCACTTCTTCAAGTCGTCCCTCTTCAAGAGCCTCCAACCAAGCATCTTCATCATCTACCTTTTTGGACTTCTTGGATGAGTTGATTATGAAAGAGTCTGAAGCAATTGATGGTGAAGCACTTAAAACATCTGGCACCAACAAAAATTATCAGTTAGCTTAGAAACAGTCAAAATAAATTTAAAAATAGCTTGGTATTAATTATATGCCATGTTAATAGTGAGGCAGGCTTAACTAGACAATTGAAAAATGCACAGTTTGAAGAAAACAGAACCCTGAATAGCTTTTAATCTAATGATTGGATTCACACGTACCAGAACTCAACTTCAATGGTTCAATGGCATAATATGCTTAAATATGCTGATTAATAAGTACAGCCAATATTTTAAAACAGGTAGGAAAGCAAACCCAATTTTTTTCTTAATGTACTTAAAATCTTGATATTCAAAATATGAGGATAGCTATAATCTGGAAAAGAGTTAACTCAAGTCCCTAAAGTTTTAGCATAAATCTTTGCAGTATTGTAAATGCTAAAATACTAAATATGAATTAAATTGGTAAAATAAAATAAAAACCTTTTTAAAATTGAATACCTCAAACCATTAACAGTCCTAGCAGCAATAAAAAAAATTCTTAGATTTTGTATAAGAAAAAATAAAAACCTTTTAAGAGACTGATAGCAAATGAAGTTACCAGATACAAATAATCATATACAATTTTATGTAATTATGTTAATCAGCTCTATTTAACACTGAAAAAAAAACTTTTTTTGTAATATTTTGAGTAATGCCCAAGCTGAAAAAATAAATTCTGCATTTATATTACTTAAAAAAAGTATTGCTTTTACTGAAAAGAAGTCAAATCAATATCTTAAAATTGAAACACTAACAAGACATGCTATGGGTACAAAAAGAAAATAAATAATTTATTTTGAATTGCATGTGTTTTATTTAGATTTTATTTTGAATATTTTTTCATCAACTAAATATAGAAATTGAAAATTGGTTTAATCAAAATAAGTAAATTTAGGACATATAAACTCAGTTATTTAAACCTAGGCTTTCTCTGAAAACAAGTAGCCAACTCAAACACAGGGCAAAAAGTTATTGGCAAAAACAATCACATTTGAAAATCATTATTAATTCTGAGTCACATCATCTTATTTTGATCAACTACATAAAAAGTTATTGAAAATAAAATATTGTTATAGAAGATAGAATTCACATAGCATTCTATTCACTCAGTCACCATGGCTCATTTTCCCAGTTAAAATATTTGTTTTTTAATTAACAATTTTTCTTGATTTTATTTTCCCACACGCTGATATTTCAGAAAGGGATGAAGTCACTTTGTTTGCCCCCTCATTACAATTTCGGAATAAAATAAAGTTTCCTACCTAGAAAATAGAGTGAAAATTTGAACTTCTTCCTAGTTTCACTTTACTTTCCCAAATGTCAAGGCACATTATTCGATTTTTCAATTTAATTGCAAAACAAAATAAAATTTTCTATTTGGTGTAAAGCTTCATAGTTGAGAAATAATAACTTTTTTCTCTCTAAAATTACCAATTGTACTTGACTTTGCCTTGGCAAATGTCGAAATAACAGAAGGGGTGAAGCACATAATTCACCACCACACTTGAATTTTAGAGGAATATAAAGTTTTCTATTTGAAAAATGCATGTAGATTCAAACTTGAAAAGAATTTTTTTTTAATTATTAATTTCATTTGACTTTATTTCTGCGAGAGTATAAACTTCAAGAGGGGCGGTTGCCCCCCCCCTCTAGGTTAGCACGCCACAGAATGACAAGATAGTAGATGAAACCACTACATTAGACAGAAGTACAATATACAGAATGCGCTAACAATTAGGGTTGCCACTCAAATGTGAAAAAAATTCCCTGTGTTTTCACTGTACATATTATACACAGTATATTAAGAGGAAACACAATATATTAAGAGGAAACAAAAAACAATTTCCCAGTTTTTATAGAAAAACTTAAAATTCCCTGTTACTTAGGTGATTTTTAAATTCCCTGTATTTTCCAGGCTTTCCCTGTTCACCCTGTGGAGTGACAACCCTGACAATTAACTACATGCAGTTGTAGCTTCCCTTCTGAGAAGCATTTTTGTTCTTTTGAGGGAGGGAAATAATTTTCGAAAAAAGTCCTTTTACCATTTTTTTACTCCATCCTTTATCTTAAAGTAGATTTGCAATTACAAAAAAGACACAAACACAATTTCTTTCCTACAAAAAAAGAGAAACTTAATTTTGAAAAAATGTGATGTCACCCCTTCATATGGGGTCTCCATAACCGCTAGGGCCCCGACATAGTTACAGACCTGATGATGAGTTAGGAAAAAGCGTAAAACAAGGGAAGATAATTAGTCAAACTATTTCCAACAATTTTGATGTTACTATGTCATTATAACAACAGACAAATTTTTAATTGTTCAATTAAATAATAATTTTTTTACATACATATATAGGCAGATTTCATTGCAAATAAGTCATTTTCAGTTTTTTTTTTTTTTCGGTAGTTAGCGCCAGACATTTGTACTTTATATTTAGAATCTTGATATTTCAATGCAATGCTACTGCAACCTTAAAAATTTAAAAAAGCACTAATTTTTAAACTGCTTGTAATTGATTTTATTTTAAACTTTTTGTAGCTCAGATGATTTTTTTAGGAAATAATGAAGAAAAAAAAATTTTCCTATTTAAAATTCATAAAACTTCTACTAACTCAAGAAAGAGAAAAAAAATATCTGAAATATAATACAAAATAAATATAGAATCTAATTTTGCACTATAATGTTTTTGTTTAACCTCGATAGGTTTTTTCTATTTAAAATATGTATTTTTTTAACAGTTTCAATCTGAGAGCATTATAGTTTTTTTTCCAGTAGAATAATATTTTTTCCCAATATTTATATATAAATTATTGATAAAAAAATAAACATTTTTTTTTAAAAAAAAGTATCAGTTTCTTCACTTTTTGAATGAAGTCAAATAATTAAAAGAATTTAATTTTCCATAATATTAATCATACCCTAATTACAAAACAACTTCGGAACTCATTGGTCCAATATTCACCAATATTGGCTCAATAAGGTTTCAAAGGGCTATTATTTTGCCAATATTGAACCGATATAGAAATGTCCAATTAACCTGATATTTTATAGCCACTATTCAGCCAATGTTTACCCTATAAAGAACTTTCAAATTCACCCAATAATTTATTCCTCTTATTTCCCAACATTGAACCTACCTACACAGATTTGTTAAGTTGACCCAATATTTTATAGCCATTATTCAGCCTGTGTCTGTTCGAAGTAGGGCCTTTATAGGTTTACAACATAGGGGCACTATTGAGGTTACTAGATTTCTTAATATTGGTCCTTGAATGGTTTTAAATATAGGATCAATATTAATTTCTACATAGGACCCTTGTAGGCTTACGATACCGAACCTGTAGCGCAGCTAGCACTACAACTATTAAATTCTAGTTCACTACTGTATAAGACAAGTTAACTTGTTTATTACGTTGGGGTACATGCAGGATGCCACTGTCGGTAGTTTAGTCGCACAAGGCAGGCCCCACCATACACTCCAAATAGGTGACTTTCGTACTTGATCTGAATACACCGATCAAAACAATATGAATACAATGAACAATGACTTACAACTCTGATCTTGTGCTGTTTCTACTCAGTCTAGATTAGACACATTGGAGTCCTTTAGCTTAGCCCCACATAGGTGACTCGCGGGCGTGAACACGCTTGCCTCAATCAACAATCTACAAGCCAATATTAAGAGTCCCTACATTTTGTGATATTAGTTCTAGAATGGCTTTCAATAATGGACCAATATTATTTTCTATGTAGGAACCGTTATAATCTTGGGTAAACATTGGGATGTCCAGATTTTTCAATATTGGTCCTAGAATGACTTTCAATAATGAACCAATATCATTTTCTAAGTAGGACCCTTATAGACTTATAATGTTGGGTAAACATTGGAGTGTCTAGATTTTAAATACAGGTTCTAGAGGCAGAGATTAATCTTGTTCAAACATTGAAAGTCATTCTAGGAAATCTGGACATCCCAATATAGATTCCTCAGTGCATGTTCTTATTGAACCCATATTAGCCAATTTTGAGTCAAACTGACGCAAATGTAAAATTGTTGCTAGGGTATTTCTGATTTTAAAAAAATTGAGTATTTATAATATATAAAAATTATATACTATCTTATAAGCACTCAATAATGTTTATATAAAAATTAATGTACTTTCTCCCACTATGCTGTGTAAATTCACAAAATCTTTCTACATGCCATGAGGAAAAAAAGTAAGAATTTAAAAAAAAATTCAAAAATAACTGAGAGCAAAGCAATAAATAAAATAATTTAATTTTAAAAAAATCAATATAAAAATGTGTTCATTTTATGAAAATATCCTGCAATAAAAATGGTATTTTACTTCAAAGAAAGTAAAATAAATGTTTAATCAAATTTAAGAAATTTAAATAAAAATTAAATACTAAGGCAAACTAAAAAAAAAGAACATCTTACCAATATTTTCTGATTCATCACTAGATGCTTCATTTAATTCTGGTTTAGGGACTCTAAAAAAGTAAAAATTGAATGCAATAAGTTATTTTCATTTATAATATATTTGGTTCAGTTGCTTTTGACCACTACGGAATAACTTTAAATATAATCACACTAGGTGGCTATTCTCGTTCCAATGCCTCCTCTGCAACCTCCAAAATAATTTTTGTACTCTCAGTTTGAATTAATAAAAAGCTTTATAAAATGATTTACACCAAAATAAAAACAGGTAATAAAATTGAAAGTGAACAAAAATTAAGAATTTCCTCCCAAGTGAAACAAATCCTCGAGAATGTAAATCATTATTAAACATTTAATTTACATAGAATGAACTGAAAAATAAAGCATAAAAAGAATCACTGCTCAAAACAATGAAAGGGTATTAAGGTTGTACCTGGAGAATTGTTTGAATGATTGATACATTATCGACAGACGTAGTAGACTATAAGATAAAAATGACACTTGTTTGGTAAAAAAAAAATGCATTTCATTGACAGCGTGCGTAGCCAACTATCACAACAAAAAATAAGCACCTTTTAAGCACTCAAAAAATATTTTTAAAGACTGTGTATGTTAACTGAATGCAAAATAATTTTCAAAGACTTTACATGATCATGATAAAATAACTAGTTTCTGACAAAGAGCTGTTTTCTTGATTATACTAGCCATTATAAAATGATCACGAGATTTTTCAGTTCGAGATCAGAGGGTGGAAAATGAAGCCTGAAATGGAGAGTATCTTGCAAAATGCAGCAGAGTTGCACATGAGAGTGCAAGAATCTCACTGAACCCAGCTCAGTAGACACACATGCAGACTCGCAAGTAATTAAACATGCATAATGATTGAAGCTTTCATGCGTTACGGACCAACGGAACGCCGAACTGGATTATTGTTGAATGATATGGGAAAATGTTGGACAGAACTAGGACTGGGCGATATTAGAAATTATAGATTGTAATGCATCGTCAGTTTTGCATCGAGATATAGCGATGTATCACGATATAGTATTTTTTAATTTCATTTACTTGTAAAGCACAGAAAGTCAGATTTCTATCAAAACTTCATACTCAGATTGATTTAAATCAATTTACAAATTTGAAAATATATATGGTTTGCTTAAGAAAGATATTAAATAAATTGACTACAATGTACAGATCTTACTTAAAATATTTATTGAAATGTTTGTTTAGAAATTCATAATACGCGTAAAACAAAGTGTTAAAAAAAAAAATTCAAGCGTTTTTTACTATAATAATAATCTACAAGAAAAGTCGCGCCAAAGAAAATAAAAGCTAAGAGGTACGAAAAGGAACATGCGATATAACGTTATGTGTTCTCAAACTGATTCAGATTCTACAGCTCACCGATCAAGGCCATTTCAACATAAGGAAACGAACATTGTCTTCCACAGCGCGAGTCGACATCAGAACATAAGAGAAGAGTCTTATATCGCTATCTTATATCCTTGCGTGTCTTATATCGCTATACCGTTTTGCGCTCATTGACTTTACTCGACGGCTTAAATCAGATTTCTGATGCATCGCCTTGAATGAAAGTCGCTGTATCGTCTTGCAGATATATGCGTTAAATCGATATGTCTCAATGCATCGATTTATAGCCCAGTACTAGACAGAACAATATAAAAAGCATGCTTTTGCACAATACCTGGCGAAAATCGAGACAGTAAAGGAAAAAATCTCATTTTCGAAAAGGGAAAATAAGCACTTTTTAAAAACACCCAATGAAAAAAGCACCTTTAAAGGCTTTTAAAAAACAAAAATTGAACATAAATTCCTTCAAGCACTTTGCAAAAATGCTATGCACCATGGTTTGAGATGGTGGTAGGCATTCAGCAATTCGTATGCCTAGTATAAGGGTGCACAGCCAGCGGCCAACCGAGTGTTGTCAGAGCTTCTTGTGTATAAAAAAATTCATATAAATGAGATATAAAAAAATTTTGAATCAAACATTTGAGTCATAAATGCACTCAATTTATTCTATTCTAAATCTATGTTGCTTCTCGATCTCCTTTTCATTGCTTATTGCTATGAAATTTCACATTTCAACTATTTTTAATACCATATAAAAATAATGTCAATTTGAGTAATTTTTGCCGATTTCATCATAAATCTAAGAGTCTTTTCGATCGTTTTTTGTCATGTATAATTACCAAATTCCATGTGTTTTTAAAGAGTCTGATACATATTTTATGATAATACAATTTGTGAGTTTTAAATTGCACATCTTATTTATCACTTTTTTTACGTTCTTCATTTGTAACGATTTCAGAAATTCAGAATTTTTATTATATTTATTATTATGACGTGCAAGTTCCAAATCGCGCATTTAAATAATCACCTTTTGACACGCTTAGTTTTTACCCATTTCATCATAAATTCAAGTGACATTTAGATCATTTAGTAGCATTTATAACCACTAATTTCCATGTGGTTTATAAATTCTTGATACATTTAATACAATACTACGAGTTAAGAGTTATAAATCACGTATCTAACTCATCACTTATTGACATATTATTTGTGCCAATTTCATCTTTTTTCAAAGGAAGTTATTAGTACATTTTTCCACGTGATTTTGAAAATGATAGATTTTTATTATGATGTTATTATGCCATACAAATTTCAAATAGCTCATTTAAATGATTACTTTTCTACATGCTCTGTTTTTCTAATTTCATCATAAATCCAAGTGACATTTAGATCGTTTTTGACATTTATAACTACTAATTTCAATCTGGTTAATAAATTCCCTATACATTTGTTACAATATTAGGACGAGTGAGTTATAAATCGAGCATTTAACTAATCAATTTTAAGATCCCGCTTAATGCTGTTTCGGTTTAGCGCTCTTTTATTTCAACCCGGGGATTCCCTGAAATTGTGAGCAGGGACTCGCCCACATATGTACATAACATATCCGAGACAGTGTAATTCTGTTTTTTGTTTGGTGTGTTGCTGTACGAAGGCATTTTTTCATTTGAAACATTTGTTCACATTACTGTAAGTACATATTTGTTTATATTGTTTTTATTTTTGTAAAAAATAAATTTTTGGTTTTATTTTAATTAAAAAAAAACAATTATTAAATTTAATACCTAACCAATTTTCTATCCATTTTCCCCTAACCCCATTATTTCCATGTTAAGATAGTCTCGTTTAGCGCGTTTCGCATTGCGCTCTACTTTGATGGAATGTATCCTACGCATTAAGCGTGGTCTTATTGTACTTAATTTTTGCTGATTTCATTATAAATCCAAGTTGTTTTTCAATCTTTTTTTTTTGGCAGTTCCTGCAATACATTCTCAGGTAACTTTAAAAATTCTGATTTTATTACGACATGCGAATTTCAAATCACGTATTTCAATGAACACTTATTGGCCCACTTTACTTGTGCTAATTTTAATGTAAATTTATTCATTTGTTTTTTGCAATTGTTGCGATGTTTTTCTTCGTAATTTTTACATCCCTGTTAATTTAACTGCTGTGTTAAGACAAATCGCCAATTTAAATAATCACTATTTGATACAATTTATTTGTGCATATTTCACCATAAATATAACTTCTTTTTTCGTCATTTTGATAGTTGGCATCATACATTTGTACATGCTATTTAAAATCCCGATATTTGAATGCAATGTTATTGCACCATGAAAATTGGAAAACTCAAGGAAAATGTGAGTTTTTAAACTGCTTATTGTTTGCTATTTATTTTGTTTTAAATTTTTTTTTAGCTTAGGTAATTTAGTTAGAAAAAAAATTAAAAGAAAACGTTTTATTTTTAAAATTCTGAAAACCTGTTATAATTCAAGAAATATAGAAATAATATCTGAAAAATAATACTAAATAAATATTGAATTTTATTTTGTACTATTTGTTGGATTTGTTTAAACTTTTTTGCTTAAACATAATAAATATTCTTTAATAAAAATACTTAATTCAAATTTATATTACCCTATAAAATGCATATACTTACTGTGCACTTTCATTTTATAAGCTCTACAGTTTCTTTTCTTTATTTTTCTTTCCTTAATTTATACAACCATATATATATATATATATATATATACACATATAAAAGGAGAAAAATAAAATGAAGAAATGAGGGGGAAAATGAAGAAGAAAAATGATTAATGAAAAGAGAAGGAGAAAAAAAATTTCAAAATAACATATATAAAAAAAAAATTTAAATAAAAATAGATGGGCTGACTCAGTGGAGTCTGATTTTCTTGCAATTAATGATAAGAATTGGAGATGAAAGGTGAATCAGGAGTCGTCATGGAGAAATTTTCAGAGAAAGGCATTGGCTCACATTGGGCTGTCTGTCTAACTATGATAATGATGATGAGATATAAAATTTTAGAAATCAGATTCAGAATTTCATTTTAAAATTGTACTAGAAAACAATCAAATTTATTTTTTTTATGAAAATTTAATAAATTACACATTAAGTTCAAAAATAATTCTTTTCTTAGCTTTTTTTTTTATTCACATCTTAAAAATCACAAAACATTAAAACAATTAATTATCATTGTAATATTTGAGTCTAATCTCCATATGAAACTAAAATATTTTACCTTGTTTCTCCAAATGTTTGTCCGCCAATCTTAATTTTGAGCTTCAACCCATGTTTGAGGTTTTCATTTGTTGTTTCTGGACTTCCTTGACCCGATCCTTCATCTCCTTCTTCAAGTCCTCCTTTCTTCTTTTTGTGCTTCTTATGCTTATGTTTCTTATGTTTTTTGTGAGTCAATCCTAACAAATCTGATAAAGAAAAAAGTTTCATTCTGCATGAAGAAAAACACAACATATTCAAAAGTAAGTAGGATAAGGAAGTATGCAAAGCTTAAAAAATATAAATTTTTCATAGAGGTTGTAGTGTATCTAAAAATACAATTCCAATTCACTAATAAGACATGTCAACTCGATTCTATGTTGGGGTACCTAATTATAGATGAAGGTTGACATTGTCTATAACTACTTTCCCCACAAGGTTTTCCAACAGGATGTTGTGATTTCAAAATGCACATTTGAGTACCACCTTATTTCGCTCTGTTTTAATGCATTCATTGTAAATTCAAAAGCTCTGATCAATTTTTCTTCTTTTTTATACTGTGACTGTCATGGATTCTACATAGTCTTTAAAATCCCTATATATATATACATACAGGGGGTGGAAAAAATGGAAACTTATATATTAACACATTTTCTTTTTTAATATTTCTCAAGAAAGACTTACAGAATCATGTAATAACATCAGACAATTCAAAAAAATATATAATTTATAAATCATACTTTTATGTTCAAAAACTTTCTTCCCTTTTGGGAAAGATTTGAATAGTTTCCTGGTATATTTTTAAGACAGCATTCATACTTACATTTTTCTTGATGTAGTTTATTTCATTAGGCTTAGATTATTTCATTTTTCAACTGTTATTTAATTTATTACCATCATTATTTCATTTTTTTTGTGTGCCATACTGGTTGAAAATGGCAAACGAATGGACAAGTGATTGTTATTTATATCGCACCTCTTAGTTTTTTTTCTTTGTCGCGACTTGATATCGTTTCTTGTAGATTATTTTCAGTGGGACTAACTTCGTGATCGCCGTCGTTACCATGTTCTGAACGCAATGTATTATTGAACAGAATATATAAAGAAGAGTTTCTTCATTAATTAGGTAATTTTTTTTTTTAATAAAACTTTTTTTTATTTTCAAATGTGAAAATTATCGAAAATCTAATTTAAGGAGCCTCTAAAAAAATTAATTACAAAGTAATTAAATATGTTAGGATATTTTTTTACTTTCTTCTATTTTATTAAAAACTTTTTGGATAAAACTTCGAATAATTTAATGGGTTTTTATTACTTAAATTTGTAAATCTTAAGTTGTTTTTATTTTTAGACTAAAGTTAAAACAAAACTTATTTTTTGACATTTGGATTTGGACATAAGTCAATCAACTTTGTTCATTCAAATAAAATTGAAAGGTTTGCGAATGTTATTAATTTTTTGGTCCTTTAATCATTTAGCACTTCGTTTTATAAGAAAGTATAATCATTCTTTTTAATTTTCTTTTAATATTATTAGTTAATTAGCTAAATATATTATCGAATATCACAATTCTTTTGTTTTTATTTTTTTAAATTAAACGTTACTTTGTTTTTCGTTCAGAATTCAATTTAATTTAATTATTTATGTGAAATAATAATAGCTAATAAAAAATAGCGTTTCTTTTTCTAAAATTTATTTAGCATAGTTTTAAACATACAAATAATTTTTAACAAACTTATTTTTTAAATTTTCTTCCTATACTGTTAGGTAAATATATTGATGAATTTCAATTTTATTTATTTTTTTATGATTTACTTTTAAATTAAGAAATCTTTCGTTATTTGCGTGATCATTTTTAGAAAACATAAAAAAACTTGCGTTTACTTTTTCATTTAGAATTTGAACATTACTATTGAACTTAATATTTATATAATTATTTATGCATCACAGTACAAGAAAATATTGATTTGTAAAAAACGCTTCTTTAAAAATAAAAACAAAGTTTTTAACACTTAATTTTAAGCGTATGATGAATTTCTTAACAAACCTTTTTTTTTATTTTCTTTCAATAATTTTAGATAGATATATTTATAAAATTCCCTTTTTATTTTTAAACTGAGAAATCTTTCAAGGAGTGAAAATTTTAAGAAATTATAACAAAACTTATGTTGTTTTTTTTTCCCACAGCGATGGTGTTCCCACCTTAACGTGGTGTTGTGGTTTGTGTGTGTTGTCGATCCCGATAGCTATGCCAGCGGGAGTTTCGGCTCCTGGTAGGGTCACCCAAGCCGGACAGGTCGGAGGGGAGACACCAGACAAAGAGGAACCCCCTGGTCCTCCAGGTTGGGGGTTGGGCGTGGGACTAACAACTCCACCTCGTAAAAACCAACATGTTTCGAAATCCAAAGAAGTAAATGCCGGACTGCCTTCATGTAATTTGACCAGGAAACGTTCAATGGAAATGAGATTTGGGTACTGGAATATACACACTCTCTATCAGAGTAAAAATCTGCAACTACTGATCGAGCAAATGGACTCATATAGATTGGACTTGTTGGCTATACAAGAAATGCGCTGGACTGGTAGTGGAGTCTTGGAAAAGAGAAAACACACGCTTTTTTACAGTTGTCATAAAACAAAACATTTATATGGAACTGGCTTCATCTTAAATAAAAGACTCAGCCATCTGGTTATTGATTTTCAAGCTATCTCCCCTAGACTATGTCTATTACGCTTAAAAGGAAGTTTTGCCAACTATTCCATCATTAATGTATATGCACCAACTGAAGAAGGAGATGATGAGGAAAAAGATAATTTTTATGACGAGTTAGATCGCCTCTGGGGCTTATGCCCAAGACATGACGTGAAGATCATCATGGGTGATTTCAACTCTAAAGTTGGTCATGAGGAAGAATTTAGACCAGTTTTGGGAAACTATAGTTTACACGATGTCTCAAATGATAATGGAGTCAGGCTTATTAGTTTCGCTGCATCTCATGATATGATAATTGGAAGTACTTTCTTTCAACATAAGAACATTCATAAGGTAACGTGGAGATCCCCTGATGGATCATACAGAAATCAGATTGACCATATACTAATTAGCTCTAGATATCGTACAAATCTTTTAGATGTAAAAACTCACAGAGGAGCTAACTTAGACTCTGATCACTATTTAGTGATCTGTAAGCTAAGGGAAAGAATCTCAATGGTGAGAAAAGCAAGAAGGGTCAATTCTGTAAGATTTAATTGTGATAAGTTGAGCAATCCTGAGGTTCGCAGTGAATTTCAAACTCAACTCTCAACTGAGCTTAATGCGAAAGAGGATTGCGATGAATTAAATAGGGAATGGCAACAAGTAAAAGATTCTATACTCTTAACAGCACATGAGCTGCTGGGCAGGAAAAAAAGATCAATAAGAACTGACTGGTTTGATGAAGAGTGTAGAATGGTCAATGAAAGAAAAAATAAAGCTTATAAAAATATGCTTAACAGAAAATTCACCAGAGGATCAATTGATGAATATAGGAGTGCACGTAGAGAGGAAAAGAAAGCACACAAAGGAGAAAAAAAAGCTTACAGGGAGAACCAATTTAAAGAAGTCGAATCTCTCAGGACCAACCATGAAAGCAGAGCTTTTTATCGGGTCATCAATGAGGGAAGAAGAGACTTTAAACCTAGGATCTCTCTTTGTAAAGATGAAAATGGAACTATTGTTAATAAGAGAAATAAAATTATGGACAGATGGGTTGAACACTTTGACCATTTACTTAACTCCAATGAGTCAAGTGAATTAAATTTTACGGTCAACAATATCAATAATACACTGGTTGACACTCCGACCCTGGAAGAGGTACAACACGCTATCAACAAGCTGAAATGTAATAAAGCGGCAGGACCAGATGATATCCCAGCTGAAATTCTAAAATATGGTGGAACAATTGTAAACAACATCTGGAAAATTATTCTATCTAGTTGGGAGAGAGAGATATTACCTACTGAATGGAAGTTGAGTATTTTATGTCCAATACATAAAAAAGGGGATGTATTGGACTGTCACAACTATAGAGGAATAAGTCTGTTATGCGTTGCCTATAAGGTCTTCTCAAATATCCTATTTGAACGTCTGTCTCCCATTGTAGACAGCGTCATAGGTGACTATCAGTGTGGCTTCCGCAAAGGAAGGTCCACAGTTGACCAAATCTTCACCCTACGACAAACTTTGGAGAAATGTAGAGAATTTGGAATAGAGACCCATCATTTATTTGTGGATTTTAAGGCGGCATATGATAGTATTAATAGGACTGAGCTATTAAGGACCCTATATGATTTTAATATTCCATCAAAATTAATCAGACTTGTAATGCTCACACTCACTGAAACCATTTCAACAGTACGAATTCAAGGGGAACTATCCACTTCTTTTGAAATTCATAATGGAGTTAGACAGGGAGATGCATTAGCATGTCTTCTGTTCAACATAGCCTTAGAAAAAGTTATTAGAGATGCTGGCATAAATACTACAGGTATTTAATTTAATAAATCAGTGCAGATTTTGGCATATGCCGATGATGTAGATATCATCGCAAGATCTAGGACAGCACTGAGTGAAAATTTTTTGGCACTGGAAAAATCAGCTAGAAAAATTAACTTAAGAGTGAATGTAGAGAAAACAAAATATATGTATTGTGGTACAAAGGAAACCATCCCTAAATTGTTTAAAATAGATTCTTTTAAATTTGAATCTGTAAAAAATTTTACTTATCTAGGATCAGAAATAAACTATCAAAATGACATCAATCCTGAAATTAGAAAAAGAATAATCGCAGCCAATCCCTGCTTCTATGGTTTAAGATCATTATTGAAATCTCACTTAATAAAAAGAAAGACTAAGATCTTACTTTATAAGGTATTAATCAAGTCAGTTTTGACTTATGCTTCAGAGACATGGACTTTAACAAAAAGGGAAGAAAAGTTATTATCAACCTTCGAAAGGAAGGTCCTACGAACCATCTTTGGCCCTATACTCGATAAAGACAACTAGAGGAAAAGATATAATTTTGAAATATATAGGCTCTTTGATGGCGATGATATCATTAAATCTATTAAATTAAGTAGAATGAGATGGGCCGGGCATGTAGTGAGAATGAGCCCAGAACAAACAGCATTGAAAGTCTCTAATGCAACCCTCTCCAATAAAAGGCCCAAAAAGAGATGGAAGGACTGTGTAGATGAAGATTTTGCCATCCTAAAAGTAAAGAACTGGAAAACAATTGCTGGGAGAAGGGCAGAATGGGAAAAGCTTCTGAGGAAGGCCCAGGCCCACAAAGGGCTGTCGTGCCAATGCTGATGATGTTTACTTTTTACTTTAATATTCGAACATTGCACTATTCAAATGAACTTAATTATTATTACTTTTGTGAAATAATAATAGTAAAAAAAATAAAAAATTTGATGTTCCAAAAGCGTTTTATCCATTAATCCATGCTGCTTTTTTCAGTATGCAATTGGTTAGTTTTTTTTCTGTTCTTAAAAACTTTTTTCAAGGCAATAAAGTTAGGTTTTCGTGAAGAATCTTTTTGTTTTTAAACCTATTAATCTTAAATTATCTGCATTTTCAAAAAAATTGTTTTAAAAAAAACTTATGTTTGTTTTCTTTTTTGAATTTGGCCAATTGTCAATCCAACTCTGATTTAAATTTTTAAATAAAGTTAAGAAGTGCTTTGATTTTTAAAAAGCAGGCAATTAATTTTATGTTTTAACTGTCTTATTAATTTGTTTTACTGGATCTTTTTTTTTTCAATTTGTAAACTTTCTTTTAATACTGTTCCTTAAATATTTGAATAGAATTTTAAACATTTTTTTAAACTAATAAATATGAAATCATTTTTTTTTAAACTGAAACACAGCTTATGTTTATTTTTACTTTCTTAATAAATTTGTAATAATTTAATTTCTCTTTTTTTAATAATCAAAAAGGGGGAGATTTCCGTATCGCATATCGCAGGATAATGGCCAAGACTTGGTAACTTCCAGGTAGATGCAAGCGAGTAACTAAAAAAAAAACATCACAGAAAGGGACCAACTCTTCTAGCTACCCCGACATCGACGCTTTTTTTTTGTTTGTTTTTTATTTCGCAAGTTTAAATTTATTAGGCACCTTGGCGATTGTAGCTGTCGCGACAGATCACGATACGGAAATATCTCCAAGAAACACACTAGCATAATAAAATTGAATTCAAAACAAAAATTTAAACCAAACAAACCAGTTGAAATCTCATCTTCTGTAACTGGATCTTTTCGTTTCGGCATGTTAAGAGAACAGCTAGTAAATAAAAATTATTAATTTTTAAACAAGGAAAGAACATATTCAACAGTTTAAAAATGACCAAATTGTTGATGATGATTATCGACGATCTGTTTTGGAGCTTTTTGCAATTTCCAGCTTATAGCTCGCTTATGTCCAAGGTGGCGGTTGTTGCTGTTGTTAATTTACGTCGCACTAGAGCTGCACAATGGGCTATTGGTAGGGCTGCAAGTTTGTTGCGGGAAAAAAGACCCCAAATTCGGTTGTTGTTGTTGTTGTAGTTCATTTACGTCGCACTAGAGCTGCACAATGGGCTATTGGCGACGGTCTGGGAAACATCCCTGAGGATGATCCGAAGACATGCCATCACAATTTTGATCCCCTGCGGAGGGGATGGCACCCCCGCTTCGGTAGCCCAACGACCTGCACGCGAAGTCGAGCACTTTACGGTAGCACAGTTTAACGAGGACCCATACCGCACACCCTCGGTCCCTGCGCAGACTGATCCAAGTGGGTCACCCACCCGCACACTGACAGCAGCCAGTGATGCTTGACTGATCTGCTGGTTAAGGTGATCTGCTGGGAACCGTGTCTTAACGATCAGTCCACTGCGGGACCCCCAAATTCGGGGAAAAATCGCGGGAAATTTTGAAAATTACACAAATTCTAAACATAAAAAAATTTATTACATAAATGAAGCAAAAGACAGAAATTGCGCAAATAATAAAAAAAAAGCTTAAAAATACACAACAAAAGTATTTCCTTGAATTTCAAGCAATATTGGCGATCGAAATGGGCTGCAGGTGGCGTAGAGCAGAACTCTTTTCCTATGGCAACACTTCACATGCTTTCCCCATTAGCGTGTGGAAAGTCATAGAGGAAGGAAGCACGTTAGTTTCTCTCTTGATTTTCATATAGATTGAAATCTTTTAACTTGAAAAACTATATGGAACTGAAAACTACATTAAACATAGTTCTAAAGAAAAGTATTATGGAAATTTTAAAAAATATTCTTATTAAATGAAAAGGGAAAATATCGTAGTACATTCCTATACAACTGAAAAGAGGAGGAGAGGGAAGGGAGAAGGGCTAAAGGCATGAAACCGGTCTCTCCCCAGATGGCGTATTCTAGAGAGCCTAGCGTATTCGAGTGTTGCGATCGCGAATTAATATTTTTATTTAAATGAACAGAATTTTGGTAACTTCGAATTGCCACTTTTGTCAATTTTGGAGCGTTCGGTCTTAGATTTCCAAAACTCGATCAATTTTCCTTCACCAACACGCAATTCCTTGGCCGTTGCTTTGTAAGAAGTAATTGCAGTGAAAACTCAAATATTCTACATTCAAACTATTAGTTACAAGCCCCTACTAACTACTAGTCCCCCCGCCCTTTCATCTAAGAAACTGATCCATATTTAAGAAATCACAAGAAGCCGCCTAGGAAAAATTAACTGGATATGTAGAAAGGCAGTAGAAATTTCATTGCCCAGTGCAATAGCATGTATAACAATTTTTCTGTCAAAGATTTGATTTATAACATTTTCCTTCTGTTGTGATTCCAATTTCTTTTGTACTCTTACTGACTTCAGGAAGGTAATTACCCTCCCTAAGTGTAGAAAGACCACCTTAGTTGACAAGATTGTGATTATCTCTTCCCAGATAGCAATATAAGGTTTTTTCAACACAACAAAAATCTTTTCATGCAAACCTAAAAAGGGTTTTTTACACGGTTTACGTGTAAACCTTCTAACCTTAAAACGAGGTCTGCGACAATCTGCTCTATTCTACGCACATTACCCTAATCCAAAACCTTGGAAAACAACCTTCAACAAAACAACCTTAAAACGAGGTTGTCTTAGGGTTTTCAAGCGGGAAAAAAAACCTTGAATAAAGCTAGTTCTAAGATGAAAATCATCTTAAATCTACATAATTATAAGGTTTCCGTTTGCAGCGTTTTCGTATGCTCAGCTAAAATCTACCCTGTCATAAGATTTTCATTGACAATGCAATTTAATGCTATTGCTAGTGTACGTCGGCTAAAACGTCATTCTGATGTCATCTTTGATGTCATCTCTCCCACGATTGCATGACGGCGCGTTTCATTGTTTGTTTTATATTTTACTTCTTATAGCTTTCCCAGTCCGAGGAAAATTCTCCTTTCCATCAGTTCTGCTTGATTATTTTGGGGAAAATAGTCGTTTTTTATCAGTCTGACTTACTTTGATGAAGGAACTTAATGATTTACAAGTTAAAATATCGTTTAATATGAAATTTTTTATTTTATTTAACGATTTGATTGATAAAAACACAAAATAAATAGAACATATGTAATACTCAAGTCGCGCAGTGGACTGATCGTTAAGACACGGTTCCCAGCAGATCACGGAAGTCAAGCATCACTGGCTGCGGTCAGTGTGCGGATGGGTGACCCACTTGGATCAGTCTGCGTAGGGACAGAGGGTGTGCGGTATTGGTCCTCGTTAAACTGTGCTACCGTAACAGTGCTCGACTTCGCGTGCAGGTCGTTAGTCTACCGAAGCGGGGGTGCCATCCCCTCTGCAGAGGATCAAAATTGTTATGGTATGTCTTCGGATCATCCTCAGGGATGTTTCTCGGACCGTCGCCAATAGCCCATTGCGCAGCTCTAATTCGACGTAAATGAACAAAACAAACAAACAAACAATGTAATACTCAAAGAGGGTCTGCGCATTTTCTTCTTTCTTATTCAGAAATTTATGCGGTGTGAGAAATTTTGATGAGTCAAAAGTGTCCAGTTTTTTGTATATCAAAGAAAATTAACATGAAATATCTTCTTTTGTCAAAATAAATAAAATGCAACTGATTAATTATATCTTACTTAATATGCATGATATGATAAATGTAGGAAATTTAATGATAACAAAATATTTTTTTTTAAAAAAATCGTTTAATGAATGTAGAAATTCCAAACATATTTTTTAATGCACAACAACAAATAAATATTATGATTATCGTAACAATTAGTATATGACAAGTGCATTTGTACAAATCAGATATGCCATAATTATATTAGGTATTTTGTTAATATATAAAAATATTATCTGTATAATAACCATTAGTGAATAATACAAAACAGATGTACCATAATTAAATCAACTATTTCGTCAATACATAAACAAATGATATTATAGGTATAATAACCATCAGTGAATACGTAACATATTTAACATGAAGGAATTAGCGAAACAATCTTCATTCAAATAAATGACTTCCTCGTCAGATATGCTCCTTTCTCTGAAAAATAAGAGGAAATTTTTGTGTGCGTACTTGCGTATATTGAATGAAATTTTATGCATATACATATGAATTGTATGTACATACATATTGTACGTACAGGAATACATACCTACATTATATGTATACAGGTGCATGCACACGTATAAATAAAAATACATGAATACACAGGCAGTATATAATTATATATCTATGGTTACTTTAACTATCGTTGTATGAATAACATTGTTATTAGACAGTACATGCATATAGTACTTGCACACGTGAGTACATTGTATGTCATATGGACGTAGAATGAATAAATTACTTGTTGAAAACAAAAAGCAGACTACTCTGAAAATTTTTTGATCTAATGATCGGTTGTTTTTGTTGGTCTAAGTCGTACTAACGATGAACAATGGGCTATTGGTGTAGAGTTGGGAAACATTCTTGAGGATGATCCGAAGACATGTCAACACAATTTTGATCCTCTGCAGAGGGGATGGATCTTCTCCTTGACGACCTGCGCGTGAAGTCGAGCTCTTAATGGTGGAAAAGCTTAATTAGGATAGATACCGCACACCTTTGGTTCCTTTGTAGGTTGATCAAACTGATCACCCATCCACACACTGACCGTAGCCAGTGATCCCTGACTTCGGTGTTCTACTGGGAACCGTGTCTTGAAGTTCACTCTACTGCGAGTTGATCTAATGATCGGATATTTACGTTTTTGAACTCAATCTTAAGGGTTAAAAGGACCTCAAATATGTTAATTAATTAATGCAAACCATATTTTCAGTTATGAAATTAGACAAAAATAAAACGTACTTTCTCTGAAAAACATACCTTTTCTCGACGGATGCACATTTCTGACCCACAAAATATAGGGGATAGCCGCACTCTGGGAAATATGGTCATAATAATAGGTTGGTCAAAAGAGCCGTCCGACGGGTATTCGCAATCCGAAATAAATCGTCCCAATAGTGAGGTCTGAGTCCAAAGCTTAGACTCCTTAATGTTAATTTTACTTTTTGCGTATTTCACCATGTCCTGAGAACTTTTAAAACGAATTAAAGTAATTTTGCATACAAATATAAATTTTGTTTATCCAAAGATAATTCTTTGCAAAATATAACTTTCAGTAAATATTTACTGTTTTTAAATTTTATTTTGTAATAGCCGAAATTTTTTGATTATTAAGTATATAATTTTTTATAAAATTTTAAGGAAGGAAATTTTAAATGGCAAAATACAACATTTGAGTAAAATGGATCGAATAGTTCCTGAAAAATTGAATTTTGAAAAAGTCGCATTTTTAAGAGCTAATCGATTGATTTCGTTCAAATTTTGCGCTTTGCCATTTAAAATTCTTTAACTTAAATTCAAAATTTTTTAGACTATCATTGAATAAATGATAAAAAATGATTATTTTGACTAAAATTTATATTTTGCATGGAATTAGCTTTTGACAAACGAATTTTTTAATTGAGTGCAAAAATTTTTTCAATTCACATAAGATGCTCTCAAGATGTGGTCTCATACGTAAAAAATATTAACATTAAGGGGTACAAACTTTTAACCGCTCTTCTGACTACAACTATTGGGATTATATTTTTCCAGATTGCGGCCATCTCTATAATTTGAGAGACAAAAACCCAAGTAACACCATAAAACAGGTATGTCTGTTCAGAGAAAGTATGTTTTTGTGTCTGATTTCATAACTTAAAATATCATGGGCACAAATCAATTAGCATATATGTCATCCATTCGAACCTTTAAGATTGAGTCCTTAAATGTGAAGATACGATCATTAGATGAAAAATTATTTAGAATGGACCATTTATTTTATGCGTATCGTACATACGTATATATACTTTAAGTAGTACATATAAGTATGTATAATCTTATGTACGTTAATTCACATATATGTAGATACACACATACTTTATTGTTGTTGTTGTAGTTGTAGTTAATTAACGTCGCACTAGAGCTGCAAGATGGGCTATTGGAGACGGTCTGGGAAACACCCCTGAGGATGATCCGAAGACATGCCATCACAATTTTAATCCTCTGCAGAGGGGATGGCACCCCCGCTTCGGTAACCCGACGTCCTGCACTCGAAGTCGAGCCCTTTACGGTAGAACAGTATAACGAGGACCAATACCGCATACTCTCGGGCCCTACGCAGTCTGATCCAAGTGGTCACCCATCCGCACACTGACCGTAGCCAGTGATGCTTGACTTCGGTGATCTGCTGGGAACCGTGTCTTAACCATCAGTCCACTGCGGGACACACATACTTTATATGAATATACATATATAATGTATATATGTATCTATGTAAATGTGGGTACATTTGTACTCCCGTATGTTTGTACGTATATACACAATTTATGTTCAATATATGTACGCATGTATTCATGTGCTATGTAATAACGATGTATGCATTTATGTATAAACAGGGCGCAAGAAAGGGAAACCCCTGAAAATATTTTATCTATTGATCGGACTTCAATGTATACACTACAACTCGATCTTAGTTGTTTGACTGTCTAACTTTATGAGGAATTCAGCTCCTAGACCCTTAAAACAGGAGAAGCACCTGCCATCTGCAAAATATGGTATCAACAGTTTATGAAGGAGAACGGTAGAAAGTTTGAATCACTTAATGTTAAAATTCCTTTTTGCAAAGCTCGCCTTGTATAACTTTTAAAGAAAATTTAAAATTTGAATGAAATCGATCGAAGAGTTCTTCAGAAATCGAATTTTACATAAAGAACTTTTTTTTAAAATTGGACTAATTGGAAACTAGTAGTCCGATTTCATTCAAATTTCTCATTTTGCCTTTAAAATTACTTTCTTAAAAATTATGAAAATTTTTTTCTATATTTTGCAATGAAAAGTGTTTTTGACAATTAGCAAATAAAATAAAAAATAATATTTATTTAAGGTTATTTTTTGCATAGAATTATCTTTGGATGAACGAATCTTATAATAGTGTGTAAAAACTTCATGATTCGCTTAAAAAAGTTTTTCAAATCTAGCGAAATGCTCAAAAAGTTTTGTTAACATTAAGAGATCCAAACATTCAATCGCTCTCCTGCCTCAACAACTTTGGCAATATTTTCAGGCTGGAAAACTTTTAAAATATTGACTACCTTCCATATGTTGAGGATCAAAAATTCAAATCCATCGGAGAAAAAAAAATCTTTTTTTTCTGGTTTTGTAACTTAAAATATCGTTTGTATAAATTAATTAGCATGTACAAGATTATGTCCTCGAACAAAATTAAACTGAGACTCAAGACGTAAATTTTACATATTAGATTGAAAGTTATTTAAGCCGAGTAATTTTGCTTCGCACTATACATAAATATGAAGTCGAATCAATAGATAAACTACATTCAAGTTCCGAAAATTTTGTCGTAGAAGCAATCCATCAATTAGTACCCATGAGCCGCTGCAATCGATCACGTTATCTTCCATGTTGAACCCGAACTATCGCCTAAAACAAACTGAACTAGGGTGCCTTAGAACTGGTCACAAAAATTTTTATGGACATTATTCGAAACTTGACAGTATTCGACGATTTTTGATCAATTATAGAGATTAAATTTCTCAAATGAATTCCAATTTCAAAATGAATCACAATTATTCCTATAAGCAATCAATTCTACTTATGGTGATTAAAAAACGAATAAAGCATATATTATCCTGTCTTGAAATCAAAATTGCTTAAGCTAGTCGGAAAGTTACCGAAATTACAAGTACAATCTTCTAGCCATAGATACACTCGAAAGTGGGTTAAGAAAATATTATAAATGCTACGTTTGGCAAAAATCAGAATCAAATTATAGTAATACGCAGTTTCTATTTTAAAATCTTGATAAGTAGTCTGGAGCCTCATAAAACTTTTTAATATGGAAAAATCTTCAATTTCTGAAATATTATTTTTATTTGTTGAGCTATATTTTGGTATTAATGTAAATCTAACTAACGTTAGTGCTAATTTCCTTTTTTTATAATAACTATAAATGTATTGTAAAGCTATTTACTTGAATCTATCGGCAACTCATACATCCAAAAATATAATAATAATAATAATTAAGATAAAATAGTAATAACAGTAATAAATTAAAATATTGATAATTAAATTTAAATTATAGTTTCAGTGTTTACTTGAAACTTACTGAAATTAAGAAGGGAGCATAATAACCGTTTAATGTCCTTTGGGTAAGGCCGTTCCAAGCATAAATTTAAGTTTTAAATTGAGTTAATATTAATTGATAATCTTAAAAAAACAAATAACAATGCGTAAATTAAATACTTAATAAGGCAAATGAAATGCAATTAAACCGTGCACCTACTTTCTATATCAAAACAAGGAAATATCTTAAACGTGGAACAATAAAACAGAATATCATTAAGAAATTTCTATTTTAAACTATTATCAAGCAAGTAAACTCTAAAAGTGTAAATGATCAGAAGCCGTAATATTAGTGCAAAGTTGCGCATGACGTAAGCAGCAGTTTTTAAGACAGTATTTTGAGAGAGAGGAGAATCTGGGGTTTACAATAATTTTCAAAAGTTAAATTTAGTGAGATTATTTTTTTATTTTCTTTTATTATTTTATTTTCTTTTATTTTTTTTATTTTCTTTTATTTTTATTATTATTTTTAATATAATAAGAATATTGAAGTTTGAACATTAAGCATTGCCTCAAAGCTTCGGTACAATAAGGCTAATAGAAGTTTTTCTAGTTTTTAAAAGAACTTCGTTTAAAATTTTATTTATCGCATTTCAATTTTAATTTTATGTATTTTAGACGTAAACAGGCTTATATTAAACAGACGAATATTAAACACGTATATTAAACAGACCTTTAGAAAAACTTGTTTTTCTTTTTATTAGCTGATTTTACATTTTTTTTTTTTTTTTTAATTTTTTTTTTTCAACAATGTTTTGCCGATAATGTATAGAAAAAATTCGTGACACGAAAAAACTACTGCAAAATTTCAGGAATGGTTGAACATTAACATACCTGCTTACTTATGAACTTTTTCGAGAAAATCTATTACAGCAGTGACAAAATTTAAATTGAGAGGTATAAAATTTTAACATCCTTTTAAAATGTGTAATTTCACATGACAAAATGCAAAATTTGAGCATAATCGGTAGAATAGTTTCTGAGAAATCGAATTTTAAATATACACAGGAACAATTCGATAGATTTAGCTCGATTTCGTATTTTGCCATGTAAAATTACGTACATAAAAATTGTATAAAAAGTTGTCTGCCTTATAATTCAAAAATTTTCCAGCTATTATTTAACAGCGTAATAAAAAATAATAAATATTTACTGAAGTTTATTTTCTGCATGCCATTATCTTTGGATAAACGAATTTTAAAATTATGTTCAAATTTTTTTTAACTCGCTTAAAAAGGTCTCTATGTATGGTGAAGTAAGCAAAATGTAAAATTAAGATAGAGGATTCCAAACTTTGGATCCCCCTCATGATCAACCTATAGGGACAAAATTCCCCAGATTGTGGCTACCCCCTATATTTTGGGGGTTCAAAATCTGAATCCGTCGGAAAAAAGGTATGTTTATTCAGAGAAAACACATTTTTGTGTTTAATTTCGTAAATTAAAAAATCACCAGCACTAACTAATTAGCATATTTGAGATCACATATTTGAGTCACTAAATTAAAACTTAAACCGCGATCAGGACCGAACTCGTGACCACCGAGTCCACAAACGTCTTTTCCCATGGCGCTAACAACCACACCACGACTCACACGTTGCTTCCACGAATCCTGCTAAGCTTAAAGAACTTCCATCCCGTTAATTAACAAAATCTATTTTGGCCCACTAAGTGCCCCCTAATTAGTGTATAAAACATTCCTTTATTACGATTGTTTGGTATATAAAACTCTAATTTTAGGCCGAGTTTGAAAATTATAAGTTAATATTAAAGAGAGTTACGTAGTGATTCGTGTGCGTAACTCCGGAGTCGAAATTTATCCGTTTTTCAGCTATTATTCCCACTTTCCCAAAGAAAACTAATTACTTTTATATATGTAACACTTTATTCTCGTTGAAATATTGAAAAATAAATTTTAAAAAGCAAAATAAAGTAAATAGAAAAAAAAATTAAAAAATAGTCCGTGACCAGGACCGAACCCCTGATCACCGATTCAACGAAATTCTTTACCCATGGCGCTAACAACCACACCACGACTCACACGTTGCTTCCACGAATATATAGCTTAAAAAACTTCCATCCCGTTAATTAACAAAATCTATTTTGGCCCACTAAGTGCCCCCTAATTAGTGTATAAAACATTCCTTTATTACGATTGTTTGGTATATAAAACTCTAATATCTGGCAGAGTTTGAAAATTATAAGTTAATATTAAAGAGAGTTACGTAGTGATTCGTGTGCGTAACTCCGGAGTCGAAGTTTATCCGTTTTTCAGCTATTATTCCCTCTTTCCGAAAGAAAAATAATTACTTTTATGTCTATAACACTTCATTCTCGTTGAAATATCGAAAAATAAATTTTAAAAAGTAAAATAAAGTAAGTAGGAAAAAAAATTAAAAATTAATCCGTGACCAGGACCGAACCTCTGATCACCGATTCAACAAACTTCTTTATCCATGGCGCTAACAACCACACCACGACTCACACGTTGCTTCCACGAATATATAGCTTAAAGAACTTCCTTCCCGTTAATTAACAAAATCTATTTTGGCCCACTTAGTGCCCCCTAATTAGTGTACAAAAATTTCCTTTATTACGATTGTTTGGTATATAAAACTCTAATTTCAGGCCGAGTTTGAAAATTATAAGTTAATATTAAAGGTAGTTACGTAGTGATTCGTGTGCGTAACTCCGGAGTCTAAATTTATCCGTTTTTCAGCCATTATTCCCACTTTCCCAAAGAAAAATAATTACTTTTATATATATAACACTTTATTCACGTTGAAATTTCGAAAAATAAATTTTAAAAACTAAGATAAAGTAAATAGAAAAAATAATTAAAAATTAATTCGTGACCAGGACCGAACCCCTGATCACCGATTCAACAAAATTCTTTATCCATGGCGCTAACAATCACACCACGACTCACACGTTGCTTCCACGAATATATAGCTTAAAGAACTTCCTTCCCGTTAATTAACAAAATCTATTTTGGCCCACTAAGTGCCCCCTAATTAGTGTATAAAAATTTCCTTCATTACGATTGTTTGGTATATAAAACTCTAATTTCTGGCAGAGTTTGAAAATTATAAGTTAATATTAAAGGGAGTTACGTAGTGAGTCGTGTGCGTAACTCCGGAGTCGAAATTTATCCGTTTTTCAGCTATTATTCCCTCTTTCCCAAAGAAAAATAATTACTTTTATATATATAACACTTTATTCTAGTTGAAATATCGAAAAATAAATTTTAAAAAGTAAAATAAAGTAAATAGAAAAAAAAATTGAAAAATAATCCGTGACCAGGACCGAACACCTGATCACCGATTTAACAAACTTCTTTACCCAAAGCGCTAACAACCACACCACGACTCACACGTTGCTTCCACGAATATATAGCTTAAAGAACTTCCTTCCCGTTAATTAACAAAATCTATTTTGGCCCACTAAGTGCCCCCTAATTAGTGTATAAAAATTTCCTTTATTACGATTGTTTTGTATATAAAACTCTAATTTCTGGCAGAGTTTGAAAATTATAAGTTAATATTAAAGGGAGTTACGTAGTGAGCCGTGTGCGCAGCTCCGGAGTCGGAATTTATCCGTTTTTTAGCTATTATTCCCACTTTTCCAAAGAAAAATAATTACTTTTATATATATATAACACTTTATTCTCGTTGAAATATCGAAAAATAAATTTTAAAAAGTAAAATAAAGTAAATAGGAAAAAAAAATTAAAAAATAGTCAGTGACCAGGACCGAACCCCTGATCACCGATTCAACAAACTTCTTTACCCATGGCGCAAACAACCACACCACGACTCACACGTTGTTTCCACGAATATATAGCTTAAAGAACTTCCTTCTGGTTAATTAACAAAATCTATTTTTGCCCATTATGTGCCCCCTAATTAGTGTATAAAAATTTCCTTTATTACGATTGTTTGGTATATAAAACTCTAATTTCTGGCAGAGTTTGAAAATTATAAGTTAATATTAAAGGGAGTTACGTAGTGAGTCGTGTGTGCAGCTCCAGAGTCGGAATTTATCCGTTTTTCAGCTATTATTCCCACTTTCCCAAAGAAAAATAATTACTTTTATATATATAACACTTTATTCTAGTTGAAATATCGAAAAATAAATTTTAAAATGTAAAATAAAGTAAATAGAAAAAAAAATTAAAAAATAATCCGTGACCAGGACCGAACACCTGATCACCGATTTAACAAACTTCTTTACCCAAAGCGTTAACAACCACACCACGACTCACACGTTGCTTCCACGAATATATAGCTTAAAGAACTGCCTTCTGGTTAATTAGCAAAATCTATTTTGGCCCATTATGCGCCCCCTAATTAGTGCATAAAAATTTCCTTTATTACGATTGTTTGGTATATAAAACTCTAATTTCTGGCAGAGTTTGAAAATTATAAGTTAATATTAAAGGGAGTTACGTAGTGAGTCGTGAGCGCAGCTCCGGAGTCGGAATTTATCCGTTTTTTAGCTATTATTCCCACTTTCCCAAAGAAAAATAATTACTTTTATATATATAACACTTTATTCTCGTTGAAATATCGAAAAATAAATTTTAAAAAGTAAAATAAAGTTAGTAGAGAAAAAAATTAAAAATTAATCCGTGACCAGGACCGAACACCTGATCATCGATTCAACAAACTTCTTTACCCATGGCGCTAACAACCTCACCACGACTCATACGTTGTTTCCACGAATATATAGCTTAAAGAACTTCCTTCCCGTTAATTAACAAAATCTATTTTGGCCCACAAAGTGCCCCCTAATTAGTGTATAAAAATTTCTTTTATTACGATTGTTTGGTATATAAAACTCTAATTTCTGGCAGAGTTTGAAAATTATAAGTTAATATTAAAGGGAGTTACGTAGTGAGCCGTGTGCGCAGCTCCGGAGTCGGAATTTATCCGTTTTTTAGCTATTATTCCCACTTTTCCAAAGAAAAATAATTACTTTTATATATATAACACTTTATTCTCGTTGAAATATCGAAAAATAAATTTTAAAAAGTAAAATAAAGTAAATAGAAAAAAAAAATTAAAAAATATTCCGTGACCACGACCGAACCCCTGATCACCGATTCAACAAACTTCTTTACCCATGGCGCAAACAACCACACCACGACTCACACGTTGTTTCCACGAATATATAGCTTAAAGAACTTC
Organism: Parasteatoda tepidariorum; assembly: GCF_982258835.1. Classification (NCBI taxonomy): domain Eukaryota; kingdom Metazoa; phylum Arthropoda; class Arachnida; order Araneae; family Theridiidae; genus Parasteatoda; species Parasteatoda tepidariorum. The sequence goes on from NC_141758.1 coordinate 107,643,020, forward strand.
CTTCTGGTTAATTAACAAAATCTATTTTTGCCCAATATGTGCCCCCTAATTAGTGTATAAAAATTTCCTTTATTACGATTGTTTGGTATATAAAACTCTAATATCTGGCAGAGTTTGAAAATTATAAGTTAATATTAAAGGGAGTTACGTAGTGAGTCGTGTGTGCAGCTCCAGAGTCGGAATTTATCCGTTTTTCAGCTATTATTCCCACTTTCCCAAAGAAAAATAATAACTTTTATATATATAACACTTTATTCTATTTGAAATATCGAAAAATAAATTTTAAAAAGTAAAATAAAGTAAATAGAAAAAAAAATTAAAAAATAATCCGTGACCAGGACGGAACCCTGATCACCGATTCAACAAACTTCTTTACCCATGACGATAACAACCACACCACGACTCACACGTTGCTTCCACGAATATATAGCTTAAGTAACTTCCTTCCCGTTAATTAACAAAATCTATTTTGGCCCACTAAGTGCCCCCTAATTAGTGTATAAAAATTTCCTTTATTACGATTGTTTGGTATATAAAACTCTAATTTCTGGCAGAGTTTGAAAATTATAAGTTAATATTAAAGAGAGTTACGTAGTGATTCGTGTGCGTAACTCCGGAGTCTAAATTTATCCGTTTTTCAGCTATTATTCCCACTTTCCCAAAGAAAAATAATTACTTTTATATATATAACACTTTATTCTCGTTGAAATAACGAAAAATAAATTTTAAAAATAAAATAAAGTAAATAGAAAAAAAAAATTAAAAAATATTCCGTGACCAAGCCCGTACCCCTGATCACCGATTCAACAAACTTCTTTACCAATGGCACTAACAACCACACCACGACTCACACGTTGCTTCCCGAATATATAGCTTAAAGAACTTCCTTCCGGTTAATTAACAAAATCTATTTTGGCCCATTATGTGCCCCCTAATTAGTGTATAAAAATTTCCTTTATTACAATTGTTTGGTATATAAAACTCTAATTTCTGGCAGAGTTTGAAAATTATAAGTTAATATTAAAGAGAGTTACGTAGTGATTCGTGTGCGTAACTCCGGAGTCGAAATTTATCCGTTTTTCAGCTATTATTCCCTCTTTCCCAAAGAAAAATAATTATTTTTATATATATAACACTTTATTCACCTTGAAATTTCGAAAAATAAATTTTAAAAAGTAAAATAAAGTAAATAGAAAAAAAAAATTAAAAAATAATCCGTGACCAAGACCGTACCCCTGATCACCGATTCAACAAACTTCTTTACCAATGGCACTAACAACCACACCACGACTCACACGTTGCTTTCCGAATATATAGCTTAAAGAACTTCCTTCCGGTTAATTAACAAAATCTATTTTGGCCCATTATGTGCCCCCTAATTAGTGTATAAAAATTTCCTTTATTACAATTGTTTGGTATATAAAACTCTAATTTCTGGCAGAGTTTGAAAATTATAAGTTAATATTAAAGAGAGTTACGTAGTGATTCGTGTGCGTAACTCCGGAGTCTAAATTTATCCGTTTTTCAGCTATTATTCCCACTTTCCCAAAGAAAAATAATTACTTTTATATATATAACACTTTATTCTCGTTGAAATAACGAAAAATAAATTTTAAAAATAAAATAAAGTAATTAGAAAAAAAAATTAAAAATTAATCCGTGACCAGGACCGAACCCCTGATCACCGATTCAACAAACTTCCTTTCCCATGGCGCTAACAACCACACCACGACTCACACGTTGCTTCCACGAATATATAGCTTAAAGAACTTCCTTCGCGTTAATTAACAAAATCTATATTGGCCCACTATGTGCCCCCTAATTAGTGTATAAAAATTTCCTTTATTACGATTGTTTGGTATATAAAACTCTAATTTCTGGCAGAGTTTGAAAATTATAAGCTAATATTAAAGGGAGTTACGTAGTGAGTCGTGTGCGCAGCTTCGGAGTCGGAATTTATCCGTTTTTCAGCTATTATTCCCACTTTTCCAAAGAAAAATAATTACTTTTATATATATAACACTTTATTCTCGTTGAAATATCGAAAAATAAATTTTAAAAAGTAAAATAAAGTAAATAGAAAAAAAATTACAAAATAATCCGTGACCAGGACCGAACCCCTGATCACCGATTCAACAAACTTCTTTACCCATGGCGCTAACAACCACAGCACGACTCACACGTTGCTTCCACGAATATATAGCTTAAGAACCTCCTTCCGGTTAATTAACAAAATCTATTTTGGCCCATTATGTGCCCCCTAAATAGTGTATAAAAATTTCCTTTATAAAGATTGTTTGGTATATAAAACTCTAATTTCTGGCAGAGTTTGAAAATTATAAGTTAATATTAAAGGGAGTTACGTAGTGAGTCGTGTGCGTATCTCCGGAGTCGAAATTTATCCGTTTTTCAGCTATTATTCCCTCTTTCCCAAAGAAAAATAATTACTTTTATATATATAACACTTTATTCTCGATGAAATATCGAAAAATAAATTTTAAAAAGTAATATAAAGTAAGTAGAAAAAAAAATTAAAAATTAATCCGGGTCCAGGACCGAACCCCTGATCACCGATTCAACAAACTTCTTTTCCCGTGGCGCTAACAACCACACCACGCCTCACACGTTTCTTCCACGAATATATAGCTTAAAGAACTTCCTTCGCGTTAATTAACAAAATCTATTTTGGCCTACTATGTGCCCCCTAATTAGTGTATAAAAATTTCCTTTATTACGATTGTTTGGTATATAAAACTCTAATTTCTGGTAGAGTTTGAAATTTATAAGTTAAATTAAAGGGAATTACGTAGTGATTCGTGAGCGTAACTCCGGAGTCTAAATTTATCCGTTTTTCAGCTATTATTCCCACTTTCCCAAAGAAAAATAATTACTTTTATATATATAACACTTTATTCACGTTGAAATTTCGAAAAATAAATTTTAAAAACTAAGATAAAGTAAATAGAAAAAATAATTAAAAATTAATTCGTGACCAGGACCGAACCCCTGATCACCGATTCAACAAAATTCTTTATCCATGGCGCTAACAATCACACCACGACTCACACGTTGCTTCCACGAATATATAGCTTAAAGAACTTCCTTCCCGTTAATTAACAAAATCTATTTTGGCCCACTAAGTGCCCCCTAATTAGTGTATAAAAATTTCCTTCATTACGATTGTTTGGTATATAAAACTCTAATTTCTGGCAGAGTTTGAAAATTATAAGTTAATATTAAAGGGAGTTACGTAGTGAGTCGTGTGCGTAACTCCGGAGTCGAAATTTATCCGTTTTTCAGCTATTATTCCCTCTTTCCCAAAGAAAAATAATTACTTTTATATATATAACACTTTATTCTAGTTGAAATATCGAAAAATAAATTTTAAAAAGTAAAATAAAGTAAATAGAAAAAAAAATTGAAAAATAATCCGTGACCAGGACCGAACACCTGATCACCGATTTAACAAACTTCTTTACCCAAAGCGCTAACAACCACACCACGACTCACACGTTGCTTCCACGAATATATAGCTTAAAGAACTTCCTTCCCGTTAATTAACAAAATCTATTTTGGCCCACTAAGTGCCCCCTAATTAGTGTATAAAAATTTCCTTTATTACGATTGTTTTGTATATAAAACTCTAATTTCTGGCAGAGTTTGAAAATTATAAGTTAATATTAAAGGGAGTTACGTAGTGAGCCGTGTGCGCAGCTCCGGAGTCGGAATTTATCCGTTTTTTAGCTATTATTCCCACTTTTCCAAAGAAAAATAATTACTTTTATATATATAACACTTTATTCTCGTTGAAATATCGAAAAATAAATTTTAAAAAGTAAAATAAAGTAAATAGAAAAAAAAAATTAAAAAATAGTCAGTGACCAGGACCGAACCCCTGATCACCGATTCAACAAACTTCTTTACCCATGGCGCAAACAACCACACCACGACTCACACGTTGTTTCCACGAATATATAGCTTAAAGAACTTCCTTCTGGTTAATTAACAAAATCTATTTTTGCCCATTATGTGCCCCCTAATTAGTGTATAAAAATTTCCTTTATTACGATTGTTTGGTATATAAAACTCTAATTTCTGGCAGAGTTTGAAAATTATAAGTTAATATTAAAGGGAGTTACGTAGTGAGTCGTGTGTGCAGCTCCAGAGTCGGAATTTATCCGTTTTTCAGCTATTATTCCCACTTTCCCAAAGAAAAATAATTACTTTTATATATATATAACACTTTATTCTAGTTGAAATATCGAAAAATAAATTTTAAAATGTAAAATAAAGTAAATAGAAAAAAAAATTAAAAAATAATCCGTGACCAGGACCGAACACCTGATCACCGATTTAACAAACTTCTTTACCCAAAGCGTTAACAACCACACCACGACTCACACGTTGCTTCCACGAATATATAGCTTAAAGAACTGCCTTCTGGTTAATTAGCAAAATCTATTTTGGCCCATTATGCGCCCCCTAATTAGTGCATAAAAATTTCCTTTATTACGATTGTTTGGTATATAAAACTCTAATTTCTGGCAGAGTTTGAAAATTATAAGTTAATATTAAAGGGAGTTACGTAGTGAGTCGTGAGCGCAGCTCCGGAGTCGGAATTTATCCGTTTTTTAGCTATTATTCCCACTTTCCCAAAGAAAAATAATTACTTTTATATATATAACACTTTATTCTCGTTGAAATATCGAAAAATAAATTTTAAAAAGTAAAATAAAGTTAGTAGAGAAAAAAATTAAAAATTAATCCGTGACCAGGACCGAACACCTGATCATCGATTCAACAAACTTCTTTACCCATGGCGCTAACAACCTCACCACGACTCATACGTTGTTTCCACGAATATATAGCTTAAAGAACTTCCTTCCGGTTAATTAACAAAATCTATTTTGGCCCATTATGTGCCCCCTAATTAGTGTATAAAAATTTCCTTTATTACGATTGTTTGGTATATAAAACTCTAATTTCTGGCACAGTTTGAAAATTATAAGTTAATATTAAAGGGAGTTACGTAGTGAGTCGTGTGTGCAGCTCCAGAGTCGGAATTTATCCGTTTTTCAGCTATTATTCCCACTTTCCCAAAGAAAAATAATTACTTTTATATATATAACACATTATTCTAGTTGAAATATCGAAAAATAAATTTTAAAAAGTAAAATAAAGTAAATAGAAAAAAAAATTAAAAAATAATCCGTGACCAGGACCGAACACCTGATCACCGATTTAACAAACTTCTTTACCCAAAGCGCTAACAACCACACCACGACTCACACGTTGCTTTCACGAATATATAGCTTAAAGAACTTCCTTCCCGTTAATTAACAAAATCTATTTTGGCCCATTATGTGCCCCCTAATTAGTGTATAAAAATTTCCTTTATTACGATTGTTTGGTATATAAAACTCTAATATCTGGCAGAGTTTGAAAATTATAAGTTAATATTAAAGAGAGTTACGTAGTGATTCGTGTGCGTAACTCCGGAGTCTAAATTTATCCGTTTTTCAGCTATTATTCCCACTTTCCCAAAGAAAAATAATTACTTTTATATATATAACACTTTATTCTCGTTGAAATAACGAAAAATAAATTTTAAAAATAAAATAAAGTAATTAGAAAAAAAAATTAAAAATTAATCCGTGACCAGGACCGAACCCCTGATCACCGATTCAACAAACTTCCTTTCCCATGGCGCTAACAACCACACCACGACTCACACGTTGCTTCCACGAATATATAGCTTAAAGAACTTCCTTCGCGTTAATTAACAAAATCTATATTGGCCCACTATGTGCCCCCTAATTAGTGTATAAAAATTTCCTTTATTACGATTGTTTGGTATATAAAACTCTAATTTCTGGCAGAGTTTGAAAATTATAAGCTAATATTAAAGGGAGTTACGTAGTGAGTCGTGTGCGCAGCTTCGGAGTCGGAATTTATCCGTTTTTCAGCTATTATTCCCACTTTTCCAAAGAAAAATAATTACTTTTATATATATAACACTTTATTCTCGTTGAAATATCGAAAAATAAATTTTAAAAAGTAAAATAAAGTAAATAGAAAAAAAATTACAAAATAATCCGTGACCAGGACCGAACCCCTGATCACCGATTCAACAAACTTCTTTACCCATGGCGCTAACAACCACAGCACGACTCACACGTTGCTTCCACGAATATATAGCTTAAGAACCTCCTTCCGGTTAATTAACAAAATCTATTTTGGCCCATTATGTGCCCCCTAAATAGTGTATAAAAATTTCCTTTATAAAGATTGTTTGGTATATAAAACTCTAATTTCTGGCAGAGTTTGAAAATTATAAGTTAATATTAAAGGGAGTTACGTAGTGAGTCGTGTGCGTATCTCCGGAGTCGAAATTTATCCGTTTTTCAGCTATTATTCCCTCTTTCCCAAAGAAAAATAATTACTTTTATATATATAACACTTTATTCTCGATGAAATATCGAAAAATAAATTTTAAAAAGTAATATAAAGTAAGTAGAAAAAAAAATTAAAAATTAATCCGGGTCCAGGACCGAACCCCTGATCACCGATTCAACAAACTTCTTTTCCCGTGGCGCTAACAACCACACCACGCCTCACACGTTTCTTCCACGAATATATAGCTTAAAGAACTTCCTTCGCGTTAATTAACAAAATCTATTTTGGCCTACTATGTGCCCCCTAATTAGTGTATAAAAATTTCCTTTATTACGATTGTTTGGTATATAAAACTCTAATTTCTGGTAGAGTTTGAAATTTATAAGTTAAATTAAAGGGAATTACGTAGTGATTCGTGAGCGTAACTCCGGAGTCTAAATTTATCCGTTTTTCAGCTATTATTCCCACTTTCCCAAAGAAAAATAATTACTTTTATATATATAACACTTTATTCACGTTGAAATTTCGAAAAATAAATTTTAAAAACTAAGATAAAGTAAATAGAAAAAATAATTAAAAATTAATTCGTGACCAGGACCGAACCCCTGATCACCGATTCAACAAAATTCTTTATCCATGGCGCTAACAATCACACCACGACTCACACGTTGCTTCCACGAATATATAGCTTAAAGAACTTCCTTCCCGTTAATTAACAAAATCTATTTTGGCCCACTAAGTGCCCCCTAATTAGTGTATAAAAATTTCCTTCATTACGATTGTTTGGTATATAAAACTCTAATTTCTGGCAGAGTTTGAAAATTATAAGTTAATATTAAAGGGAGTTACGTAGTGAGTCGTGTGCGTAACTCCGGAGTCGAAATTTATCCGTTTTTCAGCTATTATTCCCTCTTTCCCAAAGAAAAATAATTACTTTTATATATATAACACTTTATTCTAGTTGAAATATCGAAAAATAAATTTTAAAAAGTAAAATAAAGTAAATAGAAAAAAAAATTGAAAAATAATCCGTGACCAGGACCGAACACCTGATCACCGATTTAACAAACTTCTTTACCCAAAGCGCTAACAACCACACCACGACTCACACGTTGCTTCCACGAATATATAGCTTAAAGAACTTCCTTCCCGTTAATTAACAAAATCTATTTTGGCCCACTAAGTGCCCCCTAATTAGTGTATAAAAATTTCCTTTATTACGATTGTTTTGTATATAAAACTCTAATTTCTGGCAGAGTTTGAAAATTATAAGTTAATATTAAAGGGAGTTACGTAGTGAGCCGTGTGCGCAGCTCCGGAGTCGGAATTTATCCGTTTTTTAGCTATTATTCCCACTTTTCCAAAGAAAAATAATTACTTTTATATATATAACACTTTATTCTCGTTGAAATATCGAAAAATAAATTTTAAAAAGTAAAATAAAGTAAATAGAAAAAAAAAATTAAAAAATAGTCAGTGACCAGGACCGAACCCCTGATCACCGATTCAACAAACTTCTTTACCCATGGCGCAAACAACCACACCACGACTCACACGTTGTTTCCACGAATATATAGCTTAAAGAACTTCCTTCTGGTTAATTAACAAAATCTATTTTTGCCCATTATGTGCCCCCTAATTAGTGTATAAAAATTTCCTTTATTACGATTGTTTGGTATATAAAACTCTAATTTCTGGCAGAGTTTGAAAATTATAAGTTAATATTAAAGGGAGTTACGTAGTGAGTCGTGTGTGCAGCTCCAGAGTCGGAATTTATCCGTTTTTCAGCTATTATTCCCACTTTCCCAAAGAAAAATAATTACTTTTATATATATAACACTTTATTCTAGTTGAAATATCGAAAAATAAATTTTAAAATGTAAAATAAAGTAAATAGAAAAAAAAATTAAAAAATAATCCGTGACCAGGACCGAACACCTGATCACCGATTTAACAAACTTCTTTACCCAAAGCGTTAACAACCACACCACGACTCACACGTTGCTTCCACGAATATATAGCTTAAAGAACTGCCTTCTGGTTAATTAGCAAAATCTATTTTGGGCCATTATGCGCCCCCTAATTAGTGCATAAAAATTTCCTTTATTACGATTGTTTGGTATATAAAACTCTAATTTCTGGCAGAGTTTGAAAATTATAAGTTAATATTAAAGGGAGTTACGTAGTGAGTCGTGAGCGCAGCTCCGGAGTCGGAATTTATCCGTTTTTTAGCTATTATTCCCACTTTCCCAAAGAAAAATAATTACTTTTATATATATAACACTTTATTCTCGTTGAAATATCGAAAAATAAATTTTAAAAAGTAAAATAAAATTAGTAGAGAAAAAAATTAAAAATTAATCCGTGACCAGGACCGAACACCTGATCATCGATTCAACAAACTTCTTTACCCATGGCGCTAACAACCTCACCACGACTCATACGTTGTTTCCACGAATATATAGCTTAAAGAACTTCCTTCCGGTTAATTAACAAAATCTATTTTGGCCTACTATGTGCCCCCTAATTAGTGTATAAAAATTTCCTTTATTACGATTGTTTGGTATATAAAACTCTAATTTCTGGCAGAGTTTGAAAATTATAAGTTAATATTAAAGAGAGTTACGTAGTGATTCGTGTGCGTAACTCCGGAGTCTAAATTTATCCGTTTTTCAGCTATTATTCCCACTTTCCCAAAGAAAAATAATTACTTTTATATATATAACACTTTATTCTCGTTGAAATAACGAAAAATAAATTTTAAAAATAAAATAAAGTAAATAGAAAAAAAAAATTAAAAAATATTCCGTGAACAAGCCCGTACCCCTGATCACCGATTCAACAAACTTCTTTACCAATGGCACTAACAACCACACCACGACTCACACGTTGCTTCCCGAATATATAGCTTAAAGAACTTCCTTCCGGTTAATTAACAAAATCTATTTTGGCCCATTATGTGCCCCCTAATTAGTGTATAAAAATTTCCTTTATTACAATTGTTTGGTATATAAAACTCTAATTTCTGGCAGAGTTTGAAAATTATAAGTTAATATTAAAGAGAGTTACGTAGTGATTCGTGTGCGTAACTCCGGAGTCTAAATTTATCCGTTTTTCAGCTATTATTCCCACTTTCCCAAAGAAAAATAATTACTTTTATATATATAACACTTTATTCTCGTTGAAATAACGAAAAATAAATTTTAAAAATAAAATAAAGTAATTAGAAAAAAAAATTAAAAATTAATCCGTGACCAGGACCGAACCCCTGATCACCGATTCAACAAACTTCCTTTCCCATGGCGCTAACAACCACACCACGACTCACACGTTGCTTCCACGAATATATAGCTTAAAGAACTTCCTTCGCGTTAATTAACAAAATCTATATTGGCCCACTATGTGCCCCCTAATTAGTGTATAAAAATTTCCTTTATTACGATTGTTTGGTATATAAAACTCTAATTTCTGGCAGAGTTTGAAAATTATAAGCTAATATTAAAGGGAGTTACGTAGTGAGTCGTGTGCGCAGCTTCGGAGTCGGAATTTATCCGTTTTTCAGCTATTATTCCCACTTTTCCAAAGAAAAATAATTACTTTTATATATATAACACTTTATTCTCGTTGAAATATCGAAAAATAAATTTTAAAAAGTAAAATAAAGTAAATAGAAAAAAAATTACAAAATAATCCGTGACCAGGACCGAACCCCTGATCACCGATTCAACAAACTTCTTTACCCATGGCGCTAACAACCACAGCACGACTCACACGTTGCTTCCACGAATATATAGCTTAAAGAACCTCCTTCCGGTTAATTAACAAAATCTATTTTGGCCCATTATGTGCCCCCTAAATAGTGTATAAAAATTTCCTTTATAAAGATTGTTTGGTATATAAAACTCTAATTTCTGGCAGAGTTTGAAAATTATAAGTTAATATTAAAGGGAGTTACGTAGTGAGTCGTGTGCGTATCTCCGGAGTCGAAATTTATCCGTTTTTCAGCTATTATTCCCTCTTTCCCAAAGAAAAATAATTACTTTTATATATATAACACTTTATTCTCGATGAAATATCGAAAAATAAATTTTAAAAAGTAATATAAAGTAAGTAGAAAAAAAAATTAAAAATTAATCCGGGTGCAGGACCGAACCCCTGATCACCGATTCAACAAACTTCTTTTCCCATGGCGCTAACAACCACACCACGCCTCACACGTTTCTTCCACGAATATATAGCTTAAAGAACTTCCTTCGCGTTAATTAACAAAATCTATTTTGGCCTACTATGTGCCCCCTAATTAGTGTATAAAAATTTCCTTTATTACGATTGTTTGGTATATAAAACTCTAATTTCTGGTAGAGTTTGAAATTTATAAGTTAAATTAAAGGGAATTACGTAGTGATTCGTGAGCATAACTCCGGAGTCTAAATTTATCCGTTTTTCAGCTATTATTCCCACTTTCCCAAAGAAAAATAATTACTTTTATATATATAACACTTTATTCACGTTGAAATTTCGAAAAATAAATTTTAAAAAGTAAAATAAAGTAAATAGAAAAAAAAATTAAAAATTAATCCGTGACCCGGACCGAACCCCTGATCACCGATTCAACAAAATTCTTTACCCATGGCGCTAACAACCACACCACGACTCACATGTTGCTGCCACGAATATATAGCTTAAAGAACTTCCTTCCCGTTAATTAACAAAATCTATTTTGGCCCACTAAGTGCCCCCTAATTAGTGTATAAAAATTTCCTTTATTACGATTGTTTGGTATATAAAACTCTGATTTCTGGCTGAGTTTGAAAATTATAAGTTAATATTAAAGGGAGTTACGTAGTGAGTCGTGTGCGCAGCTCCGGAGTCGGAATTTATCCGTTTTTCAGCTATTATTCCCACTTTTCCAAAGAAAAATAATTACTTTTATATATATAACACTTTATTCTCGTTGAAATAACGAAAAATAAATTTTAAAAAGTAAAATAAAGTAAATAGAAAAAAAATTACAAAATAATCCGTGACCAGGACCGAACCCCTGATCACCGATTCAACAAACTTCTTTACCCATGGCGCTAACAACCACAGCACGACTCACACGTTGCTTCCACGAATATATAGCTTAAAGAACATCCTTCCGGTTAATTAACAAAATCTATTTCGGCCCATTATGTGCCCCCTAAATAGTGTATAAAAATTTCCTTTATAAAGATTGTTTTGTATATAAAACTCTAATTTCTGGCAGAGTTTGAAAATTATAAGTTAATATTAAAGGGAGTTACGTAGTGAGTCGTGTGCGTATCTCCGGAGTCGAAATTTATCCGTTTTTCAGCTATTATTCCCTCTTTCCCAAAGAAAAATAATTACTTTTATATATATAACACTTTATTCTCGATGAAATATCGAAAAATAAATTTTAAAAAGTAATATAAAGTAAGTAGAAAAAAAAATTAAAAATTAATCCGGGTCCAGGACCGAACCCCTGATCACCGATTCAACAAACTTCTTTTCCCATGGCGCTAACAACCACACCACGCCTCACACGTTTCTTCCACGAATATATAGCTTAAAGAACTTCCTTCGCGTTAATTAACAAAATCTATTTTGGCCTACTATGTGCCCCCTAATTAGTGTATAAAAATTTCCTTTATTACGATTGTTTGGTATATAAAAGTCTAATTTCTGGTAGAGTTTGAAATTTATAAGTTAAATTAAAGGGAATTACGTAGTGATTCGTGAGCGTAACTCCGGAGTCTAAATTTATCCGTTTTTCAGCTATTATTCCCACTTTCCCAAAGAAAAATAATTACTTTTATATATATAACACTTTATTCACGTTGAAATTTCGAAAAATAAATTTTAAAAAGTAAAATAAAGTAAATAGAAAAAAAAATTAAAAATTAATCCGTGACCCTGACCGAACCCCTGATCACCGATTCAACAAAATTCTTTACCCATGGCGCTAACAACCACACCACGACTCACATGTTGCTGCCACGAATATATAGCTTAAAGAACTTCCTTCCCGTTAATTAACAAAATCTATTTTGGCCCACTAAGTGCCCCCTAATTAGTGTATAAAAATTTCCTTTATTACGATTGTTTGGTATATAAAACTCTAATTTCTGGCAGAGTTTGAAAATTATAAGCTAATATTAAAGGGAGTTACGTAGTGAGTCGTGTGCGCAGCTTCGGAGTCGGAATTTATCCGTTTTTCAGCTATTATTCCCACTTTTCCAAAGAAAAATAATTACTTTTATATATATAACACTTTATTCTCGTTGAAATATCGAAAAATAAATTTTAAAAAGTAAAATAAAGTAAATAGAAAAAAAATTACAAAATAATCCGTGACCAGGACCGAACCCCTGATCACCGATTCAACAAACTTCTTTACCCATGGCGCTAACAACCACAGCACGACTCACACGTTGCTTCCACGAATATATAGCTTAAAGAACCTCCTTCCGGTTAATTAACAAAATCTATTTTGGCCCATTATGTGCCCCCTAAATAGTGTATAAAAATTTCCTTTATAAAGATTGTTTGGTATATAAAACTCTAATTTCTGGCAGAGTTTGAAAATTATAAGTTAATATTAAAGGGAGTTACGTAGTGAGTCGTGTGCGTATCTCCGGAGTCGAAATTTATCCGTTTTTCAGCTATTATTCCCTCTTTCCCAAAGAAAAATAATTACTTTTATATATATAACACTTTATTCTCGATGAAATATCGAAAAATAAATTTTAAAAAGTAATATAAAGTAAGTAGAAAAAAAAATTAAAAATTAATCCGGGTCCAGGACCGAACCCCTGATCACCGATTCAACAAACTTCTTTTCCCATGGCGCTAACAACCACACCACGCCTCACACGTTTCTTCCACGAATATATAGCTTAAAGAACTTCCTTCGCGTTAATTAACAAAATCTATTTTGGCCTACTATGTGCCCCCTAATTAGTGTATAAAAATTTCCTTTATTACGATTGTTTGGTATATAAAAGTCTAATTACTGGTAGAGTTTGAAATTTATAAGTTAAATTAAAGGGAATTACGTAGTGATTCGTGAGCGTAACTCCGGAGTCTAAATTTATCCGTTTTTCAGCTATTATTCCCACTTTCCCAAAGAAAAATAATTACTTTTATATATATAACACTTTATTCACGTTGAAATTTCGAAAAATAAATTTTAAAAAGTAAAATAAAGTAAATAGAAAAAAAAATTAAAAATTAATCCGTGACCCTGACCGAACCCCTGATCACCGATTCAACAAAATTCTTTACCCATGGCGCTAACAACCACACCACGACTCACATGTTGCTGCCACGAATATATAGCTTAAAGAACTTCCTTCCCGTTAATTAACAAAATCTATTTTGGCCCACTAAGTGCCCCCTAATTAGTGTATAAAAATTTCCTTTATTACGATTGTTTGGTATATAAAACTCTAATTTCTGGCTGAGTTTGAAAATTATAAGTTAATATTAAAGGGAGTTACGTAGTGAGTCGTGTGCGCAGCTCCGGAGTCGGAATTTATCCGTTTTTCAGCTATTATTCCCACTTTTCCAAAGAAAAATAATTACTTTTATATATATAACACTTTATTCTCGTTGAAATAACGAAAAATAAATTTTAAAAAGTAAAATAAAGTATTTAGAAAAAAAAAATTAAAAATTAATCCGTGACCAGGACCGAACCCCTGACCTCCGAGTCAACAAACTTCTTTACCCATAGCGCTAACAACCACACCACGACTTACCCGTTGCTTCCACGAATATATAGCTTAAAGAACTTCCTTCCGGTTAATTAACAAAATCTATTTTGGCCCATTATGTGCCCCCTAATTAGTGTATAAAAATTTCCTTTATAACGATTGTTTGGTATGTAAAACTCTAATTTCTGGCAGAGTTTGAAAATTATAAGTTAATATTAAAGGGAGTTACGTAGTGAGTCGTGTGCGTATCTCCGGAGTCGAAATTTATCCGTTTTTCAGCTATTATTCCCTCTTTCCCAAAGAAAAATAATTACTTTTATATCTATAACACTTTATTCTCGTTGAAATATCGAAAAATAAATTTCAAAAAGTAAAATAAAGTAAGTAGAAAAAAAAAATTAAAAATTAATCCGTGACCAGGATCGAACCCCTGATCACCGATTCAACAAACTTCTTTACCCATGGCGCTAACAACCACACCACGACTCACACGTTGCTTCCACGAATATATAGCTTAAAGAACTTCCTTCCGGTTAATTAACAAAATCTATTTTGGCCCATTATGTGCCCCCTAATTAGTGTATAAAAATTTCCTTTATTACGATTGTTTGGTATATAAAACTCTAATTTCTGGCAAAGTTTGAAAATTATAAGTTAATATTAAAGGGTGTTACGTAGTGAGTCGTGTGCGTATCTCCGGAGTCGAAATTTATCCGTTTTTCAGCTATTATTCCCTCTTTCCCAAAGAAAAATAATTACTTTTATATATATAACACTTTATTCACGTTGAAATTTCGAAAAATAAATTTTAAAAAGTAAAATAAAGTAAATAGAAAAAAAAATTAATCCATGACCAGGAACGAACCCCTGACCACCGAGTCTACACACTTCTTTACCCATGGCGCTAACAACCACTCCACGATTCACACGTTGCTTCCACGAATATATAGCTTAAAAAACTTCCTTCCGGTTAATTAACAAAATCTATTTTGGTTCTTTATGTGCGCCCTAAATAGTGTATAAAAATTTCCTTTATATCGATTGTTTGGTATATAAAACTCTAATTCCTGGCAGAGTTTGAAAATTATAAGTTAATATTAAAGGGTGTTACGTAGTGAGTCGTCTGCGTATCTCCGGAGTCGAAATTTATCCGTTTTTCAGCTATTATTCCCTCTTTCTCAAAGAAAAATAATTACTTTTATATATATAACACTTTATTCTCGATGAAATATCGAAAAATAAATTTTAAAAAGTAAAATAAAGTAAGTAGAAAAAAAAATTAAAAATTAATCCGTGACCAGGACCGAACCCCTGATCACCGATTCAACAAACTTCTTTTCCCATATCGCTAACAACCACACCACGACTCACACGTTGTTTCCACGAATATATAGCTTAAAGAACTTCCTTCGCGTTAATTAACAAAATCTATTTTGGCCCACTATGTGCCCCCTAATTAGTGTATAAAAATTTCCTTTATTACGATTGTTTGGTATATAAAACTCTAATTTCTGGTAGAGTTTAAAATTTATAAGTTAATATTAAAGGGAATTTCGTAGTGATTCATGTGCGTAACTCCGGAGTCTAAATTTATCCGTTTTTCAGCTATTATTCCCACTTTCCCAAAGAAAAATAATTACTTTTATATATATAACACTTTATTCACGTTGAAATTTCGAAAAATAAATTTTAAAAAGCAAAATAAAGTAAATAGAAAAAAAAATTAAAAATTAACCCGTGACCAGGATCGAACCCCTGATCACCAATTCAACAAACTTCTTTACCCATGGCGCTAACAACCACACCACGACTCACACGTTGCTTCCACGAATATATAGCTTAAAGAACTTCCTTCCGGTTAATTAACAAAATCTATTTTGGCCCATTATGTGCCCCCTAATTAGTGTATAAAAATTTCCTTTATTACGATTGTTTGGTATATAAAAGTCTAATTTCTGGCAGAGTTTGAAAATTATAAGTTAATATTAAAGGGAGTTACGTAGTGAGTCGTGTGCGCAGCTCCGGAGTCGGAATTTATCCGTTTTTCAGCTATTATTCCCTCTTTTCCAAAGAAAAATAATTACTTTTATATATATAACACTTTATTCTCGTTGAAATAACGAAAAATAAAATTTAAAAAGTAAAATAAAGTAATTAGAAAAAAAAAATTAAAAATTAATCCGTGACCAGGACCGAACCCCTGACCTCCGAGTCAACAAACTTCTTTACCCATAGCGCTAACAACCACACCACGACTTACCCGTTGCTTCCACGAATATATAGCTTAAAGAACTTCCTTCCGGTTAATTAACAAAATCTATTTTGGCCCATTATGTGCCCCCTAATTAGTGTATAAAAATTTCCTTTATAACGATTGTTTGGTATATAAAACTCTAATTTCTGGCAGAGTTTGAAAATTATAAGTTAATATTAAAGGGAGTTACGTAGTGAGTCGTGTGCGTATCTCCGGAGTCGAAATTTATCCGTTTTTCAGCTATTATTCCCTCTTTCCCAAAGAAAAATAATTACTTTTATATCTATAACACTTTATTCTCGTTGAAATATCGAAAAATAAATTTCAAAAAGTAAAATAAAGTAAGTAGAAAAAAAAAATTAAAAATTAATCCGTGACCAGGATCGAACCCCTGATCACCGATTCAACAAACTTCTTTACCCATGGCGCTAACAAATACACCACGACTCACACGTTGCTTCCACGAATATATAGCTTAAAGAACTTCCTTCCGGTTAATTAACAAAATCTATTTTGGCCCATTATGTGCCCCCTAATTAGTGTATAAAAATTTCCTTTATTACGATTGTTTGGTATATAAAACTCTAATTTCTGGCAAAGTTTGAAAATTATAAGTTAATATTAAAGGGTGTTACGTAGTGAGTCGTGTGCGTATCTCCGGAGTCGAAATTTATCCGTTTTTCAGCTATTATTCCCTCTTTCCCAAAGAAAAATAATTACTTTTATATATATAACACTTTATTCACGTTGAAATTTCGAAAAATAAATTTTAAAAAGTAAAATAAAGTAAATAGAAAAAAAAATTAATCCATGACCAGGAACGAACCCCTGACCACCGAGTCTACACACTTCTTTACCCATGGCGCTAACAACCACTCCACGATTCACACGTTGCTTCCACGAATATATAGCTTAAAAAACTTCCTTCCGGTTAATTAACAAAATCTATTTTGGTTCTTTATGTGCGCCCTAAATAGTGTATAAAAATTTCCTTTATATCGATTGTTTGGTATATAAAACTCTAATTCCTGGCAGAGTTTGAAAATTATAAGTTAATATTAAAGGGTGTTACGTAGTGAGTCGTGTGCGTATCTCCGGAGTCGAAATTTATCCGTTTTTCAGCTATTATTCCCTCTTTCTCAAAGAAAAATAATTACTTTTATATATATAACACTTTATTCTCGATGAAATATCGAAAAATAAATTTTAAAAAGTAAAATAAAGTAAGTAGAAAAAAAAATTAAAAATTAATCCGTGACCAGGACCGAACCCCTGATCACCGATTCAACAAACTTCTTTTCCCATATCGCTAACAACCACACCACGACTCACACGTTGCTTCCACGAATATATAGCTTAAAGAACTTCCTTCGCGTTAATTAACAAAATCTATTTTGGCCCACTATGTGCCCCCTAATTAGTGTATAAAAATTTCCTTTATTACGATTGTTTGGTATATAAAACTCTAATTTCTGGTAGAGTTTAAAATTTATAAGTTAATATTAAAGGGAATTACGTAGTGATTCATGTGCGTAACTCCGGAGTCTAAATTTATCCGTTTTTCAGCTATTATTCCCACTTTCCCAAAGAAAAATAATTACTTTTATATATATAACACTTTATTCACGTTGAAATTTCGAAAAATAAATTTTAAAAAGTAAAATAAAGTAAATAGAAAAAAAAATTAATCCATGACCAGGAACGATCCCCTGACCACCGAGTCTACACACTTCTTTACCCATGGCGCTAACAACCACTACACGATTCACACGTTGCTTCCACGAATATATAGCTTAAAAAACTTCCTTCCGGTTAATTAACAAAATCTATTTTGGTTCTTTATGTGCGCCCTAAATAGTGTATAAAAATTTCCTTTATAACGATTGTTTGGTATATAAAACTCGAATTCCTGGCAGAGTTTGAAAATTATAAGTTAATATTAAAGGGTGTTACGTAGTGAGTCGTGTGCGTATCTCCGGAGTCGAAATTTATCCGTTTTTCAGCTATTATTCCCTCTTTCCCAAAGAAAAATAATTACTTTTATATATATAACACTTTATTCTCGATGAAATATCGAAAAATAAATTTTAAAAAGTAAAATAAAGTAAGTAGAAAAAAAAATTAAAAATTAATCCGTGACCAGGACCGAACCCCTGATCACCGATTCAACAAACTTCTTTTCCCATGGCGCTAACAACCACACCACGACTCACACGTCGCTTTCATGAATATATAGCTTAAAGAACTTCCTTCGCGTTAATTAACAAAATCTATTTTGGCCCACTATGTGCCCCCTAATTAGTGTATAAAAATTTCCTTTATTACGATTGTTTGGTATATAAAACTCTAATTTCTGGTAGAGTTTGAAATTTATAAGTTAATATTAAAGGGAATTACGTAGTGATTCGTGTGCGTAACTCCGGAGTCTAAATTTATCCGTTTTTCAGCTATTATTCTCTCTTTTCCAAAGAAAAATAATTATTTTTATATATATATAACACTTTATTCACGTTGAAATATCAAAAAATAAATTTTAAAAAGTAAAATAAAGTAAATAGAAAAAAAAATTAATCCATGACCAGGAACGAACCCCTGACCACCGAGTCTACACACTTCTTTACCCATGGCGCTAACAACCACTCCACGATTCACGCGTTGCTTCCACGAATATATAGCTTAAAAAACTTCCTTCCGGTTAATTAACAAAATCTATTTTGGTTCTTTATGTGTGCCCTAAATAGTGTATAAAAATTTCCTTTATAACGTTTGTTTGGTATATAAAACTCTAATTCCTGGCAGAGTTTGAAAATTATAAGTTAATATTAAAGGGTGTTACGTAGTGAGTCGTGTGCGTATCTCCGGAGTCGAAATTTATCCGTTTTTCAGCTATTATTCCCTCTTTCCCAAAGAAAAATAATTACTTTTATATATATAACACTTTATTCTCGATGAAATATCGAAAAATAAATTTTAAAAAGTAAAATAAAGTAAGTAGAAAAAAAAAATTAAAAATTAATCCGTGCCCAGGACCGAACCCCTGATCACCGATTCAACAAACTTCTTTTCCCATGGCGCTAACAACCACACCACGACTCACACGTTGCTTCCACGAATATATAGCTTAAAGAACTTCCTTCGCGTTAATTAACAAAATCTATTTTGGCCCACTATGTGCCCCCTTATTAGTGTATAAAAATTTCCTTTATTACGATTGTTTGGTATATAAAACTCTAATTTCTGGTAGAGTTTGAAATTTATAAGTTAATATTAAAGGGAATTACGTAGTGATTCGTGTGCGTAACTCCGGAGTCTAAATTTATCCGTTTTTCAGCTATTATTCCCACTTTCCCAAAGAAAAATAATTACTTTTATATATATAACACTTTATTCACGTTGAAATTTCGAAAAATAAATTTTAAAAAGTAAAATAAAGTAAATAGAAAAAAAAATTAATCCATGACCAGGAACGATCCCCTGACCACCGAGTCTACACACTTCTTTACCCATGGCGCTAACAACCACTACACGATTCACACGTTGCTTCCACGAATATATAGCTTAAAAAACTTCCTTCCGGTTAATTAACAAAATCTATTTTGGTTCTTTATGTGCGCCCTAAATAGTGTATAAAAATTTCCTTTATAACGATTGTTTGGTATATAAAACTCGAATTCCTGGCAGAGTTTGAAAATTATAAGTTAATATTAAAGGGTGTTACGTAGTGAGTCGTGTGCGTATCTCCGGAGTCGAAATTTATCCGTTTTTCAGCTATTATTCCCTCTTTCCCAAAGAAAAATAATTACTTTTATATATATAACACTTTATTCTCGATGAAATATCGAAAAATAAATTTTAAAAAGTAAAATAAAGTAAGTAGAAAAAAAAATTAAAAATTAATCCGTGACCAGGACCGAACCCCTGATCACCGATTCAACAAACTTCTTTTCCCATGGCGCTAACAACCACACCACGACTCACACGTCGCTTTCATGAATATATAGCTTAAAGAACTTCCTTCGCGTTAATTAACAAAATCTATTTTGGCCCACTATGTGCCCCCTAATTAGTGTATAAAAATTTCCTTTATTACGATTGTTTGGTATATAAAACTCTAATTTCTGGTAGAGTTTGAAATTTATAAGTTAATATTAAAGGGAATTACGTAGTGATTCGTGTGCGTAACTCCGGAGTCTAAATTTATCCGTTTTTCAGCTATTATTCTCTCTTTTCCAAAGAAAAATAATTATTTTTATATATATATAACACTTTATTCACGTTGAAATATCAAAAAATAAATTTTAAAAAGTAAAATAAAGTAAATAGAAAAAAAAATTAATCCATGACCAGGAACGAACCCCTGACCACCGAGTCTACACACTTCTTTACCCATGGCGCTAACAACCACTCCACGATTCACACGTTGCTTCCACGAATATATAGCTTAAAAAACTTCCTTCCGGTTAATTAACAAAATCTATTTTGGTTCTTTATGTGTGCCCTAAATAGTGTATAAAAATTTCCTTTATAACGTTTGTTTGGTATATAAAACTCTAATTCCTGGCAGAGTTTGAAAATTATAAGTTAATATTAAAGGGTGTTACGTAGTGAGTCGTGTGCGTATCTCCGGAGTCGAAATTTATCCGTTTTTCAGCTATTATTCCCTCTTTCCCAAAGAAAAATAATTACTTTTATATATATAACACTTTATTCTCGATGAAATATCGAAAAATAAATTTTAAAAAGTAAAATAAAGTAAGTAGAAAAAAAAAAATTAAAAATTAATCCATGCCCAGGACCGAACCCCTGATCACCGATTCAACAAACTTCTTTTCCCATGGCGCTAACAACCACACCACGACTCACACGTTGCTTCCACGAATATATAGCTTAAAGAACTTCCTTCGCGTTAATTAACAAAATCTATTTTGGCCCACTATGTGCCCCCTTATTAGTGTATAAAAATTTCCTTTATTACGATTGTTTGGTATATAAAACTCTAATTTCTGGTAGAGTTTGAAATTTATAAGTTAATATTAAAGGGAATTACGTAGTGATTCGTGTGCGTAACTCCGGAGTCTAAATTTATCCGTTTTTCAGCTATTATTCCCACTTTCCCAAAGAAAAATAATTACTTTTATATATATAACACTTTATTCACGTTGAAATTTCGAAAAATAAATTTTAAAAAGTAAAATAAAGTAAATAGAAAAAAAAATTAAAAATTAATCCGTGACCCGGACCGAACCCCTGATCACCGATTCAACAAAAGTCTTTACCCATGGCGCTAACAACCACACCACGACTCACATGTTGCTGCCACGAATATATAGCTTAAAGAACTTCCTTCCCGTTAATTAACAAAATCTATTTTGGCCCACTAAGTGCCCCCTAATTAGTGTATAAAAATTTCCTTTATTACGATTGTTTGGTATATAAAACTCTAATTTCTTTCCGAGTTTGAAAATTATAAGTTAATATTAAAAAGAGTTACGTAGTGATTCGTGAACGTAACTCCGGAGTCTAAATTTATCCGTTTTTCAGCTATTTTTCCCACTTTCCCAAAGAAAAATAATTACTTTTATATATATAACACTTTATTCTCGTTGAAATATCGAAAAATAAATTTCAAAAAGTAAAATAAAGTAAGTAGAAAAAAAAAATTAAAAATTAATCCGTGACCAGGATCGAACCCCTGATCACCGATTCAACAAACTTCTTTACCCATGGCGCTAACAACCACACCACGACTCACACGTTGCTTCCACGAATATATAGCTTAAAGAACTTCCTTCCGGTTAATTAACAAAATCTATTTTGGCCCATTATGTGCCCCCTAATTAGTGTATAAAAATTTCCTTTATTACGATTGTTTGGTATATAAAACTCTAATTTCTGGCAAAGTTTGAAAATTATAAGTTAATATTAAAGGGTGTTACGTAGTGAGTCGTGTGCGTATCTCCGGAGTCGAAATTTATCCGTTTTTCAGCTATTATTCCCTCTTTCCCAAAGAAAAATAATTACTTTTATATATATAACACTTTATTCACGTTGAAATTTCGAAAAATAAATTTTAAAAAGTAAAATAAAGTAAATAGAAAAAAAAATTAATCCATGACCAGGAACGAACCCCTGACCACCGAGTCTACACACTTCTTTACCCATGGCGCTAACAACCACTCCACGATTCACACGTTGCTTCCACGAATATATAGCTTAAAAAACTTCCTTCCGGTTAATTAACAAAATCTATTTTGGTTCTTTATGTGCGCCCTAAATAGTGTATAAAAATTTCCTTTATATCGATTGTTTGGTATATAAAACTCTAATTCCTGGCAGAGTTTGAAAATTATAAGTTAATATTAAAGGGTGTTACGTAGTGAGTCGTCTGCGTATCTCCGGAGTCGAAATTTATCCGTTTTTCAGCTATTATTCCCTCTTTCTCAAAGAAAAATAATTACTTTTATATATATAACACTTTATTCTCGATGAAATATCGAAAAATAAATTTTAAAAAGTAAAATAAAGTAAGTAGAAAAAAAAATTAAAAATTAATCCGTGACCAGGACCGAACCCCTGATCACCGATTCAACAAACTTCTTTTCCCATATCGCTAACAACCACACCACGACTCACACGTTGTTTCCACGAATATATAGCTTAAAGAACTTCCTTCGCGTTAATTAACAAAATCTATTTTGGCCCACTATGTGCCCCCTAATTAGTGTATAAAAATTTCCTTTATTACGATTGTTTGGTATATAAAACTCTAATTTCTGGTAGAGTTTAAAATTTATAAGTTAATATTAAAGGGAATTTCGTAGTGATTCATGTGCGTAACTCCGGAGTCTAAATTTATCCGTTTTTCAGCTATTATTCCCACTTTCCCAAAGAAAAATAATTACTTTTATATATATAACACTTTATTCACGTTGAAATTTCGAAAAATAAATTTTAAAAAGCAAAATAAAGTAAATAGAAAAAAAAATTAAAAATTAACCCGTGACCAGGATCGAACCCCTGATCACCAATTCAACAAACTTCTTTACCCATGGCGCTAACAACCACACCACGACTCACACGTTGCTTCCACGAATATATAGCTTAAAGAACTTCCTTCCGGTTAATTAACAAAATCTATTTTGGCCCATTATGTGCCCCCTAATTAGTGTATAAAAATTTCCTTTATTACGATTGTTTGGTATATAAAAGTCTAATTTCTGGCAGAGTTTGAAAATTATAAGTTAATATTAAAGGGAGTTACGTAGTGAGTCGTGTGCGCAGCTCCGGAGTCGGAATTTATCCGTTTTTCAGCTATTATTCCCTCTTTTCCAAAGAAAAATAATTACTTTTATATATATAACACTTTATTCTCGTTGAAATAACGAAAAATAAAATTTAAAAAGTAAAATAAAGTAATTAGAAAAAAAAAATTAAAAATTAATCCGTGACCAGGACCGAACCCCTGACCTCCGAGTCAACAAACTTCTTTACCCATAGCGCTAACAACCACACCACGACTTACCCGTTGCTTCCACGAATATATAGCTTAAAGAACTTCCTTCCGGTTAATTAACAAAATCTATTTTGGCCCATTATGTGCCCCCTAATTAGTGTATAAAAATTTCCTTTATAACGATTGTTTGGTATATAAAACTCTAATTTCTGGCAGAGTTTGAAAATTATAAGTTAATATTAAAGGGAGTTACGTAGTGAGTCGTGTGCGTATCTCCGGAGTCGAAATTTATCCGTTTTTCAGCTATTATTCCCTCTTTCCCAAAGAAAAATAATTACTTTTATATCTATAACACTTTATTCTCGTTGAAATATCGAAAAATAAATTTCAAAAAGTAAAATAAAGTAAGTAGAAAAAAAAAATTAAAAATTAATCCGTGACCAGGATCGAACCCCTGATCACCGATTCAACAAACTTCTTTACCCATGGCGCTAACAAATACACCACGACTCACACGTTGCTTCCACGAATATATAGCTTAAAGAACTTCCTTCCGGTTAATTAACAAAATCTATTTTGGCCCATTATGTGCCCCCTAATTAGTGTATAAAAATTTCCTTTATTACGATTGTTTGGTATATAAAACTCTAATTTCTGGCAAAGTTTGAAAATTATAAGTTAATATTAAAGGGTGTTACGTAGTGAGTCGTGTGCGTATCTCCGGAGTCGAAATTTATCCGTTTTTCAGCTATTATTCCCTCTTTCCCAAAGAAAAATAATTACTTTTATATATATAACACTTTATTCACGTTGAAATTTCGAAAAATAAATTTTAAAAAGTAAAATAAAGTAAATAGAAAAAAAAATTAATCCATGACCAGGAACGAACCCCTGACCACCGAGTCTACACACTTCTTTACCCATGGCGCTAACAACCACTCCACGATTCACACGTTGCTTCCACGAATATATAGCTTAAAAAACTTCCTTCCGGTTAATTAACAAAATCTATTTTGGTTCTTTATGTGCGCCCTAAATAGTGTATAAAAATTTCCTTTATATCGATTGTTTGGTATATAAAACTCTAATTCCTGGCAGAGTTTGAAAATTATAAGTTAATATTAAAGGGTGTTACGTAGTGAGTCGTGTGCGTATCTCCGGAGTCGAAATTTATCCGTTTTTCAGCTATTATTCCCTCTTTCTCAAAGAAAAATAATTACTTTTATATATATAACACTTTATTCTCGATGAAATATCGAAAAATAAATTTTAAAAAGTAAAATAAAGTAAGTAGAAAAAAAAATTAAAAATTAATCCGTGACCAGGACCGAACCCCTGATCACCGATTCAACAAACTTCTTTTCCCATATCGCTAACAACCACACCACGACTCACACGTTGCTTCCACGAATATATAGCTTAAAGAACTTCCTTCGCGTTAATTAACAAAATCTATTTTTACCCACTATGTGCCCCCTAATTAGTGTATAAAAATTTCCTTTATTACGATTGTTTGGTATATAAAACTCTAATTTCTGGTAGAGTTTAAAATTTATAAGT
This sequence comes from Parasteatoda tepidariorum, assembly GCF_982258835.1. NCBI lineage: Eukaryota > Metazoa > Arthropoda > Arachnida > Araneae > Theridiidae > Parasteatoda > Parasteatoda tepidariorum. The sequence goes on from NC_141758.1 coordinate 107,668,401, forward strand.
TAATATTAAAGGGAATTACGTAGTGATTCATGTGCGTAACTCCGGAGTCTAAATTTATACGTTTTTCAGCTATTATTCCCACTTTCCCAAAGAAAAATAATTACTTTTATATATATAACACTTTATTCACGTTGAAATTTCGAAAAATAAATTTTAAAAAGTAAAATAAAGTAAATAGAAAAAAAAATTAATCCATGACCAGGAACGATCCCCTGACCACCGAGTCTACACACTTCTTTACCCATGGCGCTAACAACCACTACACGATTCACACGTTGCTTCCACGAATATATAGCTTAAAAAACTTCCTTCCGGTTAATTAACAAAATCTATTTTGGTTCTTTATGTGCGCCCTAAATAGTGTATAAAAATTTCCTTTATAACGATTGTTTGGTATATAAAACTCGAATTCCTGGCAGAGTTTGAAAATTATAAGTTAATATTAAAGGGTGTTACGTAGTGAGTCGTGTGCGTATCTCCGGAGTCGAAATTTATCCGTTTTTCAGCTATTATTCCCTCTTTCCCAAAGAAAAATAATTACTTTTATATATATAACACTTTATTCTCGATGAAATATCGAAAAATAAATTTTAAAAAGTAAAATAAAGTAAGTAGAAAAAAAAATTAAAAATTAATCCGTGACCAGGACCGAACCCCTGATCACCGATTCAACAAACTTCTTTTCCCATGGCGCTAACAACCACACCACGCCTCACACGTCGCTTTCATGAATATATAGCTTAAAGAACTTCCTTCGCGTTAATTAACAAAATCTATTTTGGCCCACTATGTGCCCCCTAATTAGTGTATAAAAATTTCCTTTATTACGATTGTTTGGTATATAAAACTCTAATTTCTGGTAGAGTTTGAAATTTATAAGTTAATATTAAAGGGAATTACGTAGTGATTCGTGTGCGTAACTCCGGAGTCTAAATTTATCCGTTTTTCAGCTATTATTCTCTCTTTTCCAAAGAAAAATAATTATTTTTATATATATATAACACTTTATTCTCGTTGAAATATCAAAAAATAAATTTTAAAAAGTAAAATAAAGTAAATAGAAAAAAAAATTAATCCATGACCAGGAACGAACCCCTGACCACCGAGTCTACACACTTCTTTACCCATGGCGCTAACAACCACTCCACGATTCACGCGTTGCTTCCACGAATATATAGCTTAAAAAACTTCCTTCCGGTTAATTAACAAAATCTATTTTGGTTCTTTATGTGTGCCCTAAATAGTGTATAAAAATTTCCTTTATAACGTTTGTTTGGTATATAAAACTCTAATTCCTGGCAGAGTTTGAAAATTATAAGTTAATATTAAAGGGTGTTACGTAGTGAGTCGTGTGCGTATCTCCGGAGTCGAAATTTATCCGTTTTTCAGCTATTATTCCCTCTTTCCCAAAGAAAAATAATTACTTTTATATATATAACACTTTATTCTCGATGAAATATCGAAAAATAAATTTTAAAAAGTAAAATAAAGTAAGTAGAAAAAAAAAATTAAAAATTAATCCGTGCCCAGGACCGAACCCCTGATCACCGATTCAACAAACTTCTTTTCCCATGGCGCTAACAACCACACCACGACTCACACGTTGCTTCCACGAATATATAGCTTAAAGAACTTCCTTCGCGTTAATTAACAAAATCTATTTTGGCCCACTATGTGCCCCCTTATTAGTGTATAAAAATTTCCTTTATTACGATTGTTTGGTATATAAAACTCTAATTTCTGGTAGAGTTTGAAATTTATAAGTTAATATTAAAGGGAATTACGTAGTGATTCGTGTGCGTAACTCCGGAGTCTAAATTTATCCGTTTTTCAGCTATTATTCCCACTTTCCCAAAGAAAAATAATTACTTTTATATATATAACACTTTATTCACGTTGAAATTTCGAAAAATAAATTTTAAAAAGTAAAATAAAGTAAATAGAAAAAAAAATTAATCCATGACCAGGAACGATCCCCTGACCACCGAGTCTACACACTTCTTTACCCATGGCGCTAACAACCACTACACGATTCACACGTTGCTTCCACGAATATATAGCTTAAAAAACTTCCTTCCGGTTAATTAACAAAATCTATTTTGGTTCTTTATGTGCGCCCTAAATAGTGTATAAAAATTTCCTTTATAACGATTGTTTGGTATATAAAACTCGAATTCCTGGCAGAGTTTGAAAATTATAAGTTAATATTAAAGGGTGTTACGTAGTGAGTCGTGTGCGTATCTCCGGAGTCGAAATTTATCCGTTTTTCAGCTATTATTCCCTCTTTCCCAAAGAAAAATAATTACTTTTATATATATAACACTTTATTCTCGATGAAATATCGAAAAATAAATTTTAAAAAGTAAAATAAAGTAAGTAGAAAAAAAAATTAAAAATTAATCCGTGACCAGGACCGAACCCCTGATCACCGATTCAACAAACTTCTTTTCCCATGGCGCTAACAACCACACCACGACTCACACGTCGCTTTCATGAATATATAGCTTAAAGAACTTCCTTCGCGTTAATTAACAAAATCTATTTTGGCCCACTATGTGCCCCCTAATTAGTGTATAAAAATTTCCTTTATTACGATTGTTTGGTATATAAAACTCTAATTTCTGGTAGAGTTTGAAATTTATAAGTTAATATTAAAGGGAATTACGTAGTGATTCGTGTGCGTAACTCCGGAGTCTAAATTTATCCGTTTTTCAGCTATTATTCTCTCTTTTCCAAAGAAAAATAATTATTTTTATATATATATAACACTTTATTCACGTTGAAATATCAAAAAATAAATTTTAAAAAGTAAAATAAAGTAAATAGAAAAAAAAATTAATCCATGACCAGGAACGAACCCCTGACCACCGAGTCTACACACTTCTTTACCCATGGCGCTAACAACCACTCCACGATTCACACGTTGCTTCCACGAATATATAGCTTAAAAAACTTCCTTCCGGTTAATTAACAAAATCTATTTTGGTTCTTTATGTGTGCCCTAAATAGTGTATAAAAATTTCCTTTATAACGTTTGTTTGGTATATAAAACTCTAATTCCTGGCAGAGTTTGAAAATTATAAGTTAATATTAAAGGGTGTTACGTAGTGAGTCGTGTGCGTATCTCCGGAGTCGAAATTTATCCGTTTTTCAGCTATTATTCCCTCTTTCCCAAAGAAAAATAATTACTTTTATATATATAACACTTTATTCTCGATGAAATATCGAAAAATAAATTTTAAAAAGTAAAATAAAGTAAGTAGAAAAAAAAAATTAAAAATTAATCCATGCCCAGGACCGAACCCCTGATCACCGATTCAACAAACTTCTTTTCCCATGGCGCTAACAACCACACCACGACTCACACGTTGCTTCCACGAATATATAGCTTAAAGAACTTCCTTCGCGTTAATTAACAAAATCTATTTTGGCCCACTATGTGCCCCCTTATTAGTGTATAAAAATTTCCTTTATTACGATTGTTTGGTATATAAAACTCTAATTTCTGGTAGAGTTTGAAATTTATAAGTTAATATTAAAGGGAATTACGTAGTGATTCGTGTGCGTAACTCCGGAGTCTAAATTTATCCGTTTTTCAGCTACTATTCCCACTTTCCCAAAGAAAAATAATTACTTTTATATATATAACACTTTATTCACGTTGAAATTTCGAAAAATAAATTTTAAAAAGTAAAATAAAGTAAATAGAAAAAAAAATTAAAAATTAATCCGTGACCCGGACCGAACCCCTGATCACCGATTCAACAAAAGTCTTTACCCATGGCGCTAACAACCACACCACGACTCACATGTTGCTGCCACGAATATATAGCTTAAAGAACTTCCTTCCCGTTAATTAACAAAATCTATTTTGGCCCACTAAGTGCCCCCTAATTAGTGTATAAAAATTTCCTTTATTACGATTGTTTGGTATATAAAACTCTAATTTCTTTCCGAGTTTGAAAATTATAAGTTAATATTAAAAAGAGTTACGTAGTGATTCGTGAACGTAACTCCGGAGTCTAAATTTATCCGTTTTTCAGCTATTTTTCCCACTTTCCCAAAGAAAAATAATTACTTTTATATATATAACACTTTATTCTCGTTGAAATATCGAAAAATAAATTTCAAAAAGTAAAATAAAGTAAGTAGAAAAAAAAAATTAAAAATTAATCCGTGACCAGGATCGAACCCCTGATCACCGATTCAACAAACTTCTTTACCCATGGCGCTAACAACCACACCACGACTCACACGTTGCTTCCACGAATATATAGCTTAAAGAACTTCCCTCCCGTTAATTAACAAAATCTATTTTGGCCCATTATGTGCCCCCTAATTAGTGTATAAAAATTTCCTTTATTACGATTGTTTGGTATATAAAACTCTAATTTCTGGCAAAGTTTGAAAATTATAAGTTAATATTAAAGGGTGTTACGTAGTGAGTCGTGTGCGTATCTCCGGAGTCGAAATTTATCCGTTTTTCAGCTATTATTCCCTCTTTCCCAAAGAAAAATAATTACTTTTATATATATAACACTTTATTCACGTTGAAATTTCGAAAAATAAATTTTAAAAAGTAAAATAAAGTAAATAGAAAAAAAAATTAATCCATGACCAGGAACGAACCCCTGACCACCGAGTCTACACACTTCTTTACCCATGGCGCTAACAACCACTCCACGATTCACACGTTGCTTCCACGAATATATAGCTTAAAAAACTTCCTTCCGGTTAATTAACAAAATCTATTTTGGTTCTTTATGTGCGCCCTAAATAGTGTATAAAAATTTCCTTTATATCGATTGTTTGGTATATAAAACTCTAATTCCTGGCAGAGTTTGAAAATTATAAGTTAATATTAAAGGGTGTTACGTAGTGAGTCGTCTGCGTATCTCCGGAGTCGAAATTTATCCGTTTTTCAGCTATTATTCCCTCTTTCTCAAAGAAAAATAATTACTTTTATATATATAACACTTTATTCTCGATGAAATATCGAAAAATAAATTTTAAAAAGTAAAATAAAGTAAGTAGAAAAAAAAATTAAAAATTAATCCGTGACCAGGACCGAACCCCTGATCACCGATTCAACAAACTTCTTTTCCCATATCGCTAACAACCACACCACGACTCACACGTTGTTTCCACGAATATATAGCTTAAAGAACTTCCTTCGCGTTAATTAACAAAATCTATTTTGGCCCACTATGTGCCCCCTAATTAGTGTATAAAAATTTCCTTTATTACGATTGTTTGGTATATAAAACTCTAATTTCTGGTAGAGTTTAAAATTTATAAGTTAATATTAAAGGGAATTTCGTAGTGATTCATGTGCGTAACTCCGGAGTCTAAATTTATCCGTTTTTCAGCTATTATTCCCACTTTCCCAAAGAAAAATAATTACTTTTATATATATAACACTTTATTCACGTTGAAATTTCGAAAAATAAATTTTAAAAAGCAAAATAAAGTAAATAGAAAAAAAAATTAAAAATTAACCCGTGACCAGGATCGAACCCCTGATCACCAATTCAACAAACTTCTTTACCCATGGCGCTAACAACCACACCACGACTCACACGTTGCTTCCACGAATATATAGCTTAAAGAACTTCCTTCCGGTTAATTAACAAAATCTATTTTGGCCCATTATGTGCCCCCTAATTAGTGTATAAAAATTTCCTTTATTACGATTGTTTGGTATATAAAAGTCTAATTTCTGGCAGAGTTTGAAAATTATAAGTTAATATTAAAGGGAGTTACGTAGTGAGTCGTGTGCGCAGCTCCGGAGTCGGAATTTATCCGTTTTTCAGCTATTATTCCCTCTTTTCCAAAGAAAAATAATTACTTTTATATATATAACACTTTATTCTCGTTGAAATAACGAAAAATAAAATTTAAAAAGTAAAATAAAGTAATTAGAAAAAAAAAATTAAAAATTAATCCGTGACCAGGACCGAACCCCTGACCTCCGAGTCAACAAACTTCTTTACCCATAGCGCTAACAACCACACCACGACTTACCCGTTGCTTCCACGAATATATAGCTTAAAGAACTTCCTTCCGGTTAATTAACAAAATCTATTTTGGCCCATTATGTGCCCCCTAATTAGTGTATAAAAATTTCCTTTATAACGATTGTTTGGTATATAAAACTCTAATTTCTGGCAGAGTTTGAAAATTATAAGTTAATATTAAAGGGAGTTACGTAGTGAGTCGTGTGCGTATCTCCGGAGTCGAAATTTATCCGTTTTTCACCTATTATTCCCTCTTTCCCAAAGAAAAATAATTACTTTTATATCTATAACACTTTATTCTCGTTGAAATATCGAAAAATAAATTTCAAAAAGTAAAATAAAGTAAGTAGAAAAAAAAAATTAAAAATTAATCCGTGACCAGGATCGAACCCCTGATCACCGATTCAACAAACTTCTTTACCCATGGCGCTAACAAATACACCACGACTCACACGTTGTTTCCACGAATATATAGCTTAAAGAACTTCCTTCCGGTTAATTAACAAAATCTATTTTGGCCCATTATGTGCCCCCTAATTAGTGTATAAAAATTTCCTTTATTACGATTGTTTGGTATATAAAACTCTAATTTCTGGCAAAGTTTGAAAATTATAAGTTAATATTAAAGGGTGTTACGTAGTGAGTCGTGTGCGTATCTCCGGAGTCGAAATTTATCCGTTTTTCAGCTATTATTCCCTCTTTCCCAAAGAAAAATAATTACTTTTATATATATAACACTTTATTCACGTTGAAATTTCGAAAAATAAATTTTAAAAAGTAAAATAAAGTAAATAGAAAAAAAAATTAATCCATGACCAGGAACGAACCCCTGACCACCGAGTCTACACACTTCTTTACCCATGGCGCTAACAACCACTCCACGATTCACACGTTGCTTCCACGAATATATAGCTTAAAAAACTTCCTTCCGGTTAATTAACAAAATCTATTTTGGTTCTTTATGTGCGCCCTAAATAGTGTATAAAAATTTCCTTTATATCGATTGTTTGGTATATAAAACTCTAATTCCTGGCAGAGTTTGAAAATTATAAGTTAATATTAAAGGGTGTTACGTAGTGAGTCGTGTGCGTATCTCCGGAGTCGAAATTTATCCGTTTTTCAGCTATTATTCCCTCTTTCTCAAAGAAAAATAATTACTTTTATATATATAACACTTTATTCTCGATGAAATATCGAAAAATAAATTTTAAAAAGTAAAATAAAGTAAGTAGAAAAAAAAATTAAAAATTAATCCGTGACCAGGACCGAACCCCTGATCACCGATTCAACAAACTTCTTTTCCCATATCGCTAACAACCACACCACGACTCACACGTTGCTTCCACGAATATATAGCTTAAAGAACTTCCTTCGCGTTAATTAACAAAATCTATTTTGGCCCACTATGTGCCCCCTAATTAGTGTATAAAAATTTCCTTTATTACGATTGTTTGGTATATAAAACTCTAATTTCTGGTAGAGTTTAAAATTTATAAGTTAATATTAAAGGGAATTACGTAGTGATTCATGTGCGTAACTCCGGAGTCTAAATTTATCCGTTTTTCAGCTATTATTCCCACTTTCCCAAAGAAAAATAATTACTTTTATATATATAACACTTTATTCACGTTGAAATTTCGAAAAATAAATTTTAAAAAGTAAAATAAAGTAAATAGAAAAAAAAATTAATCCATGACCAGGAACGATCCCCTGACCACCGAGTCTACACACTTCTTTACCCATGGCGCTAACAACCACTACACGATTCACACGTTGCTTCCACGAATATATAGCTTAAAAAACTTCCTTCCGGTTAATTAACAAAATCTATTTTGGTTCTTTATGTGCGCCCTAAATAGTGTATAAAAATTTCCTTTATAACGATTGTTTGGTATATAAAACTCGAATTCCTGGCAGAGTTTGAAAATTATAAGTTAATATTAAAGGGTGTTACGTAGTGAGTCGTGTGCGTATCTCCGGAGTCGAAATTTATCCGTTTTTCAGCTATTATTCCCTCTTTCCCAAAGAAAAATAATTACTTTTATATATATAACACTTTATTCTCGATGAAATATCGAAAAATAAATTTTAAAAAGTAAAATAAAGTAAGTAGAAAAAAAAATTAAAAATTAATCCGTGACCAGGACCGAACCCCTGATCACCGATTCAACAAACTTCTTTTCCCATGGCGCTAACAACCACACCACGACTCACACGTCGCTTTCATGAATATATAGCTTAAAGAACTTCCTTCGCGTTAATTAACAAAATCTATTTTGGCCCACTATGTGCCCCCTAATTAGTGTATAAAAATTTCCTTTATTACGATTGTTTGGTATATAAAACTCTAATTTCTGGTAGAGTTTGAAATTTATAAGTTAATATTAAAGGGAATTACGTAGTGATTCGTGTGCGTAACTCCGGAGTCTAAATTTATCCGTTTTTCAGCTATTATTCTCTCTTTTCCAAAGAAAAATAATTATTTTTATATATATATAACACTTTATTCACGTTGAAATATCAAAAAATAAATTTTAAAAAGTAAAATAAAGTAAATAGAAAAAAAAATTAATCCATGACCAGGAACGAACCCCTGACCACCGAGTCTACACACTTCTTTACCCATGGCGCTAACAACCACTCCACGATTCACGCGTTGCTTCCACGAATATATAGCTTAAAAAACTTCCTTCCGGTTAATTAACAAAATCTATTTTGGTTCTTTATGTGTGCCCTAAATAGTGTATAAAAATTTCCTTTATAACGTTTGTTTGGTATATAAAACTCTAATTCCTGGCAGAGTTTGAAAATTATAAGTTAATATTAAAGGGTGTTACGTAGTGAGTCGTGTGCGTATCTCCGGAGTCGAAATTTATCCGTTTTTCAGCTATTATTCCCTCTTTCCCAAAGAAAAATAATTACTTTTATATATATAACACTTTATTCTCGATGAAATATCGAAAAATAAATTTTAAAAAGTAAAATAAAGTAAGTAGAAAAAAAAAATTAAAAATTAATCCGTGCCCAGGACCGAACCCCTGATCACCGATTCAACAAACTTCTTTTCCCATGGCGCTAACAACCACACCACGACTCACACGTTGCTTCCACGAATATATAGCTTAAAGAACTTCCTTCGCGTTAATTAACAAAATCTATTTTGGCCCACTATGTGCCCCCTTATTAGTGTATAAAAATTTCCTTTATTACGATTGTTTGGTATATAAAACTCTAATTTCTGGTAGAGTTTGAAATTTATAAGTTAATATTAAAGGGAATTACGTAGTGATTCGTGTGCGTAACTCCGGAGTCTAAATTTATCCGTTTTTCAGCTATTATTCCCACTTTCCCAAAGAAAAATAATTACTTTTATATATATAACACTTTATTCACGTTGAAATTTCGAAAAATAAATTTTAAAAAGTAAAATAAAGTAAATAGAAAAAAAAATTAATCCATGACCAGGAACGATCCCCTGACCACCGAGTCTACACACTTCTTTACCCATGGCGCTAACAACCACTACACGATTCACACGTTGCTTCCACGAATATATAGCTTAAAAAACTTCCTTCCGGTTAATTAACAAAATCTATTTTGGTTCTTTATGTGCGCCCTAAATAGTGTATAAAAATTTCCTTTATAACGATTGTTTGGTATATAAAACTCGAATTCCTGGCAGAGTTTGAAAATTATAAGTTAATATTAAAGGGTGTTACGTAGTGAGTCGTGTGCGTATCTCCGGAGTCGAAATTTATCCGTTTTTCAGCTATTATTCCCTCTTTCCCAAAGAAAAATAATTACTTTTATATATATAACACTTTATTCTCGATGAAATATCGAAAAATAAATTTTAAAAAGTAAAATAAAGTAAGTAGAAAAAAAAATTAAAAATTAATCCGTGACCAGGACCGAACCCCTGATCACCGATTCAACAAACTTCTTTTCCCATGGCGCTAACAACCACACCACGACTCACACGTCGCTTTCATGAATATATAGCTTAAAGAACTTCCTTCGCGTTAATTAACAAAATCTATTTTGGCCCACTATGTGCCCCCTAATTAGTGTATAAAAATTTCCTTTATTACGATTGTTTGGTATATAAAACTCTAATTTCTGGTAGAGTTTGAAATTTATAAGTTAATATTAAAGGGAATTACGTAGTGATTCGTGTGCGTAACTCCGGAGTCTAAATTTATCCGTTTTTCAGCTATTATTCTCTCTTTTCCAAAGAAAAATAATTATTTTTATATATATATAACACTTTATTCACGTTGAAATATCAAAAAATAAATTTTAAAAAGTAAAATAAAGTAAATAGAAAAAAAAATTAATCCATGACCAGGAACGAACCCCTGACCACCGAGTCTACACACTTCTTTACCCATGGCGCTAACAACCACTCCACGATTCACACGTTGCTTCCTCGAATATATAGCTTAAAAAACTTCCTTCCGGTTAATTAACAAAATCTATTTTGGTTCTTTATGTGTGCCCTAAATAGTGTATAAAAATTTCCTTTATAACGTTTGTTTGGTATATAAAACTCTAATTCCTGGCAGAGTTTGAAAATTATAAGTTAATATTAAAGGGTGTTACGTAGTGAGTCGTGTGCGTATCTCCGGAGTCGAAATTTATCCGTTTTTCAGCTATTATTCCCTCTTTCCCAAAGAAAAATAATTACTTTTATATATATAACACTTTATTCTCGATGAAATATCGAAAAATAAATTTTAAAAAGTAAAATAAAGTAAGTAGAAGAAAAAAAATTAAAAATTAATCCATGCCCAGGACCGAACCCCTGATCACCGATTCAACAAACTTCTTTTCCCATGGCGCTAACAACCACACCACGACTCACACGTTGCTTCCACGAATATATAGCTTAAAGAACTTCCTTCGCGTTAATTAACAAAATCTATTTTGGCCCACTATGTGCCCCCTTATTAGTGTATAAAAATTTCCTTTATTACGATTGTTTGGTATATAAAACTCTAATTTCTGGTAGAGTTTGAAATTTATAAGTTAATATTAAAGGGAATTACGTAGTGATTCGTGTGCGTAACTCCGGAGTCTAAATTTATCCGTTTTTCAGCTATTATTCCCACTTTCCCAAAGAAAAATAATTACTTTTATATATATAACACTTTATTCACGTTGAAATTTCGAAAAATAAATTTTAAAAAGTAAAATAAAGTAAATAGAAAAAAAAATTAATCCATGACCAGGAACGATCCCCTGACCACCGAGTCTACACACTTCTTTACCCATGGCGCTAACAACCACTACACGATTCACACGTTGCTTCCACGAATATATAGCTTAAAAAACTTCCTTCCGGTTAATTAACAAAATCTATTTTGGTTCTTTATGTGCGCCCTAAATAGTGTATAAAAATTTCCTTTATAACGATTGTTTGGTATATAAAACTCGAATTCCTGGCAGAGTTTGAAAATTATAAGTTAATATTAAAGGGTGTTACGTAGTGAGTCGTGTGCGTATCTCCGGAGTCGAAATTTATCCGTTTTTCAGCTATTATTCCCTCTTTCCCAAAGAAAAATAATTACTTTTATATATATAACACTTTATTCTCGATGAAATATCGAAAAATAAATTTTAAAAAGTAAAATAAAGTAAGTAGAAAAAAAAATTAAAAATTAATCCGTGACCAGGACCGAACCCCTGATCACCGATTCAACAAACTTCTTTTCCCATGGCGCTAACAACCACACCACGACTCACACGTCGCTTTCATGAATATATAGCTTAAAGAACTTCCTTCGCGTTAATTAACAAAATCTATTTTGGCCCACTATGTGCCCCCTAATTAGTGTATAAAAATTTCCTTTATTACGATTGTTTGGTATATAAAACTCTAATTTCTGGTAGAGTTTGAAATTTATAAGTTAATATTAAAGGGAATTACGTAGTGATTCGTGTGCGTAACTCCGGAGTCTAAATTTATCCGTTTTTCAGCTATTATTCTCTCTTTTCCAAAGAAAAATAATTATTTTTATATATATATAACACTTTATTCACGTTGAAATATCAAAAAATAAATTTTAAAAAGTAAAATAAAGTAAATAGAAAAAAAAATTAATCCATGACCAGGAACGAACCCCTGACCACCGAGTCTACACACTTCTTTACCCATGGCGCTAACAACCACTCCACGATTCACACGTTGCTTCCTCGAATATATAGCTTAAAAAACTTCCTTCCGGTTAATTAACAAAATCTATTTTGGTTCTTTATGTGTGCCCTAAATAGTGTATAAAAATTTCCTTTATAACGTTTGTTTGGTATATAAAACTCTAATTCCTGGCAGAGTTTGAAAATTATAAGTTAATATTAAAGGGTGTTACGTAGTGAGTCGTGTGCGTATCTCCGGAGTCGAAATTTATCCGTTTTTCAGCTATTATTCCCTCTTTCCCAAAGAAAAATAATTACTTTTATATATATAACACTTTATTCTCGATGAAATATCGAAAAATAAATTTTAAAAAGTAAAATAAAGTAAGTAGAAAAAAAAAATTAAAAATTAATCCATGCCCAGGACCGAACCCCCGATCACCGATTCAACAAACTTCTTTTCCCATGGCGCTAACAACCACACCACGACTCACACGTTGCTTCCACGAATATATAGCTTAAAGAACTTCCTTCGCGTTAATTAACAAAATCTATTTTGGCCCACTATGTGCCCCCTTATTAGTGTATAAAAATTTCCTTTATTACGATTGTTTGGTATATAAAACTCTAATTTCTGGTAGAGTTTGAAATTTATAAGTTAATATTAAAGGGAATTACGTAGTGATTCGTGTGCGTAACTCCGGAGTCTAAATTTATCCGTTTTTCAGCTATTATTCCCACTTTCCCAAAGAAAAATAATTACTTTTATATATATAACACTTTATTCACGTTGAAATTTCGAAAAATAAATTTTAAAAAGTAAAATAAAGTAAATAGAAAAAAAAATTAAAAATTAATCCGTGACCCGGACCGAACCCCTGATCACCGATTCAACAAAAGTCTTTACCCATGGCGCTAACAACCACACCACGACTCACATGTTGCTGCCACGAATATATAGCTTAAAGAACTTCCTTCCCGTTAATTAACAAAATCTATTTTGGCCCACTAAGTGCCCCCTAATTAGTGTATAAAAATTTCCTTTATTACGATTGTTTGGTATATAAAACTCTAATTTCTTTCCGAGTTTGAAAATTATAAGTTAATATTAAAAAGAGTTACGTAGTGATTCGTGAACGTAACTCCGGAGTCGAAATTTATCCGTTTTTCAGCTATTATTCCCTCTTTCCCAAAGAAAAATAATTACTTTTATATCTATATCACTTTATTCTCGTTGAAATATCGAAAAATAAATTTCAAAAAGTAAAATAAAGTAAGTAGAAAAAAAAATTAAAAATTAATCCGTGACCAGGATCGAACCCCTGATCACCGATTCAACAAACTTCTTTACCCATGGCGCTAACAACCACACCACGACTCACACGTTGCTTCCACGAATATATAGCTTAAAGAACTTCCTTCAGGTTAATTAACAAAATCTATTTTGGCCCATTATGTGCCCCTTAATTAGTGTATAAAAATGTCCTTTATTACGATTGTTTGGTATATAAAACTCTAATTTCTGGCAAAGTTTGAAAATCATAAGTTAATATTAAAGGGAGTTACGTAGTGAGTCGTGTGCGCAGCTCCGGAGTCGGAATTTATCCGTTTTACAGCTATTATTCTCTCTTTTCCAAAGAAAAATAATTATTTTTATATATATATATATAACACTTTATTCACGTTGAAATATCAAAAAATAAATTTTAAAAAGTAAAATAAAGTAAATAGAAAAAAAAATTAATCCATGACCAGGAACGAACCCCTGACCACCGAGTCTACACACTTCTTTACCCATGGCGCTAACAACCACTCCACGATTCACACGTTGCTTCCACGAATATATAGCTTAAAAAACTTCCTTCCGGTTAATTAACAAAATCTATTTTGGTTCTTTATGTGCCCCCTAAATAGTGTATAAAAATTCCCTTTGGTACGATTGTTTGGTATATTAAGATTGATTTATAAAACGGAAAAATTCAATCATTAGATCAGAATCTATTCAGGGTGGTCTGGCTTTTATTTTGTACACTATACATCGAGTTCTGTGAACAAAATGTTCTTAAATTCACTCCAAAGATATGATGAAAAAACTGTGGGTCTAGGTTTTGAATCCACCCTGCTGTAGAGCGGGTACCAGCTTGTCAGGGAAATAAAGGCGGTAGATGCACAATGCTGATTTTATTTTCACCACCACTCCTCGTTAGTCATAAATCATGGAGTCTTAATATCGATGACCCTCTAGCTCACAATAGACTGTTGGGCGAATTTTGTCTGCACATAAATATTTTAAATAAAATTCTCTTCTCGCGAATATTTTATTGCTATACCATAATTAGGTTTGCAATAAGGTAAAATGAACGAGAGAAGGCCCCTCATTATAAAGGTTCCGCAACGCATAGGACCCCTAAAGCCAAATTCGAGAAGGAAAAAAAATATGTAACAAAATATTGAAGAGTCAATTGTGATATAACAACTTCAACTGTACTTGCTGGATTGATGTATACAAGATGTAACAACGTGCTTCATGTTTCATGCTAATAATAAATACTAATCCTAAATAATATGACTTTGTTTATCATTTAACTAAAAGGTTATTAAATAGCTACAAAGACACAACATGGTGTCAGAAAAGCATTTTCCTGAGGAAAAAGATGTACCCATGTGTAAATAAGTTAGTAGTGTATGGAACTTTTTGTGTTCACCTGTGCTTATAAGTAATAATTGAAATGGAAACCTTCAAACCACCTGGAGCCATGTCATTTAGTGGCAATTTGAAAGAAAATTGGACAAAATGGAAGCAGAAACTTGATAATTTCCTTGTAGCCTCGGAGAAGGATGAAAAACCAGATGCAGTTAAAATAACGATCTTGTTGAATCTAATCGGTGATGAAGGTGAGAATATCTATAACACCTTTAAGTTAGAAGATAATGAAAAGACATTTATTAGAATTATTATTAAAAAATTTGATGATTATTGTTTTCCACAAAGTAACGAAGTTTTTGAACGGATTAAATTTTTCTCCTGCTCTAAAAAGGATGGTCAAAGCATTGACAACTATGTGACAGAACTAAAAACTCTAGCTGCTTCGTGTAATTTTGGAGACCAGGAAACCAGCTTGATTCGAGATAGAATAGTACTTGGAGTGAAAGACACTGGACTGCAAGAGCGATTACTTAGAGAGCCCAGTCTAACCTTACAGAAGGCTGTTGACAGTGTTCGTGCATGTGAACTCAGCAGAAGACAAGTTGAAACTATTAATGGGTCAACAAATAGCAGTAGTATTGATGTGATTCAAAAGCAAGGGCAAGGTAGCAGTTATGCTCGAAATCCGTATCCTAATGTGGACTGCCAGTCATGTGGTAGAATGCACAAAAGAGGGCAGTGCCCTGCATATAATAAACTATGTAATAAGTGTAAAAAAAAGAATCATTTTGCTGTGATGTGCAAAGGTAAGTTCAACTATAACAAAAATGTGAATGAGGTACAATTAGCCTGTGACTCTAATAGTAGTGACAATAATGATATTTGTCTTTTTGTTGATAGTGTGCTTAATGTTCACTCGGTAAATTGTAATGAATGGCTTAAAACAATATCAATTGAGAGTCAGCAGGTGTCTTTTAAGTTAGATACTGGGGCACAAGTAAATGTTTTGCCTGTGCATATTTTCGAAACATTAAATTTGAAAAAAAAATTTAAGCTCAACTGATGTTGTTTTAGTGTCGTATGGAAATAACAAGTTGGAACCTATTGGTTCCATAGATTTAATGTGCTGCACTGACAAATATTCTGATGTGTTACTTAAATTTATTGTAATTGATGTGAAATCGAAGCCTATCCTAGGTTTACAAGCTTGTGAAGAGCTACAATTGGTCAAATGCATTGATACTCTCTAATCTAAAATAAAAGTAGTTGAAAAATATAAAGTTGTATTTGAGGGATTGGGAAAGTTTCCTGGGGAACCTTGTCACATTGAGGTAAAACCGGATGTTGCTCCTGTAATAAAAGCTCCTAGAAGAGTGCCTCAATCCTTATATAAAGAGTTAAGAAAATACCCTTAATGAATTAGAGAAGTTAGGCATTGTATCTGAAGTTAATCAGCCAACAGATTGGGTTAATAGTATGGTAGTGGTTGAAAAGCCTAATGGGAAACTACGGATATGCCTTGATCCTAGAAATCTTAACAAAGCGATAAAACGTGAGCACCATGCAATACCATCCGCTGATGAAATAATTAACAGATTAGAGGGAAAGCAATGTTATTCGGTATTTACCAGGTAACAAAATGTATGTTGCCGACACTTTGTCTAGAGCTTATGTAAAAGAAAAAGTTTCGGATGATCCTGAAATGTTAAACATGGTGCATTCAATTTCTAAAATCTTACCAATGAGTGAAAGCAGGTTTAAACAATTTCAAAAAGCATCTGAAGATGATAAAGATTTAAAACTTATTGGTGAATACTTTCAAAAGGGCTGGCCCGAAAAGAGAAAGGTACCTAAAAATTTGAAGCAATATTGCAAAGTTAAAAATGACATAATTTGTGCAGAAGGACTTTCATTTCTAAACGATAAAATTATTATTCCGAGTATATTAAGACAGGATATGTTAATGTTAATTCACGAATCTCATTTGGGTATTGCAAAATGTAAAAGTAGAGCTAGGGAATTAATGTACTGGCCAGGTATCAACCAAGATATTGAAACTATGGTTTCCAAATGCACCATATGTGAAAAATTTCAAAAGTCCCAGTGTAAAGGACCGCTCATTCCACATGAGATACCGATTCTCCCCTTTCAAAGAATTGGAATTGACATAATGTACTTTCATAGTACAGATTATTTAGTATTAATTGATTATTATTCAAAGTGGGTTGAGACTATACCTATTCAGAATAAGACTGCTACCGAAATTATACTTAAGTTAGAAGACATTTTTTCCAGATTCGGAATACCGGAAACTATTATTTGTGATAATGTCCCATTTAACAGCCATGAGTTCAAAAGCTTTGGAAAGGGGTGGGACATTGAATTGATATTCACAAGTCCAAATTATTCACAAAGCAATAGGATGGCTGAGAAAGCAGTTGGGATATGTAAGTCTATCTTTAAAAAAGCTTTTGAAGATAATCGTAGACCTTCAGTGGGCTTATTAGAACACCGTAATACACCTATTTCTGGATTAGGCTTATCCCCTGCTCAGCTAATGTTTAACAGGCGGCTGAGAACTAAATTGCCCATTACCAGTAAACTTCTTAATCCTAAACTTTTTAAAGATATTGACATAGAATTGTTAAGGAGGCAACAGAAGCAGAAACACTATTACGATAAATCTAGTAAAATCTTGAAAGAACTTAAACAGGGAGATAAAGTTATTGTTCAAAATGTCAAATCCAAACTATGGGAACCAGCTACTGTAGTGGGTAAAACTAAAAGTCCACGTCAATATGAAGTCAAAACAAACTCTGGAGGAACTTTAATAAGAAATAGGAGATTTCTAAAATTGTCTAAATCATGCAATGAACATTGTGGTAATACTGCCCGTCATTATTATGATGATCTTGATGAGTCTCCAGAAAATAAATGTACGATCGTTACTAATACAGTTTCTAGATCAGAGACTGTGAATGGACCAGGCAGTAGTCGTATAAGACGACGACCTCAATACTTAAATGATTATGTATGTGTTTAATTTACTATGCTTAATGGGATTACTCTTTATGTATTGAATTAATTTGATAAAATTTAAAAAGGGGGGTGTGATATAACAACTACAACTTCAACTGTACTTGCTGGTTTGATGTATACAAGATGTAACAACGTGCTTCATGTTTCATGCTAATAATAAATACTAATCCTAAATAATGTTGACTTTGTTTATCATTTAACTAAAAGGTTATTAAATAGCTACAAAGACACAACATCAATTTTAAACTCCAGATTCAAATTTTATTTATTATTTTAATGAGATTGTTCGAATGAAAAGTTTCTAAAAAAGAACTATTACTTATACTTGTGTCGAGAAACCTTTCAAATAAAGTTTTCGTATTGTGCTTTCGCAGACTTTAAAAAAACAATCCAAAATCATGGTCTTATGCTCGTTTATTTGCTTTCCTTTAAATGAGGCCCTTTGCAAAATATTTTCTTATTATTTATTAATATTTTTGCTGAAAAGGTTAATATTTGCTTTATTTCGTTTCCTTTGAAAAAGGTTTTCGCTTAATATTTCTGCTAATCTAATCATGACAGCAAACAAAAATGCAAAAAATAAGGTTTACAATTTGCTTGTTTTTTAACCTAAATAACAATATTTTTAAAAAAAGATTTAAAAATCATTTAGTTTTCCTTTAAGGAGGAAAGGTTGGAAATTGCAATATTTTTACGTCATTGAAAAAAGGTTTTTACCGCAAACCTTTTCGTAACAATGAAAGTTAAGTTAAAACTCAAGGTTGTCGTAAGGTTACATGCTTTCTGGGTTATTTCTGAACTATTTTCATGTCATTTTGCTATTGATTCACTCCCCTAAATATCTAATCAATTTTACGTGTTCAATTTAAGGTTCAGGAAAATAAAAAATTCCGTTTAATAAAAATAATAAATAAAAAATGAAAAAAAAATCAAATTTTAAGCAATTTTCGCGTAAGTCAAGACATATTGAGAAATTCGCGGATTTTAGGAAAAAAGATGACAATTTCGCGGAAAATCGCGCCGCGACAAACGTGCCGCTCTACACCCATTATTATTTTATCAGTTTTTAGAAACCACACACTTTATTGAACAGTACTCTTACCCATTAGTATTTGGACAGTTCTCGAACCCACTGTCCTATTATCAGTACTCAAACCCGTTATAATTCCTTCATTTCTTGAACCGTTCTTTTTTTTTCGAAACTTGAATTTATAAGTTCATTTTTAGAAACCACATTTTTTTTTTTTTTATCAGTACTTGAACCTGCGATGCTTCTATAGGTATATTTGCACCAACTATATCCGCTTCTATAGGTATATTTGCACCATCTATAGGTATATTGCACCAACTATACTCGATCGTTTTATCCGTGTAAGAACTCAGTATTTTTAAACGGTACCGGCTCTATTTTCAGTCATCGTATCAGTAGACGTATAATTTGAATTTATATAAATTATCAATATTGAAAATATTTAAAAATGCAAACATAATTTGCATTCAATCTTACAAACTAGCAAATTCAAAATATATTTAAAAAAACATTGCTAGTAAGAAGAATGTCATTGCTAGTATATTCAAACATTGCTGGTATATTCATAAATAAAATCTGCGCTATTGTTATACATTTATAAACTGAAAAGAAAAATGTTACATTTGAATGATAAAATCAACAATTTGTTTCAGTGGGGGCCTCCCTGGCTGAGCGGTATCGCCGGTCCAAACGCTCTGTTAAGCGTGGAGGTAGCGGGTTCGAATCCCGCCGTAACCCTGGATGTATTCTTTGTGATGTCTTTCTCTGAATTGTTCTATCTGTATTTTCTATTTGACAATGACTTATAAGCCTATATTGAGCACACAAGTCAGCAAATGTATGTAATTTCAATAAAATAAATAAATTGTTTCAGTGTGATAGGCTGAATAATTTGAGAATTTAAAACTTTAAGACGAGTGGCTGTTTTTAATTTCAAACGCAAATTTCGAAACTTTAAAATATGCTGAAAAATTTCAGATTTTTAAAGACATGAGAAATTATTACTATCAGGGACCGATCAAGACAAATTCAGGCCCAAGGCCCACAAAATTTTCTGGGCCCCTAACGAAATATTTTGAAATTAAATTTCTGAAGAGTAGTCCTAACAATAAAAATAATCTATTGAACTGCATAATTCTAGAGAAACATTCTAAAAAATTTTTGAAAGCAGACAGTTGAAGATTACACTTTTATGTTAGCGCATCTAAATATTAAAGCAAAATATAAAACAACAAAACGATGTTGTATGAAAATAAAAATAGTTTGGTGACCACAAAGAATTGAAATCAGTGATTTTGCTAAAAATCTACTGATTAGCTGAATTATTTTAAAGATTGTAGCCTTCCATCTACAACTTTACATATTTGTTAAGAATAAGCTTTTAGTTCTGGTTGACACTAATCATTTATAAGAGACTTTGCAAATATGCATTCTCGTTGCATTTGCATTGCAAGCCGTTGGAGTAAAAATTGCGCCAATTAAAATTCAGCTGTACTCGCTCAGCTCGAATTTGATTAGTGCTATGTTTATACGAGTTTGGTTTATCACAATATGTAATAAAATTTGAAATAAAAAATGCCTTTCTTTTTTCTGTTACTTTCAGTATTTTTTTTTTTAAATAAAAGTAATATTGTGTGTCTCAAAAATTAGAAAAAGTATTTTTTTACTAACTTTTGAGGCCCCCCAGAAAGTGTGGGCCCTAAACCTGTGTCTATTGGGTCTAGGCGATAATCAGGCCCTGATTACTATAGCATAATAACTGTTAAAATCAGTTTGTATGCACATAATTTTGAAATACTAGTTGAAAATACCTTTTTATATAAATTGAGGAATATTATTGACTGATCCCTATTTAATGAATGAATTAATATTTTTTTTTAAAAACTAACTGTATATTAAAAAAAATAAAAAAAAACTGTATAACTGTATCAAGGCATCCACTACAAGTTTTAAAAAAAGTGTATTTGAATTTGAGTGGAAGAATAAAAAGTATTTTATTAATGATTCAAAGTTTGAATTTACAGGGAGAGTGTGAACTAATTAATAGGAATTGATAATGAAATTGATTTGAACAGTTAACTTAATTCTAACTCCAATCTAAAATTAATTAATTAAACTTAATGAATTAATATCTGAAAAAGCTGTATTAACATCACATGTCATCCTCTACAAGTTTAAAGAAAAATGTATTTGAACTGATGAATAAAAAGTATTTTATTTAACGATTGAAAATTTGAATTTACAGGGAGAGTGTGAACTAATAGAATAGAATTGAATTGTGTGAACTAATAGAATAGAATTGAATTGTGTGAACTAATAGAATAGAATTGTGTGAACTAATAGTATAGAATTGAATTGTGTGAACTAATAGAATAGAATTGTGTGAACTAATAGAATAGAATTGTGTGAACTAATAGAATAGAATTGAATTGTGTGAACTAATAGAATTGAATTGTGTGAACTAATAGAATAGAATTGAATTGTGTGAACTAATAGAATAGAATTGAATTGTGTGAACTAATAGAATAGAATTGTGTGAACTAATAGAATAGAATTGTGTGAACTAATAGAATAGAATTGAATTGTGTGAACTAATAGAATTGAATTGTATGAACTAATAGAATAGAATTGAATTGTGTGAACTAATAGAATTGAATTGTGTGAACTAATAGAATAGAATTGAAAAAATGAAAACTAAACATCTAAGTTAGTTTTTTTTTTTTATTTCACTTCGATACAAAAATAAGTTACGATATTTATTTTACAAAGTCCTTTGACATAAATACACACACACATACACACAAATAGCAGAGACTTCTTGGAAATGAACCGCTGCGACTGCACGCAGGAGAACGGGGAAAGCAATTGGGGGAGTACAGACATCGCATTATATGCGTCACACGTAAAACACCGTCTTTTACATTTTCACGAGTGTTCAGAACACTCAACAAACACAAGTACACAACTCCTTTTAAGAGATAAGAGGACAAGTGCATATCTTGAGGTATCCAAGCACGACTTCAAAGGCACTACTATTTAAAATCAAATCAAAACGAGTTCAGTAAAAAATATATATATGGATATACTTTAGAACATTTGCTAATAGAATCAGCTATTGCTTTTGGAAACTATTTTGCACATCATTGGTACTATAAACACAACTGTACTATTTAGCGCTACAAGAATTATTTTGGATGATGTTTTCCCCCCCAAAGTATGGTACGTGTACCCCCCCCCCCCCAAGGTTACGGGAACAGTTCAACGGGGGTACGCTTTCTTATACAAAATATCTTGCAACCAACGAAAATTTCAGAAATTTTTATTTAAAAACAAAGCTAGCCATGAAAATTTACGTTTACGTATTTCTCTATTACCTATTTTTTACAGAGTTAACAGTTAATTAGTGGTGTCAACAGCCAGTTGTAATTTTTGACTGTATTATCCATTCTAAGTAAACATTTTTTAAAAAATACATTTTTTTTTTTTTTTTTTAGTGGTACACAGCGTTACGAAAAATTTTGAAAGGGTACACAAATGTCATAAGTTTGGGGGAAAATGGTGCAGATAATACTTTTTTTTTTTGCCTTCTTATATCCAATGATTACAATTATAAATCTGTTTATAATCATTTGCCATCATTATTAGAATTCCATGATTATAACCGTTCATTTTTTTATTCAATTGTTATCATACTTTTAAACTTGCGATTATGAGTATTAACGATTAGATTAAATGCATACCTGATTAAATGTAGCTACTATGCTTAATTGATTGGCTACATTTTAATTAAATATTGTGTGATTATAAACAAAATTCAAAAGCAATATATATATATATAGGTAAGTATTTCATTTATGTCGCACTAGAGCTGCACAATGGGCTACTGGCGACTGTCTGGGAAACATCATCCCCAAAGATAATCCTCCAAAGGAATGCCATCACAATTTTGATCTGCAGAGGGGATGGCTCCACCGGTTTGGTAGACAGACGACCTGCACGCGAAGTCCAGCACTTTAATGAGGACCGATACCGCGCACCCTCATTCCCTACATAGGCTGATCAACGTGATCACCCAGCTCCTTACTGACGGGAGCCAGTGATGCTTGACTTCGGTGTTCTACTGGGAACCGTGTCTTTACGATCAGTCCACTGTGGGACTTAATATCTAATAATATCGCATATTACTAACAAGAATTACGTGCAAGTATAAAAAATAATAAAATCGGTTGAATTTTCGAATTAAAAAGAAAATTTTATTTAATTGTAAACGTCTCATTAGAGCTATTCTCCATATTTAAACTTGGTTTAAGAGAGCACCCACTGGGATTGACTGAGAGCCAGAATTTACGGAGGGAGGGAGACAAAATCGTTTTCCCACTGAACTTTTAGTCTGTGGAATCTATAGGTATGCTGCCAATAGTGGATTTAACATTTCGTGACATTCTTAATTCATCTTACGCTTAAAAGTTATTTACGTTATGTTACAACGTACTTAATTGACTGATTAAACAATCGCTAATAAGTTATTTCTTGTAGTAAATACTCATTACCAAATAAAGAGCTGAATCAGACAACTTTGGATTAGTTAAGTGACCCTTGGCTGATTAGAAAGATTAACATAGTTTAAAAAATTTTACATGCATCTTTACAAATTGAGGTAATCTAAATACATTAGTATTTAGATAATTCATTTTAATTGATGATCAAAACAGTTATTTCTTTTATTTATTTATATATATATATATATATATATAGAAACTCTATAAGATTAGTTTGTTAATGTTAATACACGGAATCGCTAATGTAATGTTAATTTAAAAGGAACCGTTTCTGAATACTAAAACTGCAACTAAATTAAATTTCACAAAAGTAGTAAATTGCCAAAAGTAACAATATTTATAACTAAAATAAAAATTATGATTAATGAAAAATATTAAATTTATAACTACTATTAAAATAAATTTTAATTAAAAAAAATTATGATTGATAAAAATATATTTTTACCTTACAGAAACAGAACTCATTTCTGATTGAGAGCAGAAAATAAGTAGTTCAATCCCAGATGTGCACGTCAAGCATATACATTAACATTAATCTATTATGACACATACATGCTTACTATGGCCTCCTTTTTGGTCAAGGAATTATCAGCTCGGGTGCCAACCAGGTTGCCAAATTAGGGTAAACACTAAATGGCATATTAGTTGTGATAAAGACACAAATAATGGCTGCTAAGTATGTAGCTGGATAAGTAAATAAGCACTTTGAAAGCTCTATTACAAATTGGAAGCTAAGTTTAGCAAATTTAAAATGATTTTGTATCAAAGATTGGATACTTCAAAATATGCAAATAAATAAATTAATAAAGACTTATAACCATTGTTATTTAGAATCTCATATATACATCACATCACATAAATGTTTAAAAAGTCCTCTTTCTAAACATTTTTTTATATCAAAATTGCCGACAATTACAAATAAGTAAAAGATAAGATGTGTTACAATCAAAAATGAGGAATGAAATATGAGTTACTTTTATTAGAGTTAATTACATAAAAACTGAATAACTTTTTGGCTCATGATCGGAATTTCACATACGAAGATGCAGTCTTTATTGGCTTGAAGATTTTAAATATATCAGTGCAGATAGGAGAGAGAGTGCAAGAACAAAAATACCTAATGACTCAAATCATTAAAAAATAAATCTAAAAACATGTGTAACTATTTTGAACAAAAGAAACATTTTTAATTATTTGCATACTTATTAAAATTTAAAAAAGAAAAAGAATGCTGTGTTGATAGTCCAAAAAACAGTGAAGTTTTATATATAAATCATAAAGAACACAAAATAAGAAATAAATAAAATATCAAAATAAAAATGTTAAGAATTCTTAAGTTTAGAAAGTCAGAAATTCAACCAACTGACGGAAGAAGAACCTGTAAAGATGGCATTTTAAGTTATGAAATTAGATACAAAAAATTCACAGTCTCTAACATACTTTTTAAATCTGCACTAATTAAAATCAAGCCACTGAAAAACTGCATCTTATCTTGTAAAAACCATCAGATCAAAAGTTGTTTCATATTTTGCACACTAATCAGAATGTAGATCTAAATAAGTAAATTAATTAAAATATAGTCCTTAATATCGCTGTAAGTTAATATTAAAAAAAATAAGTTCTAAGATAATATTAAAAGTTTTTAAAAAAGTTTAAATTGACTTTTTAATTACGGAAAAATAATGAAAGCCGTTGAGAAAGTAGGAGTTCAGTTAAAGTTCAGTTCCCTAATTCCACGACAGTTTTAAAATTTCAACCAAATTATGTGTTCAATTAGAATAAGCAATCCTCATCCTAATTCTAAACACATCATAATAAATAGCAAAAAAAAAAAGTGACTTACAGAAGATCATGAAAATGATCTTATGAAACATAAAAATATGTTTCTATACATACAAAGTTTTTCAGCTCTAATACAATAAAAAAATGTCATAAATAATTAAAGAGTACATACATATACTAAGCTTTAAAAATATGTGTTCGTACAAATAAAACTTTAAAATCTCAATATTTACAAAACGCAAATTCGCAGTGAAAGCAAAATTATTAACCATTTTTTAAGATAAAAAAAAATAATAATTTACAAATTTCTTTCAATACCAATTATATAATCAAGATTAGAAAAAAGCATAATATATAGCAGATATAGTGATGAGATAAGGCTTCTTATTATTATATTAAACCCATAGTTAACAGAGGGAGTAATTTTATACATTACTTTTTGGTGCCCATACTTAAACAGATTTATTAATGATTATACTAACTTTCAATGCAAGCAATATATATGGCATTCAACTGAAATAGGTCAACGCAATAATACTAGTAAGGATAAGACACATTGAAATTTTCAAAACTTAAAAGAATATAATCTCATGATTGAGTATATGATATTTCACTTTCTTAATATATATTTGTATTTACCACCTTTTAAAAAAATAAATAAATAAATACACACATAAGGGTTAATATTTAAACAAGTAAAAAATAAAAACTCAGATATAAGTAATTAGATTTTAATAGAATTTTTGTTTATTCCTGACTTAAGTCTTTAATTCATGACTACTATACTTTTTTTTTTTTTCGACAAAAATTTTTTAAATATATATTAAGGGCAGTCATTACGAAACATACTGCATTTCAATAATCAAAATACATCATGTAGTACTTGTTATATTTGCATTTACAATTTAGAATGCAAAAGAAAAACAATTTTAATCAAAGAGTTAAATTGGAATACAGAAAAGTAAAATTTTGAAATGACAGAAAAATAAAAATAATCAAAAGCTATTGTATTTTAACAAAAATAAATCCCAATTTTTGGTAAAGATGAAGATAATTTTAATAAGTTTGATCAAAAAGCTTATAAGAAAATTCTATAGGGAAAAAAAAGTTTTAACACAACTTAAAATATATTTCTTGCCAAACAAAACATGCTGACTATTTATGATTTTAATGGAGAATTATTGATCAATTACTTTTAATAAGCATTTGAATTTATGTGTGTACTTAATCATAAATAATTACTGCCATAATATTTGTACAAAAATTTAAACTGCATACAATTTATAATAACAAAATAAAAACAAGAATCTGTAATAGGTATTTTTAAACAGAAAGTTAAGAAATAATTGATGTCATCAAATTTTTGTAAGAGAAAGAGGGTTTTTTATTCTTGTAGGGCCAAATGAATTAATAGGTTTTCCTATAGCAACCAAAATACAAGTTTAAGTATTTGTACAAAAAACATCTACTCAATGCTTTAAAAAGGATTTTAGCATAATAACAAGCCAACTTTATGATATAATACAAATTAGGTGCATTTTAATCAAACAGATATAAAAATTATCTGACAATTTTAAAAAGCAATATAAAATTGACTAAATAGTACATTACACTTAGGAAAAATATCTCACAATTCTAACTTTATTGCAGAGAGAATGTTATTTTTTTTTTCACTTGAAAGCTTTGCTGCTGCAGTCGCAGCACTTCAAAACACTGCAATATAAATGCTATATAATACATAGAGAGAAGGAAGTAGACCATTGCATGGCCAACCTTCATAAAAGCTTGTTGAAAAAAGGGTTATGTCACACATGGCATAGCCTTTCAATTTTCAATACCTATCAAGGCAAGGGAAGTTTTTAAGGCTTCTCATCACTGAAAATGCGTTTTTTTCTTCTTTTTTAATTCAAGAATTTACATGTCTTCCTCCAAAAAGATAGCTGCACTGTTTGCAAACACACATGCCTCCACAAGCTCCATTTGCCGTATAAAACATAATGGAGCTCAGTGGAGCTCCACTCATTTATTTTCCAAATTACCTGGGTAGTATAAATTGTTTGGAAAGCTAAAAATATTTGACACGAAACACACACGACACACATTTTCCTAAATTTGTAGGAAGACATTGTTGGCCAAATAAACTAAAAAATATCTTGAACTAAAAATATCCTAAAAATATCTGTTTTTTGTCTGATTTTTATGTCTGCACTGACAGGCAGTTTTTCTGGCAAGTTACAGAACTGTTGCAAGCCTAAAAATATAGCTATATATTTATATTTCTTATATATGTATATAATATATATAACATCTAAAAAATTTTCACCAAGTGAAAACTGATAAGGAAGGGTTGTACACTATTATACATATCCCTCTTATTTAAAAAATAATCTTAAGACTTGTATACAAAACCAGACATGAAAATAAGTTCTATTGAATAAAAAATAAAAATACTCACAAACGCAATATGTAAATAAAAATGTTTAAAATTAACTAGATGATTTCACAAAATGATTGCACAAATGGACATGAATAGGGCAAAAATTATAAAAACGTTAAAATATAATTTATTTTTTAAATAAAACTCACGGGTTTCACACACAAAAAATTTCTACTTATAATCACAATTTTATAATATAATGATTTTAATAAAGTTTGTCTACTAATTCAAAGAATTAATTTCAAACAAGTACCATAATATACATGAACAACAAACTTTAAATGCTAAAAAATTTCATTTTAATAATGACCCACAAAAATTTTTAAACTCAATTCTTTATTTAATAAATACAAAGTAAATTTACTTTTAAGAGAAAAATAATTTGTAATAAAAAGAAGACAGTTAAAAAAATACAACTTAGAATTATTTGATAAACAAACTTTCATTAGAAAGAACTTGGAATTTCCAAATTTTATTTAATTTTAAGATGTAGATTTTTTTTAAAATTCATTTCAGAAGAAAGAACACGTCAAAACTCACAAAATTTTATTATTATATCATTGGTATATAAATTATTCATATTAATTTCAAAACTAATATCTCAGATTAAAAATTCACCAATGAAAATTTTTTAAAAATTCATTCAATTAATTTGCGAAACTTAAATAAATGAATAAACTTTTTCACAAATTAAACATTATAATTTCTAATTTTAATTATTATTTGTATAGTGTTCTCTAGAAAAAATATATATAACAAAAACTGCACATTTAAGTTCTGCTTTAAAATAATAAAATCTCAGTAGCTTTCCATGCCAGTATAAAAAAATAAAAAAAAAGACTAAACATTTAAATTTTTTTCCATTATACAATAAACAATTCACAAACTACTTAACTCATATAAATTATAATCTCATACAGGCAAAATATTATACAATCTCTATAATATATATATATATATATAAATTGCATAGTGGTCATGTCATGCTTTAGAAGCATACAATCAAATGCTAAAAAGCAAAAGGCAGTGGAAAAATATACATAAATAAATCATACTTATATACAATCTTTAAGAAATGATGCAGTTTGTTAAATTAGGAAGGGAAAAAATGGTCCCACACTTTTTCAAACCATTGTGTTTATGAAAGCTGCACAAAATAATACCCGTACGAGCCCCCTATAAAATTTAAGTGCAAGAGTAAAAGTAGTTAATGCACTAAAACTGATAAATTATATTAAAACAGGAAATGAAAAAATCTTCACATAAAGTTTACAAGAAAATAAATAGGTTGAATGAAATGATAAAAGACTATACATGAATATCACGACACAGGTTAAGCATCTGAGGTCATATCGCACCGGATCTATTTTGCACATTATTTTCTCTTCTTTTTTTTTTTAGAAAAACTATATTTTACTCAATAATGAAAACGTCAGCCATCTAAGTCGGAATCATTTTCGCTTTCACTGGCAGGGGATAAAACATGCTCATCACCGGAATACCCAAACCACTCAGAATTCTCGATGAGAGCATCTTCACTGCCGTCGGGAGCGACAGCCACGCCTGTGACAATAAAGCTACGTCGAACCAGGTCGCGCTGACTTTTCAGTTTATCGAAAGCATCCATTATGCACCGGACCACTTCGATCGGTGACGGGAGATAAGTAACGGTTGCCGCTTGATTTTCAGAGGAATTTGAGCTCCGGGAAGAATTCCAGATCTCTTGAACTAATTCCTGAAAATTTCTCGTGATGCATGCACTGAGAGGCTGAAGTTTAGAAGCGCAGCCTTCAGGCATAATTACTGGTGTGATGCCAGAATTAAGCATGAATTCTTGAGTCGGGCTATATTTATGAGGTTGAAAACAGTCCATTAGAATCATACTTGGTGATGGTACTTTGGTTAACCAAATATCACGAATCCACTTCTTTATACTGTGTTCTTCCACTAAAAGTTTTTCACTAAATACAACATTAGGTATTCCTTCGGGGGGAGAGGAGTTTTCAGATCCCTTAAGTATTATCATTGGTGGTAAGATAACACCATCCGCTAAGCAAGAAAGAATAACCACTGCGTTCCAAGTACTCATTCCGCTGTTGATGATAACGCGTCTTTCAGTACCGGAACTTGTGAACAAAAATGGAACTTCGTCCATGCATCCGATCGACATTGGGGTGTAGCAATGGTTTTCTTCTTGCAAGTCCTTCACCATGCATCTGAATTTAGCAACTTCAGCTTCCATTTCTTCAGGAAACGTTTCCCCTATGCTGGGAAGTGCTTCCAAAAGTTTGGGATAACGTTTGCAAAACGAAAACACATAATCTTCTGCAGATTCGTCATTCAATTGGACGCCACTTTTCATTTTTTGAGAAACAACATACTCAACCAATTCCTGATTGGTGATGGGCACGTTCTTGTCATATCGAGACAGAATCCACTTGATCAGTTGGCTATCTTTCTGCAGGCTCCTGCTTACACCGTATTTCTTGCACCAATTCTTAAGCCACGCTTTGCTGCATTTCATATTGCTCAATCCATTCTTTAGAAACAATTCTGAAGCTTTAGTACGGATGTCGGATAACTGGGGAGTCGTGTCTTGGGCTCGACAATTAATGTACCATTCGTAAACTTCTTTATCCACATCTAAACAATTCAGTTTGCGTCCACCAAGGGCAGCAGTGCGATCACGTACCTGTCCACTTTCAGCGAGCCATTTTAGCTTGTCTTTACACTTCACCCACTCACGAATACGCTTTCGTGGAACTCGAAAACATCGAGCGGCCGAATGGACGTCTTGTCTTTCGGCTACTTTTGCTATCTCGACTTTAACTGCAGGAGGATAGTTAACGCGGCTTTCCTTTTCCAGCACGTCCATTTCCGCTTCGTCATCGAAGATTCTTTCGGCGTCCATACCTCGCTTGTTCCAGAGATAAAACCACCAACAGTTCTTCTTCACTTCAGCTTCGCCTATTAAACTCAAAATTTCATTCGCTTTGCTCTGTACATCCGTCGGCTTGATGACGATCTTGTGTTTATTGCAATCTTGAATCCACGACAAAAATTTCTGCTCAGCAGTTTCTGACTTGAGTATTTTAGTTTGCAATGTTTGTAAATTTTCGCAATACACTTTCTTGCGTATCCTGTCCTTGTCTTTACACCACTCGGAAACAGTGATATGGTGCACCCCGAATTTTCTGGATGTTTCCTGGTAAGAATGGCTGGCAGCATAGTCAATAACCATTAGCTTGAAATCTGGTGAATAGCGCTCTCTTCTCTTTTTAACACTACTAGCCTTCCTTTTATCCTCAGTCATGGTTGAATCAGCAACATTATTTAAATATGGATTTGACTTAAGACTGTTATCTGATGAATTATCTTTACAAAGATTCATAACAGCTTGGAGGGAAGAGCTGCAAGCCTTGTACAGTTCAGCTTCTTTGGACTGCATTTGAGCTGCTGCAGCATTCAGGATGGATGGATTTTGCTGAATGACGTGCAGCAACTCAGGAAATTGAGACATTATCTTAAGATCCATTTCTGTAGGTTTCATGGTGTTCAGTATGGCATTTGTCATGTATGCTTGCTTTAATGCATTCAAAGAACTTCCTCCTTCTGAGTTTCTTGAATTTTGTAAATCCAAAGGGGTCAAAGATGGCTGCTGGAACAAAAAATTTAGAAAATTAGGGATTTTTCTTTAATAATATTAACTTAGTGCCCTAAAAATGACAAAACAATTTCAAAAAAATCAATCCTAAACAAGTAATATAAAAAAAATTTCAAAAAAATGACAGTCAATTCCTACTAAGGTCAACAAAGAAAATTTTTATTTTAGTTACTTTTTATTAAATAATTAAAAAAAAAAATTCTCTATAAAAATTAATTAATTGAATTTAATCAATGAATTAATATTTGTAAAAACTGTATTAACATCACATGTCATCCTCTACAAGTTTTTAAAAAAATGGATTGGAACTTGAGTGGATGAATAAAAAGTATTTTACTCCTTCCTTCCTCACTGGCTCGACAGCCCAGGATGGGCCTTGGCCTTCTCCAGTAGTTCTTTCCAAGCTGTCCTTCTTTTGGCAATGGACTTCCAATTCTTTATTTTTAATATAGATAAATCTTTCTCCAGGGTATCTAGCCATCTGAGATTTGGCCTGCCCCTTCTACGTGTTCCTGTCGGCCGGGCATCAAAAATCTTTTTCACAATACGGTCTTCTTCCATTCTTACTAAGTGGCCTGCCCATTTTATCTTTTGGAAAAGTATTTTACTAACGATTGCAAATTTGAAAAAGATATAGGAAGAGTGTGAACTAACAGTAGGAATCGAAAAAGGACATAAAAATGTACAGCTTACTGCAATCATTCCATTTTCAAAATATTACTTTACAGTTTTCTAAGTTAGCGGGGTAACAAGCTTTGTAACTAGTTTTAAAATTTGATTTAAAAAAAATCCTAATTTCTAAAGCAGCAAATCATATTTTACAACGTTTTGAAGAGAGCATGAGTTATGCTAATAATACAAAAAATATTAGGAAACTTTATTTAATTTTAGTAGTTTCTACAGTCTACAATATAATTTGAGGTATGGTAACTCTAACATTATTACAGCTCCAATTTTCATGTGGTCCTTTTATATTAATCTCATATTAATAATTCTCACTATTTTTTAACATGAGTTTAATCTTTTATAGCTGTATCAAAAGGGAGTTAAGGAAATGAATTAACCACAGCCAGAAATATAATAATTTCATGTCCCTTCCATCGTAATCTATGCTCAATCAATAAAAGGTCAGTTTGATCAATAAATGGTCAACAGAGGTGGAAAATTAGCTTTCGTTTGTCTATAATGTTTGTAACGTCATTATCACTGTATTGCGTTTAGTATATGCAGGGGTGATTGTGAGCCCAAGTCAAAATTCCGGAAAATTTCTTGAGTTAAAAAATAATAATATTAAATTGAAAAAAAAAATTAAACAAGATTTTTTTTCTCCTTTTTCTCAATATTTCTTAGTTTACTTAAAATATATTTAAAATTTTACGCATACCTATATCATTTACACATACCTATGATGACCTGGAGAAGTAATTAAAATTTACAAATATGTCTTTCTTTGAGTTTATGATTATAACAACTATTTACTGATAAAAAATGAATATTAATCATGAATATAAGCTTATAAAGTATCTCTCTGGCTCTCCCTTACAAACAAATAAAATAAACTGTGTTTTTAAGTTCCACCTTTGAAAATTTGATTTCCGGAAACTTCTGTGATCAATGATTTTTTGAAACGTCTGGACCTTCAATCTCCGGATCACTGTTAGCGAAAATTCCGGAAATCCGGATTTTTCCGGAGCACAATCAGCCCTGTATATGTGCTAAATATAGTTTTCAAATCCACAACTTTTGTCACAATTTTCCTTTTATTAAGATTAATTTTATTCTAATTTTAAAATTGCTTGGTTATTTAATTTTCTTGAATCTAAAGTTTTTTAAAGTTTAAAGTTCGTATAAAATGTAGTATTTTGATAAGTTTCTTTTTTTTTTTTTTAATAAAAAAGGATTTTAGATTTTATTGCAAATAATTTTTCAATCTGACTCCCTTTTAAATATTATTACTATGAAGATCACATTTCTTTGAAAGAAAAAATATGTAAAATCATCTATTTAAAGATTTGGGAGTTCAGTCACAGTAATTATGAGATCATGGTCTTAAACTAGAATTTTTATTCTGTTCTCTCTAATAGTATGCTCACCAGGGGGATAAAACAATCTGTACAGTAGATGTTAGAATAAGTAAAATCTGCATGTTTGAATACAGCTCATAACAGTGAAGCAGCACATCAAAAATGAAACAAATTTCACCTGTAAACATTTACCCTTCTTCATACTTTTAACTGCTAGACTCAAATTTAAACTCTATTTTCCACTAATATTTAGAAACCATGTTATTTTAACTCAGCAGTATTCGACAGTAACTCAACAGTCAACAAGCTCATTGAAAATTAACACTGCAACTTAACAACCGAATGCAGATAAAGCTATTTTGTACAAATTGTTCTCTTTTTTTTTAATTATTATTATGATAGTTACAAATTTTAGCAGCCACTTTAAAATAAATATGTTGAAAATTTTAATCGATTTAGAGTTAGATAATAAATTGCAATGTGCTCATAACAAATAACACTTACGCAGGAATTAAAATTTATTCCTGAAATTCTTTGTTCAAATCTAATTTGGTCTCATTTAATGCTTTAAAGCTTTGTAGAACGATAGAAATTACTCATTATGATAACTTGCTCCAATTTAAGACTGAGCTTATGTAACTAAACAAATTAATCTAATCTACTATTCAGAAGAACACAATACATACCAAATAAATGACTCAAATTAATTATTACAGAACAACTATTAATAAATAGAACCAATAAATAAAATTTTTAAAAAATTTTGGTAAAACCAAACAAATTTGAAACATTTAATTCCTTTCAAATGAAATAAGGGACTAACATGGTCCTCTAAGTTTTATTCTGGATTATTGAAATCTATTGACAAAGAAGTGGCTTTTTAATTGTTAATTTTAATATCAGTTCAATAAGTAAAATCTCTTAAGTTACACCAAAACAAGAATAAAAATAAAATTTTAAAAAAAAAAAATTTCTTCCAAAATCTGTTTTTAAAATCAATTCTTAGTTATTTTGGGAAACAACTGTACACAATTTAACATAAAACAAAAATAAAATTTTGTAAATTATAAAAAAAAATTAAATCACAGTAACTACCATTACGGGGGAAAAATAAAATGAATACTGATGTATTTTTAAATCTGATATCTGAAAACTACTGTTTATCACTTTTGTTTAGAATAGTGATTACATTTATAGACAGTTATGGACCCTATTACATCTGCCTATTACTCTGAAAAAGTGGAACAGTATTCAGAGAGTTTTAAATTTAGTAAAGACATATTAGTTTTCATATTCTATTCAATAGAGAGGTCAGTTTTAATGGTAAATCCACAAAAATTTTCAGTAATATTTTTTTAAAAATTGACAGCCATGTGCTTGTCATATCATTTTCCTCAATATGGTCAAGAATTTTTCTTTTTCTTTTTTTAAGCAAGCTGAAGCCTTTTTACTAGGAGCCCTGATTTATTGAGATACAGAATTTTAAATGAATGGTTGGTTTAGAGTAAAAAAGAAGTCTACATTAAACTCTGTTATTACAAGCATGACTTGAATTTAATGAGAAATATTGCTATATTGAAGTTATCATGAAAAAAGTATTTAATCATTTGGGAAAATTTCATTTCGATTTAAAAGGTTTAAAAAAAATTCCATTTATACAATGAAGAGAGACAAAGTGAAGTTTTGCAGTAAAAAAACAAACAAAAAATGATGCCCAAACCATTGAATAGACTCTATGGCATTCTATAGCATAAATATTTGTAACATGCAGAATCATGTCTTGCATGTTTACTTTTTTAAAAAATTTCACTCAGTGTAAATAAATTTTGATTCTTAAAATTTATTATTTAAAATTTAAATTATAAAATATTTTTAAATACATATTACAATTAAGAAAAATTAAATCTTTTATTTTGTTTTTAAAAATTTAAATTTCTCCATAAAATTTAATTTATATTAAAAAATAATTTATTAATTGAATAAAACATATTAAATAGTAATCAACCTTTTTAGAAAAGAAATTAAAAAACAAAATTCTAACATCCCAGCCTCAGTTTAATTAGATTCGATTTAAGGAGTGTTTCAATTCCTACATTCTCAAAATAAACAACTGTGACTGTATAAGAAGAGTAACAATTGAATTTTGAGAAGTGTTAAAATATTATAATTCTTTTTTACTGCTTTGAGAGCAAGCATTTAAATCCTCTCTTGTCATTTTTATGGATAAAAATTCTTCTTTAGCGGAAGATCCCAGAATCTGCCGTGATTTTATAATTACCACTAAAGTCTTTATTTCATGCAATATATTCAAGTTTTTTTTTTTTTTTTTTTTTTGAAATTGTCATTTTGTCCTTTAAGACCAAAGAAGGTGCATGAATTTAAATCGATTTCACTGTCAATGTATGAAAAATATCTCATAGCGAAATCTGCAGATCACAAATTCCAAATATTTTTGTCTATGAAACAACCAACCTTTCTTTGCCGGAACCTCATTCTAATAAATAACATTCATTAACCATTTGAAATATATTAAGTTTTTTTAGGCAACAATCAATGTAAAGAAAAAATTTTCATCATTGTATCAATGACAGTCTTAAAATTAGATTGTATATCAGAATTTGCAGGCCTGGAACATTACTGAATTAATTCTTAGTGTATGCATAAGTAAAGAATAAATGAATTGTGAGATTTTTGACGACACAAAAAAGAACTGTTACAAAGGATAATGATTTTCAGATAATTTTTAACAGTTGAACTTAATTACTTTATTTTAAAAGTTCAACCAGAAATAAAGATTCAATTTCTTATAAATCCTTTTCATAAATTATTTAATTTATTGTTATTAGAATAATTTTTTTTAATTTTTCTCTTTTTCCCCACTGACATTTTAAGCAAATAATTACTTAAAAATAACTTAATTAGAAAGTAAATAATGGATTAAAATGAACAATTAGACATAAAGATAATTAGAGGCTTTAAAAATCATTACAGATTAAAACAAAAAATTCTAACTCTCAGAACCCCCCTGCCACCCTACCACTGGAACCCTAGGGTTCCATGAAACACCTTTGGGGAACCTCAAATCCAGTTATTAGTCAGAATTCAGCAGCAATGCTACTAATATAATGAGAGGGAAAATCCAATACATTTTTTTTCCCCTTTGAAATAATAAAAAAATTTATGCATAAGTATTTTTTGATATATATATATATATATATATTTTTAAGAATTAATAAAGGAAAATAAAATACAAAAATTACAGTATACCAACATGTCCGGTTTGTGATTAGCATTTAATGAAAGTGTTTCTGATAAAACAAGAATGATAAATAATCGGCTAAACTTAAGCCAATTATTATTACAAATTTGAGATGTCTTTCAGGTTAAGGATATAGCCAGTACACTTGCTTCATATTTACACTTAAGTTTTCATAAAAATGAGCATCATTGTGCCAAGTAAATAAAGTGTCAACTGTAGATATTGCCTTTAGAC
Organism: Parasteatoda tepidariorum; assembly: GCF_982258835.1. Lineage (NCBI taxonomy): Eukaryota > Metazoa > Arthropoda > Arachnida > Araneae > Theridiidae > Parasteatoda > Parasteatoda tepidariorum. The sequence continues at coordinate 107,705,228 of NC_141758.1, forward strand.
TTTCACAAAGAAGAATTGGTTAAACTCAGTTTAAGACTTACCTAACCAAAAAGGTGCAAAGCAAAATCTCTCAACAAAAAATAAACACTTTCAAAGTACTTTTTAAGCACTCAAAAATATTTTTAAGCACTATATACATTAATAAAATGCAAAATAATTTTCAAAGACTTTGCATGATCATGATAAAGTATCTACTTTTTGACAAAAAACTTTTTTTTTATTATATTGGCCACCATAAAAAGATCGAGAGATTTTTCAGTTCGATTTCAGAGTGGAAAATGAACTGAGAATATCCTGCAATCTTCAACAGAGTTGTACATGAGAATGCAGTAATCTCACCAAATCCAGCTCAGTAGATGCAATGCAAACTCCCAAGTATTTCAACAAATATGTAACATGATTGGCACTATCATACGTTACAGGAGCGATGGTTGGCACAAAATGGATTGTGGTGAACGTAGAATCAAACACTGGGAACGTAGAATCAAACACTGTGAAAACCAAGCTTTTGCATTATACGCAGCGAAAATCAACATGGTAAAGAAAAAATCTCATTTTTAAAAAGGGGGGAAATTAAGCACTTTTCAAAAACTTCCCATGAAAAAAGCACCCTTAAGGGAGTTTAAAAAACGAAAACCGAAAATAAGCACCTATGAGCACTTTTTAAAAATGCTATGCATCATCTAATGTAGACTCTTCTTAAGTTTAAGACATCCAGTTTAACGTAGAAAAAAAGAGGCCTTCATATTTTAACCATCTGCAGTTACCCTAACTTTAACAAATTTTATCTTTCTTTCTTACTTTATCTATTAAGTTTATCTTCTAAGCTTACTTTATAACCATTCCTATATTTTAAAAGTGCAGTGTTTTCACTACAGCGCGAGAATCTCGCATATTTTTTTCTTTCCTCGCATTAAAAAATTATTACCGCGAGAAATTCATGCATTCTATAAACCAATTTCAAAATTCGTGAATTTCTCGCATTTTGAAAAAAATTTCTCATTAAGCCATTTAGAATAAAATCCATTTCACTTTTCTTCTTGGATCTTTCATTATTTTCAACATCTGCCCAATTATCTAGCTTCCCTATTTACCAGTATTGTTCAGAACCTTTAAGAACAACAGAACACCATCCCTCCGAACCTCTTTCAGGACGCATTTCTCTGCAACCACGTGTTTACTATAGGTAAGGTTTCTTCATGTAAGACGTTCAAATTTTGTGCGCATTAATGCAAGATGGACAAATACCTTGTAAAGGCAATATCTTCTAATCCGAAACGGACAAATGAAAATGAAACAAATGTGGGTAAGAACGATCAAAACGAAACAAATACGCATTTGAGCAACCTAATGAGAATAGCTGATGAAAAAGTAAATATAGAACATTTTCCATATGATGATGCAGCAAAAATATTCAATGCTTTAAAAATTAGAAGATGTTAAAAATGTATTATAATTAAAGAAATGATTTTTTTTCAAGTCTCTTTGTGTTTTTTTTTTTTTTTTTTTTTTAATTTTTAGAAATCTTACTTAGCTTTTTGAGAAAGGGTGAGAAATTCTCACCCATTTCTTTTCTGCGAAGGAAACACTGAAGTGTCTTAAATATACAGAAGGAAGAAAAAAAAAAGGAAAGTTTTTTTTAAATTTAATCAGGAGAAAATAGCAAGATTCAATAGAATTAGCTCTAAAAAGTAATAGCTCAGAAGTACATTTGAATTTTTGCTAAGACTTTCTGCTGCGAAGTAGTTAATACTTATTTAAAATTCAAGAAAATAAATATATGAGTAAATAACTTATTTAGTAAGGATAGAAACATTCCTAATTGTTTTTGTTTCTTTTAGACATTTCTGAACTATGCAAAAACTAAGAATTTGACTTAATATGGTAGCAACTATGGAAGAAATCAGGTAGAATTAGGAACTATAGAATGGTGAAGAGAAAAACTTCATATTATTCTTGAAATATCATCTTCATTTTTACTGTGAAAAGATTTTTGGTCAAATGTGTGATTAAAGATATTGCATTACTAAGTGCAGTATTGATATTGATAAAAGAAACATGTTCTTTGATCATGAATTCTAAAGCGCAATATTACTATACATGGTGTGTAGCCAAATCTTTCAACAAAAAATAAGCACCTTTTAAGCACTAAATACATTAACAAAATGCAAAATAGTTTTTAAAGACTACATGATCAGGATAAATTAAGAGTTTATGATAAATACTTATTTTCTTGATTAAATAAGCCACCATAAAATAAAAAAAATCGAGAGATTTTTCTGTTCAATTTCAAAAGGGGGGAAATGAAGTCTGAAATTGAGAATATCTTGCAAAATGCAGCAGATTTGTACATAAAGAGTGCAAGTATCTCACCGAACCTGGCTTAGTATACGTACACGCGGATCCGCAAGTATCTCATCAAACATGTAAAATTATTGTCGTTTCATACGCTATGGACTGACGGTACAACGGAATGCACTTTTAAAAATAGCAATTTTTAAAAACGCTACACATCATGCATACCCTCCAACTGCTACGGAATTTCCGTAGTTTCAGAAATCTTCTTTTCAGACGGTAGCAAAATTAATGTCTTAATATTTAAAAAAATTAATTTTAGCGTAACTTGTCCACTATTACTTATAAAAGTGCAGGCCATATGGCTAGATTCTTAAGTTCTGATAAAAGTTTTATGAGAGATCCATTTGCTTTAAAAATTTCTACTTTGGTTAGCTACCACTAGAAAGAATTATTTTCAAAATCCTCATAAGTTGGAGGGTATGCATCATGCATAAAAAGCGACTGTCTGAAAACATAATTCCCGAACGAATCCATATTATAATGGAACTACAAACCAATTTAATTATTTTTGTACTTCCTTTTTAATGCACTCTTGACAGGGGCAATATATCAAGGTACTTATAATGAATACATACCGTGTTGTAAATGATATAAAAAAAAAATTTTCACCCAGTTTGAGTTTGTAAGTTCCTTTGATTATACAAAAAGATTTTTATGATTAATATTCATTAAAGAAAGTTCTTTTTGAAATTGAAAAGTTCCTTTTATTCTCTTGTTAGAACCAGACAAGCTAGTTTATTAGGCAGAAACAACTACACTTTAAATAATTCAGAAATTTTATTGGCATTAAAAGTATTAGAAAACTAATAAAACAAAGATTAATATATCACAAGAACAAGCAAGGGCAAAACCCTTGCTTAAATCAGATAAATTCAAAAACCATGTAGTAAAAGAAATTAAACATAAATATAGTGCTATATAAGTAAAATTGGTGCAATAAAATAACTGCTTAAATAAAATAAAATAAAAAAACTATATCCATGACAACCCATTTCATTAAGTACTCACAGCAGAACTAGAAGCAGTTGCGTCATCATCTTCAATAATCATTTGCTCACCCTGGTCTTTCCATTTTAGAACCCAATGCTTATACCAGCCGTTAGTAGCTGACATCAGGCCTGGACCACTCTTGGCACCATTCTGTTGTTCAAAAAGGCAATTAGCCCTGGTTATTAGCATACTCTTAGTCACTCTTGTACCTATTAAAGATGGATTTGTGAAATTTTAAAGTGCAAAAAGGCAATTCTAAGCAGTAAAAAACAATATATATTTAAGTGCAGTACAATCTTAAGTATTTGAGTTCTGCTCAATTAGATTGAATGTTTTAAAATTCAGTCTAAGCTCAATATAGAAACCCCTACGGTACAAGCAATAATGGACGCTATAACACGACGTTGCTATATTGCGACTACGTAAAATGAGTGCAAACATTTACTTACTTTTTATAAATACTGGAGTTATAAACATGCTGTACTTTTAATAAAATTAAGATAATGACTAATCAGCAGTTTTTTTCACATAAATAGAGTATTATTTCTTTAAAGTACATTAAAGGTTAAAAAGTAATTAAAATTTTTAAAATGGCATCATTTAATATTGCGCATAAATTCCAGCCAGTCATTCAGTGCGTTTTCTAGATTGGAATGAAAAAACTTAGTTCTTCTGTCTGTAGAATTACATCACGATGTTTAATTATCGCAAACAAAGTGCATTTCCAAATTTTAATTTAGCAGTTTTTGCCATCTATCCAATCCATTTAAAATTACTAATTTTTGCTCTTAGCATGTAGTATTACACTGGACCCTGGTTAGGGACAGCCATTTTTGATAAACTGTTCAGTTTAGACAGTCCAATAGCCGTTAAAATAATATTGCGTCTATAAGGGTTCCCACTCAATTTCAGAAGGAAAAAAAATCTGACTTTTCCAGATATATCAGGTTATCAGATAAAATTTAATAAAAATCCATACCATACTTTATCTATTTTATACATTTTTTTTAATCAGAAAACTTTTATTTTCTTTATTTGTAATATCAAATATTAGATTTTGTGAGCAAAAACAGATAATAGAATGAAAATGGAAACATAGAAAAGTTTCACTTAAAGGTGGAATTTCATACAATAATTGAAATAGCAGTTAGAATTTTAAACAGAATCTCAATAACTGATTACTGTTATTGACAATTCTAAGACTGGTAATTTTCGAGGTATGATATAGGAATTCTTTAGGTTTTATGTAAACAAATTGCAACTTTCACTGCTTTTTATAGTTAAAATGAAATTCCCTGGCAATTCCTAGTTTTCCCTGCACTCCCTAACCCATGGGAGCCCTGGTCTACAAAACAGCAAATGGGAGGGACAATGGAAGGGTCGCAATAAAGAGTACAGTATTTATAAACAGTTTATACAGTATTTATAAACAGTTACGATAATTTGCAGCAAATTCATGTTACTGGGCTTAAATTTCCTTTCTATAATTTTAGGTTTTAGTTCAAAAATGTTTTAATAGATGGTGCAAAAAGTAAAGGAGTAAAATATAGCAAAATAATTAAAAATAACATAATTTTTCAAAATCAAAATTATTAATCAAAATTATGTTACCATATATTTGAAATATTCGACATCAGTTCCAGTTGTTTGACATAATGTGACATGTATCAATGTGATTGTAATTATTTCGCTTTTAAAGTGGCCAGGAACAGCCAGGTAAAAATATTCTCTTATTTTTCAGGTTGATTTTAATAAATTTTCCTGATTTTTGCAACAGGTGGAATAAGTTTTATTAATAATTTTACCATTGTCTCTTATCCTTAAACATAGAATACAATAAAAACGTAAAACACAATAAAATTTTAATTTAAAAAAATTACAAGACCAATTTGCTTTTTTTTTGGGGGGGGGGGAATATTTATACTTAAAGGTACATCAAATTCAAATTGATGCATAAAAAAAAAAAAATTCAATTATTTTTTTCGAACCAACTATCGTATGTGCACCTTCAAGATTCTTCTATTATTCTTAATCGTTTCTGAGTGTTGTCAACTAGATGTGAGGTAAGTAACTTAAAAACTTCTATCTTAAGACAGGATAGATTTTTTTTAAAATCCACTTTAGTTACAAAGTTTTTGTTATCCTTGATTTATTATGACAAATGTTTTATTATTTCGGATAATACATTATTACAGGGGTGATTGTGAGCCCAAGTCAAAATTCCGGAAAATTTCTGGAGTAAAAAAAAATAAATATTAAATCGAAAAATTAGAAAAAAAATTTAAACAAGATTTTTTCCTTTTTCTCAATAATTCTTAGTTTACTTAAAATATATTTAAAATTTTACACATACCTATGATGACCTAGAGAAGTAATTAAAATTTACAAATATGTCTTTCCTTCTAGAGTTTATGATTATAATAACTATTTACTGATAAAAAATTAATATTAATCTTGAATATAAGCTTATAAAGTATCTGGCTCTCCCTTACAAACAAATAAAAAAAACTGTGTTTTTTCAAGTTCCACCTTTGAAAATTTGATTACCGGAAACTTCTGTGATCAATGATTTTTTGAAACGTCTGTACCGATCTCCGGAAACTTCCGGATCACTGTTAGCGAAAAATCCGGGAATCCGGATTTTTTCCGGAGCACAATCAGCCCTGTTATTATTACGAGCAAAACTTTCTTAACCGCCTGCTATACTTATCTATTTGACATTGATTAACGAAGCAATATTTTAAAATCACGAGCCGCAGATTGAGCAACCCCTGGCTTAAGACATATATACAAAATTCCATTGCCATTCCCAAACCAGAGTAGCTTTAATTCCATTTTCCAGATTCCAATAAATATTGCATACTACTTATAATAAAAATCATCTGAAATATAGCACTTTTTTGCATCCATATAGTTTGGGAGAAGTTCAAAAGAATATCATATCAACAAGGTGAGAAAGAATGCAAGGTTACCGCAGTTTAACAACCAAATAAATAATAGATACAAAAAAGAATTTGAGAAAGAATGCGAGGTTACCGCAGTTTAACAACCAAATAAATAATAGATACAAAAAAGAATTTAACTTTTGCTTACATTTATTAACACAAACAATAAATAAAACTCACCTTTTTCTTTCAATTCTTTGTAATATTTAAATAAATCATTATCAACTTGTTCTGTGATGCTATCGTTTAAGACATGTTGAGTGGCATTTAAAAGATCTGTTTGCAGTACTTCTTTGTCAGCTATCCAGCGACTGATGACGCGACGCGCAATGCCATATTTTCGCGATGTCGCGTGCTTCGTGTGACTCTGTGCAAACTTCACAACCTAAAATTAAAAATTATAAAATAGAATACAGAACAAAAAACAAAAAAAATAATAATAATATTTGCTCAATATAAGATTCTTATTTAGATATATACTGAAAGGGTTTTAAAAACTTTGAAGCATGAAAATAGTTTCAAATCTGTTGATGTCAGAAAGTTTTGCAACAAACAGTGATACCTTAGTTGGCTAAAAAAAAAACTGAAATTTTTCAGGCTTAGCTAAGATTATCGTCAACTCGAAGAATTAGCGATCTACTGTTAGATGTACAACTTCCCCAAACTAAACTTTATCAATACAACACTAAATAAAGATCTTCTTCAAACTTCATCAATCCAACATTGAAAGAAGATCTTCATTCTTCATCAATCCACAGCTAGATGGAGGTCTTCAAAATTTATAGATTCACTGCTGAATGAAGATCTTCATCTAACTTTATCGATCCGCTGCAGGATGAAGGTTTAAACTTTTTGTCGAATTTTGATCTGCCTTCTCTGCACTCTATAATCCATTTCACCTCAAGTTTCCACTGGAGAGAAAGGCAGACCAGATTGCAGCCGTGTTCATGGAAACTGGGTTACTCATTAAGTTAGTTAGGGCATGAGGTAGTAATAAAAGGAGAGAAAGTGGCCAGTATTGATATTAAAAGAAAACAAAATGCTGATTTTTTTTTTTTTTTTTTTTTGCCAGAATCTTACTAAAATTTTAAACAAGATACAGAAAAGAAAAAGATTTTTTTAGAGCATTTCTAATAATTAATTTGAGATACTAATTGTAAGCTGATTTTTTGATATAATTTTTAAAAAAACAGATTTTCTTATTATAATTTTTAAAAAACAGATTCTTATTAATATTTTTTAATTAACAAAATTATAACAAATAAACATAGCTAACAAAATTATATTTAAAAAGATAATTTTTTTTTGATTAAATCTACATAAAAAAAATACATAGATGCTCATAAATACTCATTTTAATGAGCAACATTTTTTTTTTTTTGTAGATTTGTGAAAATTAATTTATTCCACATGTGTGTTTTGTGGGGGAAAGAAAAGTCAACATAGACATGAAATCATTGATCATGAATAAAATCATATGTATGTTTTATAATATTTACTGCTCGTTTTCTTTAAAAAATAAAGAAATCATATTTTTTTTCATCACTTTTCTTATTACACAACATTTATACACATATTTAAACAGTAATTTATTTAAAAATAACAAAGAACTACTTTTCAATGTCGCAGTAATGCATTTCCTACCATTCCCTGTAGTGTGAACCTTAGATATTGTAAATTGAACTATATCACCAGGATAACTCTTGGTGGTATCCAATATTTTTGTTTGATGTTCTATTATTTCCATTGTTTGCTTACAGTCCTGTATTTAAGTTTTTTTTTTTTTACCTACAGCCCCTGACCAAATTATTAGATGCATTACAAAAGTCTATTTAAAACCTTAATTATCAAGTGATACTGTACAGCATTATTGTTTTTACGCGACAGAAACCGATTTACACTCGTAATGCAATACATTAAAAATAAATTGAAAAATCTCCTGAATAAAAACCCATAACATGTATATTTAAATATAAAAGTATTGCATATAAACTCATGCAAAACATGTAATTATTAAGTAGCTAGAGTGTGTCTTTTCTAATAATTTAGTCTAATTATTATAATATACTAATATAATACCTGATATAATAAATATTATATATTTATATAATATATAATTTATTTTATCCAATCGTCAAATTTATATTATATATCATCTAATTTAACCAATTAAAACATGAACGTAAACAAGTGTAAACCAGTTACAGTGTCGTAAAATCTATAAAGCTGTATAGTATCACCAGATAATTGAGATTTTACTTAGAATCTTAAGAGTGCATCTAGCCAGGAACTGTATTTATTTTATAATACCAAGAAAACGTTTTCCCATATACCTTCCAATAGATCTAACACTGACAGTTTATTCTCTGCTACATAAGTGCAGGTAACACACATTAACATTTCTTTTTAAGTAACATTTTACTACTCTTTAGAGTATAGGTGTAGCATGAGGGGGGCACACTTTCAAGAAACTGTTCGTTTATTTTAAGTTTTATACATACATTTATATATAAATATACATACATAGAAGAAATAAATATGTGAAATAAAAAGCCCTCACACTACACCTAATGCTTTAGTGTTTACAAAAAGAACTGGATTCTTCTGTTAACTTCAAACATGGTGTTGTAATTCTTTGTAAAATCTAGTTCTAAATTCTTCAAAAACAGTTTTCTGTTCCTTGATTCCCTTCTTAGTAGAATAAGTAAGACTTATAGTTTCTGAAATTGTATTTATGAAGTTAGCGGTCATATAAAATGTTTTTTTTAACTAAATAATCAGTTAAACCAAATATTATATATAAGAGATTGCTAAGTTTTTGTCCCTCTTCAGTATTTATATTTATAATAAAATTGTCACCAAGACAATATTTAAGAATAAATTAATCATGAAAACATTTTAAATATTATGCAAAAACATAAAAAATGCAAGATGGTGAAAAGAATCAAACAATGGAAAACAATTAACTTCAAGAAGTCCAAACATTTTACTCCTTTTTATCAATGCTTAGGTTAGCCTGATTTTACTCCTTGTACTCCTTTTTATCAATGCTTAGTTTAGCCTGATTTTACTCCTTGTACTCCTTTTTATTAATGCTTAGGTTAGCCTGATTTTTTTGACTAATACAACTTGTGGAAAGTGAGTAGTTATCGACCATGTCAACCTTCATCTATGAAAAGGTACCCCAATGTAGAATCGAGTTAACATGTTTTATATACTAGTGAATTGGGATTGTAGTTTTGTAGTGGTAGACACACTACAGTACTTCCCCTCCAGAATTATTGTTGTGATAGAATTCGATGAATGGATACCACTAGTTGGTTCATTGCTGTCTTGAGAGAAGCCGGGAAAGTTGCATTAAGATCACCGTATTTGTGAGTGCTGATCGTGAGGGTTGTATAAAGTGCACGGTCAACGTCGATTCTGTGTTGCCATTAGCAGTCGAGTATATACAAGCCGGAGGCGGGCGTTGTGTGTGATTGAGATTGTGAAGCAACAGTGTAAGGAGGACAATGTCACAGTCACAAGTAGCAAGCCAACTGTTCAATGCGGACCATCAGTCGAAGATAGCCTGCTCAATTCGTAGTGGCCTTTCTGCCTAGGTAGGAGTGTTCACATCTTTTCCAAAGATCACCAATGTGGGGAGAGTTGTTATCGACCATGTCAACCTTCATCTATGAAAAGGTACCCTACCATAGAATCGACTTAACATGTCTTATATACTAGTGAATTGGAATTGGAATTTTGTAGTGGTAGACACATTACAAACTCTTTATTTGTGATTATGGTGTTGAAGTTGACTTAATTGAAAGGTCTGCGGACATGAAAAACCGAGGACACCTATTCTTCCAATCGGAAATAATTCAATTTCACAAATACTCAGAATGTTGTTTTACAAATATTTTTTATTCAGAACTACAGATAGCACTATAAAATTACCGTGGGAAAAAAATATATTATGGGTAAAGACAAATATTAAATATTAACAGGGTGCGTAGTCAAATCTTTCAATAAAAAATAAGCACCTTTTAATACTTTTTAAGCCCTCAAAAAATATTTTTAAGCTACATACATTAACAAAATGAAAAATAATTCTCAAAGACTTTACATGATCATGACAAAATAACCAGTTTCTGACAAAGAACTCTTTTCTTGAATATATTAGCCATTATAAATGCAGCAGGTGCAAATGCAAAATGCAGCAGAGTTGCACTTGAGAGTGCAATAATCTCACCGAATCTCTTTGCGGATTCGCAAGTATTTCATCTAACATGTACAATGATTGGCACTTTCATATGCTATGGACCAACGGGACGCCGAACTAGATTGTGGGTGAAAAAATTTTGAAAATGTTGAATAGAACAATGTGAAAATCACGCTTTTGAATAATAGGTGGCAAAAGTCGACTGGGTAAAAAAAAATTCCTTTTTAAAAGAGAAATTAAGCACTTTTTAAAAACACCCAATGAAAAAAAGCACCTTTCAGAGATTTTAGAAAATAAAATAGAAAATAAGCACCCTTAAAAAACACTATGTGCCATGATTAGTCTTTGCACATTTTCCTATCAATGAAAACATGATTTAAAATTAGATTCATATGACTTAAAACCACACATCGCAATTCATATTTTACACAATTTGAGATTGAGAATTATTTCTTTTTTTTTAAACCAATTTTATATCAAAAGTCTCGTCTCGTATTCAAGCAATTTAAGAGCAACTGTTATGATTCATGTTCAAGCTATTTTTAAATGAAACATTGAGATTCATATTCAAGCGATTTTAAAACTAAAGGTCGTAACATTTTGTATTGTGATGTCAGAAGAAATTTTTTTCAGGCTTTTGCACCAATTTATTTGTATTATATATTAATTACACTTTAATTACCTTTATGTAAAGTCAATTTATAAAATTAAACGTAATTATTAATATTAAAATAAGCTTTATAAAAATAAGGTACTTATCCCTGCCCTCTCTTATGAAAAAAAAACAAACAATAAAACATGAAAAACCCAAAAAAGCCCAATAAAACACATAAGGGTTGAGCTTTCCTGGAAAAACAATAGTATATTTTGCAACCCTGTTTGAACTAAGTGCTAGCATCACAATTAAAATAAAATTAGGAAAAGAAATATAAAACATACCTCAAGCTTAAAAGCTAGCGTGTACGAACGCCGTCTACGCTTGCTACTAAACGAGAATGAAGAGAAAGAGTCTTCTCGATCAGACGCGCTGGGCGAAGCATCCAAATTGCGACTGCTCTCGATCAGGTCCTGAACTTTGGTGAATTTCTTGCCTCGCATTGTTATCATTTGCTGTTCCTCTCTGTCCACTTGGAAAAGACTCGTCTCTAAGATCAGACACGTGTTCTCCGTCAAGGGCTGAAAAACAAACTCTTTATTGAAATTGCAATAACACAGTTAGTTTCCTCACATTCTCGCAAAACATTCCAATTATGTTACATGAGAACGCACTCCACACATGTGTTCTCTTAGGCTGGAAAACATATTCTTCAATTCAAATCTTTATTCATCAGAAAATTTGCAGTTTTTTTCATATAAGGAAATTATGAAATGAAACACAGATCTTTAGACATGAATTATAGTACAGTGAAATCCCGCTACTATGATATACAATACAACAATAAAGCCCTTTATTACGATAATGTTTCGTGGTCCCGACGAACTTGCATATAAATTAATGTCATACTCCTCTCAATATAACAATATTCTCTGAAGCAAACAAATCCCTGTAAACCAATTTTTTCCCCAAATTTCAACCTCATTTTATCCCTTTATTATTGGTTTTCAAATAATGTAGAAAATCTCAATGTTTTGGGTATTACCAAAAGATATCAAAAAAGGAGAAAGCTTACCTCCATCAAAAGGCCGGGAACACTTCGTAATAATCCATAGACTTCTATAAATGATCTAAATAATTGCAGTTGAGACATTCAATATTAAATTTTATTCACGACCATATGGACACAAAATATTTACGGACACACACAACAAAAAAGAACATGCTTCGCAATCGTAGTTCTAAACAGTTCTCTCTCGAACCAGAATGTCAGTGTGTGTGGGAGGAGTCGGGTTAGCCTTGAGCACGTCATGCGCTCACTAGATGAAATTAAGTGATAGATTAATGAATTTAATTGGAATTTCCAACACAATGCATACTTTGTTGGTTGACAGTCAAAAAAATGGAGGGGAAAAAATCAGATTATTTTCAATAAAAACAGTTTTTGGGTATGCCTAGGATCTTATTTTCTGAACTTATTTCATTTGATTTTAATATTCAACCATAATTAACACTCTGCAAATTGATTTTTTGCATAATATATAAATACACTTATAGTTAATACATATATAACATTAAAATTTTAAAAAAAGATCTTGTTTCCCCAAAGTATGTAGGTCCTCGATATAACAATATATTTATTGGGTCCCAAAATATTGTTGAAGCGAGGTTTTACTGTACTAAGCTTAGGATAACTAATATTTCAATAACAAATGGTCAAAGTGAAATGAAGGAAAATAATTTTTACAGATTTTAAATCCAGTAGAGATGTTTCATTTCTTAAAAATAAATGTACTAAGTCCTTTGAATATGCTTAAAATGCAACCAAATTAATAGTGCGACCGTCACTGTTTCTGACATTAAAACCAAACCTTATATTATCTTCTTCGATTTAGATTTGATATTAAAAGCTTTTTCTGAAATGTTTGTTGTTTTTTAAGTAGTAGCACATGGGATAGGTACTAAGTCAGTTGCACAACTTGCAAAAGGGATAAAAAAAAGAAAAAAGAAGCATATTAATAACTTAGAAACAGCGAAAATTTATAAACAGAAAAGCTTAATATTTAACACTTTCTTTTTATTACCCTTTTAAAGTTCTCTAAAAATGATTACTTTTCCTTTCAACTTATACAATGCTTTCTTTTCCAAGTGAAGTGTAAAAAGAAAGACAAAAAATATATATAAGAATAAGAAAATAATTCAAACAAAAATACAACCAAAAAAATAAAATTGCATATGACATCGACATCACTTTCAAAATTTTAACTCTAGCACTATGGGTTTTTAAAATGGAATCCATGACTAAGTTTACGGCCAGCAACATCGTGAATTATGTGCAAGAGCACTGGTACACATTTAAAAATTGGCTAATCAACGTCCATTTGGATATTCTTTTTTTGTTAATTTGCTATTTTTTGGACAGTGTATTGAAATAATATTCCGACATATATTTCATTTAATTTACTTTCACCTATAAGTTTTTCTATTTCTAATTTATTAGCAATGGGTCTCTGCTTTTCATTTGAATAAGACCTTGTTCATTTCCTTTTAAATTTTATTTTTAACTTATTTAACTGAGAACTTCTAACAATCATTTCTGACCTATAATTATTACTACCCACTTTTAGCAAATAACTATCTTTTTTAAATTCAAAATTAATCTGCCAACCCAAACCACAGAGAGTTAACGAATGGATATTTGGCAACAATAGAATACACCAACTTTCAAGGTTCATTTTCAAGCAACTTTTAAACATTTTTCCAAGCTTCAAAAATAATTTTCTATGTTATGTTAGAATCAGGGTTGGCAGGTTTTTGACATGTGACAGTTTTTGACAGTTTAAACCATGGTTTAAACTGTCACGTCAAAAACCTCACTGTCAAAAATGTCGAAAATGTCAAAAACCTATATTCATATGCGAAATTTAATTAATACATAAAATTTATATATTTTTTAAAGGATAGTGTTTCTAAATATGTTCTAGAAAAAATAAATTTAAAATTTTGAAGAAACACTTATATTTTGAATAGTAACCAAAATCTTGTACTTTTGAAAACTCACATCTTTTGTAATACGTATTATGTATTCATTTTCATGTGTTATTAAAACTCACATCTTTTGTAATATTATGTATTCATTTTCATGTGTTATTGAAAATCTGCAGTGATATTATTAAGAAATTTATTTATAACCAAATTTAGTGTATAGTATAGATTATACTAAAAATTAGACATTTTTAAAGATAAACATTAGCAGTTTTGTACATTAGACATCTTTTAAAGGAAAATCTTTTTAATATTCTTTTAAATCTTCTTAATAATCTTTTTAACATAAGACAATACAAATTTAAGTGCTTTCTGTTAAATACACAGAGTAGTTAGTGTCGATTTACAGTATATTCAGCCTATTCATTTACTATGCTGAAAATTTAGTTTATCCAAATACTTGTGAATTTCATTTTGCTGAATACGATATAGTTTTGTTGAATATCTAAATATTCAGCTGTTGAATAATTACCTCTTGCTTTCAAGATATGCATTATTTGTATTCTTAATACAAGTGGAGAAAAAAAAATTAAGAGATAAAAATTGTTTTAAAATGATAAGTGTAATAATTATAAATAAATATAATAAACAATATGAATTATGTTTATCATTATTCATAAATATAACTACTTTTAAATTCAAATTAACATACTGGATAATAAAGATATTTGGTATAACATTAAAAAAAAAATTTTATACACTTGTATCTTATATCAAGTTTGTATTTATACAACATAACTTGTAAGTTCCTTATAAATATTAGTTATATGTTCCTTATATGTCAAAAATGCATAGTAATAAACTTTTAATTTTCTTAAGTATCAAAAAGAAAAAAAAAAATTTTTTAAATATAAATATATAAAAAATTTTTGTGCAAAATTTTTCTGCACATGCATTTGAATATAAATTTCTGAGATTTTAAATCTGTTATTTTACCTTAATTTTAATTAAAAAATATTTTAAAACCTGCTGATTACCTATAGTATAATTAAATTTCAATATAATGCATGGCAACTGTTGGAGTTTTGAAGTTTATATATTTTCTTGGCAAACTTCAGTTTTTGACATTTTTAACGGGTTTTTGACGGTTTAAACCAGTATTATACCCCTGTCATGTCAAAAACCACTTTTTGACGTCAAAAACCCAACCCTGGTTAGAATTCATAGTACTTTTCTCTGCTTTTGCTTCCATTCAAAAGTGAAGTAGAAGGCCGATTTGTCATATTTTAGTTAATTCATATTTAAATAAATAAAATTAGATATTATTTCTCAATTAGTACTACTATTACTAATAACGGCATCTTCACCACAAATCTATTACAATTGATAACTGTATTTTTTCTTAAGGATTAATTTCAGAAACAGGTACGAATAATTTACTATCACTTTGCAGAATACAAAGTTCAATATATTACATTTTTGCAATTTCAGAATTGTTAATTAAGTCTTAGGTTGAAAACTAGACAACAACAAAAAATCAAAATTTGTGGATGCATAGATAAATGATACATTTGAATGATAATTTGTAAAATCTTCGCATTTAGAGAAGTCTAATTGTTATCGAATTGTGCAATACAAATTAGAGATACCTTAATTTTTTCAAAACTAATGAACTCTTTCATAAACTTATGATCATAGCAAGATCATTAAACACTGGTTTCAGCACAAAAGAAACAAGTGTGCTTTATTTTTTGTCATTAAAAAGTTTTAAGCATAGGCATAATATTTGTAAAAATATTAGAAGGTTCTGCCATTTTATATTCACAAAAGAATCATTTTTTTCGTTAAGTGTTACTTTTAATTTTTTTCCAAGGTAATTCTTATCAAATTATATTTTTTTAGAAATTATTTTAACAAAAACAAAAAATATAGATATGTAAATTCTGTGGATAATTTGAAAATGCACTGTGAGATTTCATAAAATTAAAACACTTTTTCCTTAAAAGTAGACTTTAAAAAAAAAAGGAAAAGCTTTCTTATCAATTTAAAATATTTGAAAAAGAATCTTAAGAGGACAAAATATCGAGAGATAGAGTTTTAGACAAACGAAGTATTATACAGGGTGATCAGCCAAATCTTTCAACAAAAAATAAGCATCTTTTAAGTACTTTTTAAGCACTCTAAAAATATTTTTAAACACTGTATACTTTAACAAAATGCAAAATAATTCTCAAACACTTTACATGATCATGATAAAATAACCAGTTTCTGACCAAGAATTCTTTTCTTGATTAAATTAGCCATTATAAAAAGATCAAGAGATTTTTCCGTTTGATAACAGAGGGTGGAAAATGAAATCTAAAATTGAAAATATGTTATAAAATGCAGCAGAGTTGCACATGAGAGTGTAAGAATATCATCAAACCCAGCTCAACTCGTTTTGAAAAGGAAAAATTATGCACTTTTTAAAAACGTTTCGCATCCTGTTATACAACAAAACACTGCCTTTTGACTGTTTCAGAGGACTGTGAAATAGAGTCTCAAGCAGACCAAATTTTGAGGAGCAGAATCTTAAATAGAATAGTCAAAGCATTGTGCAATGACAATGCAATAAATGAAAAAAAAAATTCTTACATAGAACCTAAGGTGAGAAAAATATTATATGACAGTACACCATATGGAAATAGACATCATACGAGAATCACTGAATAAAATCCCAAGCAAGCAAAGTTTAGATAGAAAATCAGGCAAAAAAAAAAAGTTGGAAAACGTGAAATAAAATCTCAATAAAACCAAGTCTCCAAAGGGATTCCAAACTTGAAAAACATTTTTAAAAAATAAATAGAGGTTTACCCGGGGGTGTTTACAATTTAAATCCTTGAGTTGGTTCCATTTTATTATATTTTATTGTTTTAGTTTATTGCAAGCCAATGCCCAGAAGTCACCAAAACTTGGTGTATATTTTGGTGCAAATACTGATACAGATATTGTCTCATTGAATTTGCAATAAAATTTCTTACAAGCAAAATTGCTTCTTAAAACCAGAGTATTGAAAAATATTATTAGAATTTAGAAAAATTATATATACCTGAGGAGTGCTTTCAACAACACTACGAAAACAAACTTTAAACTTTTGACACCAATCAGTCAACCAGGCAGTACTTATTGTAGATTTAGTTGAAGAACTGGCAAGCTGTGCTTGTTCTGCACGAACAATCAGATCACGAACAGTAACTTGATAATTCTCCTCCAGTAACTTTTTCAGAGTCACGTACAAATCACACTCCCACTCTTCAACTTTATTAGAGTTCACAACCTCCGCAATGAATTCTTTTGCTTGGCACCAAATGGCAACACGTTTCTCGCAAACGTGGAACTCTTTTGCGGCATCTTTTTCGCCCTTTTCTTCGGCGTAAAGAACAACTCTGTGCTTAAAAAAAGATGGGAATACTATTTCTGGTCTACGAAGGGCATCTGGTTCAAACTTATCTGAGATATCAGAGTCATAATTATACAACATGTCCAAATCTTGAGAAACTTGTTGAGACTTCTCATCTCCTATTTCTTTAATCTCATCCATGTCTTCATCCAAATGATCAGGTGAACCTGCAGCTGACATGTCTTCCATTCTATCGTCATACGATGCATCGAAACTTCCATCGGCGGACGGTTGTCCACCCTTTTTAACTTTATGAACAATATTATCTTTTGTTTTACACCACATACTGACTTTCTCAACACATATGTTGTATTTTTTAGCAGCCGAACTTTTGCCATACCTTTCAGCATGTTCAACAACCTCTAAACGAAAAGTCGCAGGATAGGTTACATATTTCCTCCGTCTTTTCGGTCGATCTCTACGATCGCTACCCCCGTCGTTCACGCTACGCCGATCGCTTTCTGTCCCGCTGAGGTTCCGACTATGATTTAAACTAATACTTTCCCGTAACCTACTATCAAAGGGGTTGGAATTGTATATTCTTTCAGATAAAAGAGTTTCTAATGGACTGCTCACATTTGAATTTTCTCTAAAACTATCGGCTATGGAGGGTTCTGCTTTGTAATTATTCAAATCAAATTTGTTATTGCTAGACATTCCATCTCTATTAAGAGGAAAATGGGCAGCCCAAAACTGATTTTCAATTGAGTTGTGATTTTCCTTTTTGATTTCTTGAAGATGGTCATTAGGTTTTTCTTTCGTCCACAGAGAAACTCTGGAGTTCTTTTCGGAAAGGGCAGCTGAGTGTTTTGGAGCACATTCTATATTTTCTGTTTCTTCTCCTTCATGGTAATAATCCATATTATCTTCATCCTCATCTTCAGAGGGCTGTATGTACTTTTGAGGCTTGGTTGATTTTCTTTTACCCATGATGAGCCTGAAAAAAAAAGATATTAATTATCAAGGTTAGGAGGAAAAAACCTAATATCTTTAGAGCAGAGATATCTTAGAGATCTACCTAATATCTTAGAGATGAAAAAACCACCCTTGAATAAATAGGCTACTGCCATTCCAAGAGCAGGTAATATGAATGCCAGCTCCCCTGTGGCAGAATAATGGCGACATTATTGCAGAACGTTAGAGTTCTTGCAAAAAAAAAATTCCTTTGGGAAGTAAAATATTTTCCTTTTCTTTTCTGCAGAAATTTTTGAAAGATTTCATATTTTTTCAAATTATATTCAAAAGATGCCTTTCTCGTGCATGGGAGTGGGAAAAAATACTAAGGACTTTTCCATTCTCATTTGAGAATAATGAAAAATAACGTATAATGATGTAAAAAATTTGGTTTTCTTTTCAGTAAAGATTTTCCTTCTCCTTTTTTATGCAGTAATTACTACTGATTTCTACATAACTTTTAAAATCTGATATTTTTAATACAATATTATTTATCACAACAACTACATCTTGAAATG
This sequence comes from Parasteatoda tepidariorum, assembly GCF_982258835.1. NCBI lineage: Eukaryota > Metazoa > Arthropoda > Arachnida > Araneae > Theridiidae > Parasteatoda > Parasteatoda tepidariorum. The sequence continues at coordinate 107,724,216 of NC_141758.1, forward strand.
AAAACACACATTTAGTAATCCATTTTGAAGAGTCGGATTCATGTGATTCCACCGTCAATCTCTTTTTTCAGTAGTTACTGCTACAGCTGTCACGGTTTTTTGATTTTTTTAATGTGATGAGGAATTACAAAATGCGTAAAAGGAAATAAATAGTAAGTTATCTTCCTACAAAATGTGGGAATATCGCCCATAATATTAGAATTTTTAAAAAAATTACATATTCAATTAAAAAAATTATTAAATTTGATCCGATTAATTTATTTATATATTTATTGAAGTTAACGCGTCTTTTACTTTAAATTAGTAACATATACATTTGTTATTTTTAAGTATCTTGCTATAAGATATTAGTGTTGGAGACGTATGTTGCAGAAATTCCGAAAAAATTCTGTCACAGGGGCCAGCTAAGAGCTCAATCTAGAATTTCAGATCAGCAGTAATAATTATATGGCGATTCTAGAAAAATGATAAATTTTCAGCAAAAATTTTATTTTCTGATGCATATTTAGCATGAGTTCTTACACAGTGTGCGTAGCCAAATCTTTCAGCAAAAAAATAATCAACTTTTAAGTACTTTTTAAGCACTCAAAAAATATTTTTAAGGACTAACAAATGTAAAATAATTTTCAAAGACTTTACATGATCATGATAAAATAACTAATTTTTGACAAAGAACTCTTTTCTTGATTATATTAGTCATTGGCGATAGAAATGGGGTACAGGGGGCATAGAGCAGAACTCTCTACCTATGGCAACACTACACATGCTTTTACCACTTGCGTGTGGAGAGTCAGAAAAGAAGGGAGTACGTTAGTTTAAATCTTTTAATTTAGGAAATTAAATGGACTTGAAAACTACATTAAACATGGTACTAAAAGAAAGCGTCATGGAAATTTAAAAAAAAAATTTTTTTTAATTAAATAAGAAAAATACTAAGAAACGGAAAAATATTGTAGTACATTCCTATACAACTGAAAAGAGGAGGAGAGGAAGAGTCAAAGACACGGAACCGTTCTTCTACCCAGATGGCGTATTCGAGCATTGAGATCTTGAATTTTAAAATGATTCTTCAGTTCCATATCAGAGGGGGGGGGATGAAATTGAGAATATCTTGCAAAATACAGCAGAGTAGCACATGAGAGTGCAATAATCGCACCAAACCCAGCTCAGTAGATATAAATGCCGACTCACAAGTATTTCATCAGACATGTCAAATGATTGGTGCTTTCATACGATATGGACCAAGGGTACACCAAAATAGATTATGGTTGAATAAATTGTGAAAATGTTGAATAGAACAATGCATAAAGCACACTTTTTCATAAACGTGGCGAAAATCGACACGGTAAAGAAAAAATCTCCATTTTGAAAAGGGAAAATTAAGCTCTTTTTAAAAACACCCAATGAAAAAAAGCACTGTTAAGAGCTTTTAAAAAGTGAAAAAAAGCACCTTTAAGCACTTTTTCGAAACTCTATGGAACATGTTACAATTATATTTTTTGGATTGGTTTACACTTGTTGACATTTATTGTTCACATAGCCCAAATTATTTATGAAGATTTCCAAATAAAACTATAAGAAAAAGATGTTCACTGATTAAAAGTTACTTTAGCTAAGAAATTAATATTATCATTTGAACTGAATTTCAATTAAAGTCATGGGAAAGTACAGGTACAGTATTTCTGGGGAGATTGCACTTGGCAGCAGTATTAGAAATATGATGTTTCTTATACAATAACAAATTTCAGATACATTTTTTACTAAGTATACACACACTATTTGTGAATAACAAAATAAAAATAAAATGTCAATAAAGACTTTTTTTTAAAAATAAAAGCTAGTTAATTTAAAAATATTCCTTTAAAAATTACAAAGTTTCTGATTTTAAATAAATAAGCATATCAAAATAATGTTATAAATGTGTTTGTCGTAAGCTCCGTGGCATAATCGAAGCGACATGACGACATTGTTGCAGAACGTTAAGAGTTGTTGCAGAAAGATTTTTCTTTTGAGAAGTAAAAAAAAAGTACTTTTCTTTCCTACAGAAATTTACACGCAATATTTGATCCATGCATTTAGATTATCGCTTTTTGACGAGCTCAATTTACGTCAGGAAAAAAAGAAAAACTTTTTTTCCAAAAGAAAAATCTTCCTGCAAGAACTCTGTAACGTTCTGCTGCAATGTCGCCGTGATTCTGCTACAGGAGATATGCAAAAATAACCATTTGTTCATAAACATGAGTTGTTGTTTTTTTTTTCAAAATTTCTATTTGTTCCAAAATTAATACAATTCTAACTGGCTCCTAAATTCGTAGTTGGCCAAAGAAAATATCAGGACAACGTAAAACTTAATATTAACTAACTTAAAACGGTACAATTTGCTCCTTTTAAGTGTAATAAAACAAATTTATTTTAAAATACACAGATATTAAAATACACTTTTAATATCAGAATTACTTTGTTTAGAACAGAAAGTTTTAATAGTTTCCAGTATAATTTTATTAATATTTAACAATTCATAAAATTCTCAGTAAATTTATAGGAATTGTTTTGAGAACTGTTGGATTGAAAAAATAACCAGTACGAATTAGTTAATACTCTCTCATACCAATACATATTTAAAACTTGGAGCTGAATTTCCATTTCTATTAAAATTAAAGAAGTGTTTCAATAATCTTGAAATGAAAACACGGTGAATATGACACTTAACATGTTTTTAACGAAACTAATTTTAATGGATTCTTCAATTCAATCATATGATTACTGTAAAGTTGATAAGTTTTAAAATCAGAGGACAGAGACGAACCATAATTATGAAACTACATCAATAAGATTTGTTATCGCATTTGTTTTAAGTAATAAATAAGTATATGACCCCTGAAATCATCATCATAAAAATTTGATAATATAGAATTGTTAATCCGGTTTTCACAAATTAATTAGGTACAATGAAACCTGTACGTAAAACTATATACCTGAACCATGTAATTTAGTAGAAGGTTCCTAAATTGGAACTATGGGATTTCATGATTTCTATTAGCATTATTAATTAAAATGAAAAGAAATTGGGCTAAAATTCCACACTTTTTAATTCTTCAAATCATTTTGTAAAAAAATCAGTAATTATATTTTTGAGCTGCAACAACTAAGTGGTTAAGACATTTTTGAAGAGCTGCGATTTTATTCTGCCACAATCATGTCATGAAATCGTTAAACTCCACGACCCCCAAGCTAACAACGGGCTGTTGCAAGAATACTTTTTATTTGCATTTTCTGAAAATGGGATGTTCTGAACAGAATAAACACAAGGAATAACAGGGCAAAAAGATAAAAATAAGGTCAAATAAGGACAAAATATTTTTTATCAGTATTATCAGGACAACTATGAACCCTGCTATTGTGCAGATTTCAATAAACTACCCAAAATACTTTTCTTCTTAAATATCCCTCCCTTATTTATTAAAAATCACAGATTTTATTCCATTCATGGTAAAACCTGATCACTAATCAGAAATTATAAAATTTTCTGAAGATTCAGGTTCTGATTTAATTTTTTTTAGTAATCATCAGGTTGGCAGTTTTTTGACCTGTGACAGTTTTTGACGGTTTAAACCGTCACGTCAAAAACCTCACTGTCAAAAATTTCAAAAACCTATATTCATATATGAAATTTAATTAATACATAAAATTTATATATTTTTTATAAAGGATAGTGTTTCTAAATATGTTCTAGAAAAAATAAATTTAAAATTTTGAAGAAACACTTATATTTTGAATAGTAACCAAAATCTTGTACAGTCAGACCTCGATATAAGGTCATCCGCATATAAGGTCACCCCGCATATAAGGTCACTTTTCCAAAGTCTCGGTTCACTGAATAGGAATTCTTTGTCACAAAATATCGGATATATGGTCAAATTTTAAAAATCATTATCGCTTATAAGGTCATTTTTATCTGAATCGAGGGAAGCTCTTTTCTAACAAAAGCCTATTTAACTTCCTTACAAGGCAATTACCCCTCTCGAGTTCTAGGAAAATGTTGCAGCCAACGAACAAGCTACAATTTCTGACATTTTTTCACAAGTTGTGGACAGTGAGGACAATGACAGTGATCCTGAGACTGTAGCTGTAACAAATGTGGAAGCCTCCAATGCAATAAATGTGATAAGAATTTTTTTTACAAATCATGAGGGAGCTGAGTAACATTTTGAGAAGTTACAAAATCTAGAAAACATTGTTCAAAATATGAAACCAAAAACGAGGCAGACCTACATAAATGATTATTTTAAATAAGGTAAAATGTAATGTATGTATGTGCACAGTGCCGTTCCTGGCGGGTATGCAGCGAATGCCCCGCACGCAGGCGCCCAATTTAAGGGGCGCCAAATTCAACTATTCGAAAAAAATCAAATTATAGCAAATTATTAAAAATCAAATTATTAAAAATCAAATTATAGCAAAGCTGTAAACTTTGATTACAGGAAGAAACAGTAAATTAATATAAGAAGTAACTTCTACACTTTGTTTCTACACTAGAATTTATGACCTATATTGTACATTAATAGTCTATTTTATTTGATGTCGAAAATAAATTTTTTGTCATATTTTTTCGTTGTTTTATTTTATTACGCCCATTTTCATAATCAAACACTTACACTAAAGTGACTTTAGTCTATAAGGAAACCATTCAGTTTAAACCTCAAACTAAAAATGATTATGAAAAGTGGCCTTATCATCAAAATTTAAGCATAGTATATAGGGGCGCACAAAATTATTCTTGCACGCAGGCGTTCGCCACCCCAGGAACGGCACTGTATGTGCACTTTGAGGAAATTTGTAAACAGCTTTATTGTAAATTAATTTTTTTTTAAAAATCAAACTTCCTTTAATTCTTTACTAATTCTGTTAAAATTTATTGACTTAAACATTTATTTCATGGCTGATCATTTTCGTTTATATTAACATTTTTAAAAAGTCTTAAAGTGTACTAATTACGTGCTTAGTTACGAACTGCTAATGAATCGGTTAAAAGGTCACCCCGCTTATAAGGTCACTTTTGCGATGTCCCTTAGGGTGACCTTATATCGAGGTCTGACTGTATTTTTGAAAACTCACATCTTTAGTTAACATAAGAAAATACAAATTTAAGTGCTTTCTGTTAAATACACAGAGTAGTTAGTGTCGATTTACAGTATATTCAGCCTATTCATTTACTATGCTGAAAATTTAGTTTATCCAAATACTTGTGAGTTTAATTTTGCTGAATACTAAATAGTTTTGTTGAATATCTAAATATTCAGCTGTTGAATAATTACTTCTTGCTTTCAAGATATACATTATTTGTATTCTTAATACAAGTGGAGAAAAAAAAATTAAGAGATAAAAATTGTTTTAAAATGATAAGTGTAATAATTATAAATAAATAGAATAAACAATATGAATTATATTTATCATTATTCATTAATTTTAAATTCAAATTAACATACTGAATAATAAAGATATTCAGTATAACATTAAAAAAAAAATTTTATACACTTGTATCAAGTTTGTATTTATACAACATAACTTGTAAGTTCCTTATAAATATTAGTTACATGTGCCTTATATGTCAAAAATGCATAGTTTTAAACTTTTAATTTTCTTAAATTTCAAAAAAAAAAATTTTTTTTTCAAAATATAAATATTTAAACAATTTTTGTGCAAAATTTTTCTGCACACGCATTTGAATATAAATTTCTAAGATTTTAAATCTGTTATTTTACCTTAATTTTAATTAAAAAATATTTTAAAACCTGCTGATTACCTATAGTATAATTAAATTTCAATATAATGCATGGCAACTGTTGGTAGTTTTGAAGTTTATATATTTTCTTGGCAAACTTCAGTTTTTGACGGTTTAAACCAGTATTATACCCTTGTCATGTCAAAAACCACTTTTTGACGTCAAAAACCTAACCCTGGTAATCATTAACATTTTGAGAATCCCTGCAGCAGAATTTTTCCAAGCTACCTGCGACAAAACTCTCTAGCACTAATATCTTTCTACAAGATACTTTTAATGATAACAAACACGTATGTTACTAATTTAAAATAACAAAAGCCCTGTGTTTACGGAAGAAAAAAAACTATTATTTGTTTTTAATTGAACATTTAATAATTTTTTATTCTAATATTATGGGTGACATTCTCGAAATTTTTTCGGGGGGTAAACAATCATCGCAATAAAAAAATATTAAAAATCATGAACTCCGTTGCCGAAAAAAAGATCAACATTGAAATCACATGAATCGGACTCCTCAAAAAGGGATAACTCAAATGCGTGTTTCGTTTCGAGATAAGGTTGTTGTAATAAATAATATCGTACAAAAAATATCGGATTTAAATACTAAGGACAAATCAATAGCAATACCTGAAAAATTCGATAGAATCATTGCCTTATAAAGTAAATACTCAAATGCAGGATTCAAACTAGGGTTTAAAAATTTATGGATACTTTTTTACTAAACGCAGGTCCTATTAAATTATTATTCCATGATACAAAGAACAAGATTACGAAAAAATAAACATTTAATAACATTCCTTCATTAACAAATTTCTTTGTTTTTTTATTAACTTAGTTAATTTATAAAAAAATTTGAATCACAAAAATTTTATTGTAACATCAGAGTATCTGCTACATTTTAGATTTTCAAATTCATGACTTTTCATGATGTTCCATGACTAATTGCAAGAACTTTTCTTAACTTAACGATGTTACTATTTTCTCTGACAAAAGCACAACTACAAATTTTAAAAAAAACATTATAATAACATTAATTGCTATGATAGGTATAACCAAAAATGATTTACACTGCATTTTCATATTTATAGATTTTAAATTTAAAAAACAGAGTAAAGAAAGAGTTGAAGCAATAAAATAGCTGAAAAAAATACAAAAGCAATTTTTTTTTTCTTCTTTTTTTCTGCCTAAATATACTTTTCTTGTTCATCTGAAAGGAAAGAAATACCCCTGATTTTTCTGTTCTCATTTCGGAATTAAAAAAAATCCGCCAATGACTGGCCTGCTGCAGCTAGAATTTTAAAAAATAATTTGTTCTAGAAATGAAGTTTTTTCTTTCATTTTTAAAAGAACACCATAATTTGTAAAGAACATGAAAAAAAAAACAATTTATATTTTATAATAATATGACTATGAGGGGGGATTTTGTTAGAAACTCAGATATTCAGAACACCATGAAATTGAGGGAGGGGGAATCTCATTTTAAAAATTAGATTTTTCCGCAACCTAAATCAATGACTTTCCATGATTTTTTTAAAAAATAGTTAAAATCATGACTTTTATGATTCAATACCGAAATTCGTGATTTTCCATGAGCGCAGATACCCTGTTTATAGCTTGTTTCATGAGAACTTTTAATTGTTTAATTGTTTCCAGTTAATTTGAAGCTTTTTTTTAAATATTTCTAAAAAAAAAAATAATCCCATTATTGCTTGATGTTAATGATGTTTTATCCATGTCCCCTCCTAGTAACATCAGACACATTAAATATTTTTATTCTTCTTTAGCTTTCTTACAATTCTTTTTTCTTACATGCATTAAGCTGCAGAAAAATATTCCAAATAATTTTTAATTAGAATTATTAAATGTTTATCAAATGAAAAAAGTTTAAAAATAAGAAAACCTATCAAAATGTAGCTTCAGTCTCATCTGCAAGAAATAGATAATAAAAAAAAATTTTACAATTAAGAAAAAATGTGATGTGTAATAAATAATCCAAGAAAGAATTACAATCCAAAATTTCCATACCAAATCAAATCAAAATTATTTTGATTTTTTTCTAAATCTATTAATACAGAAGAATGTTTTTTAAGGTTTAGTTTAACTTGGCCTGCCAGCATCTAAACTTTTTTTTTCTATATTTCATTTGGTGTCCACCCCCAAAAATGTATGATTTGAAGTGAAATCATTGTATGAGGAAGGCTAAAAAGATAAGAAGTCCTCAAGGAAAAAAAAATACTAACTAAATTAACTATAACTGTTAATTTGGAACCTTTTTATTTCAGATAAATTTAATAATTAATTGATTTAATCACTCAAAACTATTAAAAATTATGAAAACAAAAATTTAAAGATTTCTTTTTTTTTTTAGTTTAAACAATATCTTTAATTACAATCACATATTTTAAATTTTTTTTTATAAACTCATATACAATGAATTAAAGAATTTCAATTAATAATGAACTTTTCTCTTTATGCTACGCATTTTTTGTTTCAAATAAAAATATTTCAAATCAAAATGAAAAAAGTATGGCTATAGATATATTCTTTTAAACATAAGTATAATATGGATGAATTTTTAATGATTAATTCATTTTAAAATTATAGATTTTGAGTAGTTACTTCCATATCCCACATGTTAAGTCTTAATTTCCATTGCTTAATAACTGTTAAAATTAATTAAAACTTAACCATTAAACACATAAATACATTATTTGAAATATTATCCATTTATACAATTAAAAAAACTAAGCATTATTTTTAAATTAAAATGACACTCTTATTGTTTTATATAACAGTAGAAAAATTACAGAGATAAAAACATAACATTTATATAGCAATTTCAAAATATTATACACCATAATTACAAATAGTATTTAAATTTTCACAATTTATATTTTTTTCATTATTGGCTTTTATAATTAAACTTGAATAAATAAATTATACAAATTTAAATCTTAAAGCAGCATATTTTATGTAAAAATGTACTTAATAAAAAATGAATTTTTCTAACATTGACATTAGTTATATTAACAATTAATGACATTTTACACAAGTATTTGTGTTAAAGGAAGAAAACAATGACTAATTGAAATTTAAATAAAACTAAATAAATAAATAAAAATATTAAAAATTTTAAAATTTATTATTATTTCAAACTAAATTAGTAATTAATAATTAACAAAATTTGCATAACTCAAACAAAAAACATCAACTAGCTTTAACAAAATAATTTTTTTTTTAAATTAACAGTAAAAAAAAATTTTTAATTTTTAATTATTATGACAAATAATAGTTAGATTTTCTTAAATTTTGTAACCTACAAAATATTAAACAAAATTGTTTTTAAAATTCTAGTCTATATGGTACTAAAGAATTTTTTCATTTTTACACCAAATAAAAAACTATTATCTAAATTTTTACTTACTAAGTCAAATTTTAATTTTAATAACATAAATTATTTATTATTATGCAATATTTATGTTACTTTTTCATAAATTCATAGTCATCAACTAAATTTTCAATTTATGCCAAATTTCAATTTCTTAAAAAAAAAATTTTAAATTATACAATAGTTTTTACATACAACAATATTCATAAATGAAATGAAAAATTAGCATGCGCGCATTTCATTCCAATACTTTTTTATCGATCGATTGAAATAGGCGAGTCCATATTTATGGGTGAGTTGGCAAATATAATTTTAATAATAATTTCTATGTCAACACATTCCAATGAAAAAAACAAACAAAAACAATCAACATTCCATATAAAAAACAACAAGCAAAAAACACGTGTGCAGAGACACATATACACAACACAGTTATATTTTAAAACGATTTTAAAATTTAAAAAAAAAAATTATCAAAAAATGCGACGCTGGCAAAAATGCTAATCCACAACTAGGAATTTCACTGTCAGATTTTTACTGTGTCATTACCCTATTAGGCATTCAATAAACACGTTTTTATACAACACATAAATATACTGAATATACAGCCGATATTTTTATTTTATGCGATAAATAAAAGTATATGTGTACACAACACAATAGCAACATTGTTTAGATTTCATATCTATGTTTACGCCTATTATACATTCAATACATTGACACAAAAAAAAATTTATATATTTTTTAAACATTTTTAAATAGGAGTAACTCTTACCGCTAATTGTTGATCTACGGAAATATCAAACTATAAAGACACAAACACATGGAAATTTCAACTATTATAAAACTAATTTAACTAATTTAAATGATATATTCATATCCTCTTAATGAGAGGCCTACGTCAGCTTGCCCTTCCAAATCATCAATATGGCGAATAAAATTCGAGATTTAGCGAGATCAAATCTACAAAATTAGTGGCCCAAGCGCCACGGATTCGCATAAGTGAGAAGGGCAAAAACCTCGTCGCGGGACTGTGAACATATTACAAAGAATTCTTTTTTCGATCAAAATGTGTGAATTCGTTGAATTCTTTATTGTAGGTTGTGGGAGAAATTAAATGCACCTTTATTCTGTTGGGTATAAAAATTGAGCGTGCGCCGAATGCTTCTCATTTTTACATATTTTAAACAGAAAATGTTTCTCACAAAAAATGTTGGTTGTTTCTTTTTTAAATATATATTTACCTTATAAAATAAACAAATTATTAATATTATACCTTTAGACAAATAAAACAAAAATTGTAATGATATTATTATCTATCTATTTTATTTTTTTTTTGTTCATTTATTTTGAGCTTTATTTCATGATTTTTTGCTTTATTTCATGATTTTTTTTAATTTTATTATTTAATTTTATTTCTTTTGCTGATTTATTTTAGTTTTATCTTTTTAATAATTTATTTATTCATTTTCGTTTATTTTATTTTATTATTTTTGTTTTATTTCATTCATTTTATTATTTTATTTTATTTATTTTGTTATTTTTATTTTCTTTTATTTCATTCTTTTTATTTTATTTTCATTATTTTTACTTGATTTCCTCTTTTATTGTTTTCACTAGTTTTTCCATTTTCAATATTGACATTTTTCCATGAATTTTTAAAAATTAAAGAAAAAATAAATGCTAAGCCACACTATTAAAAAAGTAAAGGGGGAAAAAAGTTTTACAAATTGGACTCAACTTTGTAACGACAAATTCAATGAAAATGATTTGCTCATTAACAAATTAGAGCAAATAAAGAAAAAGGTAGTTTACAGAAAAGCAGTGATGCCATGCTTGTTTAAAAGAAGAAGAAAAAATCTAAAACAGATTAAAAAAATTAGGCACACCGCAAAAATTTTAAAATAGTATGTTACTTGTATAACTTTAGACATGAAAAGGTTATAACAAATGGTTAAATTATTTCTGAGAAGAAAAAAAATTCAAATTCCTACCTTTAATTTTTTAATCCTCAAAAACTATTCAACGATTTCTCCCAAATTGTAGATTATCGTATTAAAAATTGCATAGTTTGTAAAGTGTAAAAGTTTGTAAAGTCATTTCCATTCGAAATTTTTTGAATCATTATGAAATAAGGTAATAAAAATTCATAAATAAAAATTTAACAAAACGTAAAATATTTTTTTTTTCAAATAAACGAGTCGTATAATTTTTTGCATATAAAAAATTTTAATGTTCATTAATAGTGTCTGATAAATGGCTATAAGAGCAAAAAGTATGCAATGGAGGAGAAATTCAAACTTTCGGAGTTAAATTTTACTTAGTTTTGGAAAGGGACAAAACCCCCATATATATATATATATATATATATATATATATATATATATATATATATATATATATATATATATATATATATATATATATATATATATATATATATATATATATATATATATATATATATATATATATATATATATATATATATATATATATATATATATATATATATATATATATATATATATATATATATATATATATATATATATATATATATATATATATATATATATATATATATATATATATATATATATATATATATATATATATATATATATATATATATATATATATATATATATATATATATATATATATATATATATATATATATATATATATATATATATATATATATATATATATATATATATATATATATATATATATATATATATATATATATATATATATATATATATATATATATATATATATATATATATATAACCGAGTACCCCACCTCCCCGAATATGCATTGAAACTACGCTACTGACTAAGCGTGTTAGCCTACGGAGAATTAAAAAGTTACCGATTCCTTATTATTCAATGTCTTAAAACATTATTTGTTTCATTTTATTCATTTAAAGTGTATTCTTGAAACTTACTTCAAAATTTTAATATTTACAGGTATTAAGCACTTTTTTAAGCTTATCAAACTTTACCAAAGAAACAATTATATTGGTTTATTTTTAAAGGAAAAAAAACATGAAGTACTTAAAACCTTGAAAATTATAATTTGGCAATTAAGTTCTGTAAAATGCATTTTAGTGCATCAAAAAAATTATAAATATTAATTAGCGAAATCTCCCTAAGTCAACATTGGAGACGGGGAAATTAGAATTGGACTCAAAGAATTTCCTTAACTATTGAGATTATATGTACGAATTTATGATCTATTTAAGGTGTTCCTCATGAACCATTAAAATTGCATCTTAGGTACGTAAAAATCCTATCATAAGATCAAAAGATATTCAAGATGCATTTTTTTCTGTGGTGTGCATAAATTACAAATATTATCAACTCAAAAGAAATAATATTAATTAAAAAGAAATACATTTCAAAATATACTTTTATTAAAATTAATTTTTGAAGATTAAAGTGCTAGTTAAACAAAAAAAGTAATCATGATTTTGCAATTTTTAATTTTTTCCTTTTTACGTATTAATTACAAAAAATTATAATCTTGATATATATATATATATTTTTTTTTATGAAATGGGAAAGTCGGTTTCAGCTCCTGTAAAGATTATATATATATATATATATATATATATATATATATATATATATATATATATATATATATATATATATATATATATATATATATATATATATATATATATATATATATATATATATATATATATATATATATATATATAATTTTTTTTAGTGTCCTCACACTATTGTATTGATATATTTTGCTTTGGCTACATTGATACAATATTAGAAAACACTCCTTTTTGCGGATATAATAGTGTGAGCTGATGAAAAGATTATATCTTTTATTTTCTGGATTTTTATTAATTTTTTTTGCTTTCTTCGGATTTATTATTATTTTTCCGGATTTTTATTATTATTATTTTTCTTTTTCCCTATTTTCATCGTTCTGTAATTTTTCCATGTTTTCTCTACATTCTGTATTTTTTTTTTTGCTTCATTACTTTTATTTGTTATCACAGAATATTTCACTAAAATGAAGCCAATCAATTACTTATAATCAATTAAGCCACAGTAATTACATTTACATTTAATCAGGTATGCATTTCATAAATATTAATCCAGCTGTTATTACTCACAATCGTAGATTTAAAATTATGATGATAACAATTGAATTAATGAAAAATGATTAGTTATAATCATGGATTTATAATTATGATGACAATTGATTATAAACAGATTTATAATTGTAATCATGGATCGCTATTACTTATAATCGTAGCTAATGTTTTCCTGTAAGTATCATTACAATTGCGCAAAAATTGTTTGAGTAAAAACAAGTTTACAATCAGGTACTTGTAACTGGAAAAGAAGGATACGTGATGACTGATGAGGCCTAACCATGTCAATTCAATCGCTCGGCTGTGGCCCAATCATGTGGTTGCGCTTGTCGGCTTAACGTTACAGCAATTAAGCTTGAATTATACAGTACAGAACCCGTTATCCGGAAATCAGAAAACCGGAAAACCAAAAAACCGGAACGAAATTCGATAAATTTTCCCGCAATTTTTAAAAAAAAAAAAAAAAAATTTCCTCATAAGATTTTAGGACTTTTTCTTTCTTTTTTGAAAGATATTTACCTTACCATCATTTCAGAAATAATCATTAGTGTATTACCTCATCGTTTTTTCTTATTTTCAAGATTATTTCCAAATATTTTTTTTTTTTTTTTTTTAGTTTGGTTTAACACTAAAAAAACGGCTTTTTGTAGCGATTCAGAAAACCGGTAAAATCAGTTATCCGGAATAGCGATAGTCCCGATCGTTCCGGATAATCGGTTCTCTACTGTATATCCTTATTCATGTTATTTACATATCATGCTTATTTATCGCTATTCATGTTGTCTTGTAATGATGAATGAAAGTGTATTTCTAATGTAAAAAATCGATTGCATAAAAAAGGATTATAATACAAGTATATTGCATAAAAATTATATACAAGTAATATAAAAAAATGTTAAGTTCATTTCTACTTAGGTCAACAATGAAAATAAATTCTTTAGTTACTTTTTATTAAGCAATTAAAATTTTTTTTCCTCATGTAGAACTAAAGTTAATTAATTAAACTAAATTAATGAAGTAATATACAAAAAGTATCTTTTAAAAAAAGTATTTGAACTTGAGTGTATGAATAAAATGTATTTTATAAACGATTGAAAATTTGAACAAGATAATATATTGTATAGGTAGAATATATAAGGAGTTAAATATATGTAGGGAGAGAGTGAAGGAATTGGAAGAAAAAAAAGGAGCGTGATATCAGACAACTGTAAAAGTATACATTTTGTGGCTTAGACCACACGTGCTACCACGTGCTATTGAATTTATCTGACGCAGCGAATGTAAAATAATTAAATATTTAAATGTGCGCAATAAACTCTTTTTCAAATAGAGCTATAAATAAGAAATTATTACTGATGATATTTTTAAAATACAGTAGAGAACCGATTATCCGGAACGATCGGGACTATCGCTATTCCGGATAACTGATTTTTCCGGTTTTCTGAATCGCTACAAAAGCCGTTTTTTTTAGTGTTAAACACAACTAAAAAAATATATATATTTGTAAATAATCTTAAAAATAAGAAAAAACGATGAGGTAATACACTAATGATTATTTCTGAAGTGATGGTAAGGTAAACATCTTTCAAAAAAGAAAGAAAAATCCTAAAATCTTATGAGGAAAAAAAATTTTTTTTTTTTAAAAAAATTGCGGGAAAATTTATCGAATTTCGTTCCGGTTTTTTGGTTTTCCGGTTTTCTGATTTCCGGATAACGGGTTCTGTACTGTATGTGAAAAACTGAATCGCTTATAGTAAAATTTAAAACAATGACTAACGCCATCAGAAAATTCCATTTCGTTTTTCACTCGTCTTTATTTAATGAGTGAATTAATATTTGAAGAAACTCTATCAACATCAAATGTCATCCACTACAAGTTTTTAAAAAGAAAATGTATTTGAACACTTGAGTGGATAAATAGAAAGTATTTTATTTAACGTTTGAAAATTTGAACAAGGGAGAATGTGAACTAATAGTAGGAAAAAAAGGTTTACTATTGTAATCGTGAATCATTATTACTTATAATCGTTTATTAATGATTACTATTGATTAGATTTGTATTGTTTAGTAACAAGCAGATTTACAATTGTAATCGTGATTTATTATTTCTTGCAGTTTTATCTAAACTAACATATCTATATTTTTTTGGAAGCTTAAGAGATCAAGAATTTTCTTCATTCATTTTGGTACGGTAATAAACACAAAACGGTAGACACAAGTGAGGACGACCATGATCCATCAAAAGTTACCCTAATTTGAAGTGATGGGCGCACATCCATCATGAAGGGATAAACTTTTGCATGCAGTCATCTTATTTTATTTTATTACCGTCGTTGAACAGCCGATCCAATTTTTGGGTTTGTGACTACTAATGTTCAACTACGTAGCCTTGTAATTTTTATCACAATCCAGAAGACAAGAGAACTCCTGGAACAAGTGTTGGGAGAAATTTGCCTCCGCGGAGGATTTTTTGATCTACATGGAGAGGAAGATCACGAGAATCTCCAACGGTTAGCCTGACGGCAAAGGTACCCTAACCCATGATCCGTCTACCACTGAGGATATTTCACGTCAGCACTGTGGTCGGCGCAAGCCGGATACTGAATTCGTATCGACCAGCCTTCACCGGGATTCGAACCCAGTTCACCTCATTGGAATGCGAACGCTCTATTCCCTGAGCCACCACGGCTGTAAAAAGTTGGAGTAAGCAGTCAATGTGGTTGCTTTCAACGAGATTCAAGCACTTAGCTTCAATAAATAACGATAAATGAAAATAGAAGGTGTTCCAAACTATGTGCGCTTAGATTTTTTAGGTGCATGTTGATGGTCAGTAAGGGGAAACGCTTGATTTAGAGTATTGTAGTTGTAGAAACTGGAGTTATAATTGGATCTCTGTAGTTGAATTTGTGGGCAAGATATGCGTTAAAGCTATTATTTATTTTGATGATTGTGATATGATGTGTCGGATGTAAAGTGAGCCGTCTGTATTTTATATCTTTTTTTATAATTTTCAAAATTGAATATCTCAGGGCTCGAAAAACAGCCCGTCCGCCCGTCCTCGACAGTCAAAAATTCTCCGCGGACAACGAATTTCTTGAATCCGACGTCCGCGTGGACGGCCATTTTCCCGTTAATGTTCGTGATACATTTTCAATTTTTGTTATCTTACAAGAGTCTTGTAAGTTACAAGGCAGCAAAATGACCCACAATACAGCAACATACTGCGCATATATTGATGTTTTCTCTGTCTGGAAGTACTGCAGCGGTTGAAAGGGGCTTTGCAGCTATAAACTTACAAAAAAACACAATACGTACTGGTCTTAAACAAGAAGCTTTAAAAGCAATTATGAACATCTACCTAAATGGAAAACCCCTTTCAGATTTCTGTTCAGAAACCTCTGTAAATCATTGGCTTGATTGTGGAACTGGCAAACGTCATATTTGATTCATTTAAAAAACGCAGTACCCTCGTATAACTTGACATTCCAGATAACTTGACCCTTGTCATTTAAATTATTTCATAAAAGAAATACTAGGTTACTATCAGTAACCTAGTATTTCTTTTATTACTGTATAATGTAATCCTAGTAACGACTAATTCATTGTGCAATTTATATAAATGTTTGTAATAAATAGGAGAAAATTATATTTTTATTTATTTAAAAGCGACGGGTTAGTTTCAACGGAGGACGGGTGCATTGTTGGACAAGCCGTCCTCGGGGACGGGTAAAATTTCTGAGTTTTTTCGAGCCCTGGAATATCTGGTTGAAATTAGCTGCATTACATTTTTTCGGCCTTGTTAAATAAATCTGCATTTGATATATGAATATACTGTGACGGGGTCGGAATTTTGAGATCTTCTTGAATATTTGCATTTCTGATGAACTATCCTGGCACATTCTGAGTACCTTGTTCTGGCATTGATTGAGCTTTTGACATTCAGGTATAGTTGTCCCGGCAGGTAAGTATGGTAGTGAAGTTTTCTTAATTTTAATGACATGTTCTGGTTGTATTACTATTGTTGCTACAGTTGTTTCATCCATTATGTTTTTGATAGGGTCGTTCGAGGTGAGTTTTCTATTTATTATGAGACCTAGGCAGTTTGTATTTGGATGTTGAACATTTTTGGTCTGCACTGTATTAATATTTTTATTCTTCTTTCTTGTATGTTTAAGATTTTAGATTTATCTGCGTTTACTGCCATTTTCCATTTTAAGCACCAGTCTACTATTTCATGAATTTGTTCCTGTAATTATTGTAATGCAATATTTGGATTTCTTGATTTAATGATGATTCCTGTATCGCCTGGGAGTAAAAAGCTGTAATTCTATTGCAATCGGTTTTATTAATTGGGAAATCGTAGGTGTATAAAATATATAGAATCGGTTCAAAAAGATTAAATCGAGTTAGCATGTTTTATATACTACTAGTAAATTGATGTTTAATAATCTTAGTGGTAGTTATACCACACTACTCACCCTCAAGAATTTTATCAGAGATGGAATTCGATGAACGGATACCATTAGTTGCTGTATTTGCGAAAGATCGGAAGAGCTGTATAATGCTCTCCGGATTTTGAGCGCTTGTGGTGAGAGCTGTATTAAGTTCACCGAGTTTTCTGCGCGTCTGTAGTGAGAACTATATTAAGTTCACAGTTATGTGTATGATCTCTCCTGTGTTGCTATTAGCAGTTGAGTATGTGCAGGACTCCGTTGTGTACAATTGGGACAAAGAATCAACAGGGGGACAATGATGTAGTCATGAACTGCAACGTGGACCATCCATCGAAGTAGGCGTGTTCTTATAGAAGTGGGTGTTACTTTCGTTGTAGGCGAGTTCATGTCACGTCCGGGTCACCAATGAAGGGAAAAGAGTCCATGTCAACCGTAAGGTAGCAGGCAATGTGGATGTCGATTTGGCATGTCTTTTATATTTCAATGAATTGTTGCCTAATTATCGCAATGGCCACAGAGGTTTTCACGTATTCTACTCATACGTTTGAAAATCCTAAATCAACCCCTATTTAAGGGTTTTGTATAGAAGGTTGTTTTCCAATATTTTGGATTAGGGTAATGTGAGTAGAATAGAGCACAGATCTCGTTTAAGGTTAGAACGTTAACACGTAAACCGCATAACAAGCCTTTTTAGGTTTACAATAAAAAGTTTTTGCTGAGTAAAAATAAACCTTATTTTGCTATGTGGGGGGTGACTTTGTGCCACTTAACCTTTCCTTTTCAAAATTTAGTAAAACTTCAAGGTAGCTCGTACTAAAATTTTTATTATCGAATATTTACACGAGTTTTTAAAATATCTGAAATAAATAAATAAATAATTTTTAAATAGCTAAGAACTTTTTTATTTTTTTGGAGGCCGTAAAAAAGTTCAACAAATCGTTAAAATATCCAAAATTGAAGTATCTAATTTATTACTATAATTGGGTACTTGCACTTCAAAAAGATCACAATGATCACACATGACCTATGACGTCAGTGACAGCTGATATTTATAAGCAAAATGGAGTGTTAAAGTTTATCGAAGTTTCTCCACAAATCTTAGAATGTTAATTAAAGTGAAGTTAATTAAATACAGCTCCGTATCACACATGGAATTTCTAGAAATATAATTATTTCTCGTCTACATCTTTTATTTAATTTAGATTTATTATTTGTTTATGTATTTTATTGTTCTAGTGATATATTTTTGTTTTGTGCACCTGGCAACTTCAATGCATAATTAGTTTATGTTCTACATGGCTTCACGCTGGTCTTTGTGTTAAGTAAGAAATATATAGTGAGAGAATCGAAATCTTTGTGAAAGAATCTTCGTGAAAGAATATAAAATGTGTCACCTAAGAGGATTGATACTTGAAGGGCTTGCCTTACTTGAAATAGAATGGAAAGAACAGTTGCTAAGGTAAACAAACGTCACGTTTCAACAACCAATGAGGATCGAGATACCCACACTACGCCACTTGTCAGGTAATGAATAATTCTATCATTATTTTTATTATTAATACATAGTATTTATTCATAATGTAATATTAAATCAACATTGAACAAAATATTGGAAATTTTATTCGAAAGGATAGTTTTTAATTTGACTTGATTGAAAGGATTTGATTTAATTTGACTTGATTGAAAGGATAGTATTATCTTCAGTAGAATACATAAAAAAGTAAACAATGAAAAAAAGAAAAATTGAATTTTTTTACATAATTTCAATTTAGTTGAGGATTTGTAGTGCGTTGTGTTCGTTGGTTTTGGAATTTATTATTTTTAAGTAAGTTTTTGAACATTTCATTTCGTTTGTATTAGTTTAAGTATTATACTTTGTAATTTGTATTCTATTTCTCTCTACCTGGACTTTTGGCAAAACCTTTGGGGGTACAGAGAGTTGTCGTGCTCTCTCGATAGAAAAGGTTTTGCATTTATGATTTCCGGGGCCCCCTGACGACGTCATATTTTTCATTGTTTACTTCTTTATCGATACTATTGGTTTCAATTTTCTTATGGAATTTCTGCTGCATAGCACGTTTTTCCACTGGAAATGTAGTTTCGAATTGCTTTTTTAATAATTTGAATTTCTCTTCTTATTATTATCTTGCACTAACTCTTTTTTAGATTTGGCAGATCCTGGTGCCTTTCCAGCTAAACGCTTCTACGGTATTGTTTATTGAAAACCTTAAGTCTCTTCATTAGCTTCCAGAGTTAGTTTTTTTCTTTGTTTTCATATGTCTTAACTCCTATAAGCTGTATTGGGACGTTTGAACAAATATTCGTTTGTACAATGGTTTTGTTTCTACGGTTATGATTGCTGCCCTAATCATTGTTCAATGCATAACTAAAAAATGTCTCGAAGTCACCACTCAAGGTGCAATATTATTGCTTGCCATGGCATGCAAAATACTCATAACGATTTCTATTTGCAAACATATCATGTATATCATATAAGGGATCATAATATCAATTTACCTTACCGTTAAGTATCTTCCCAAGATAAGATTTAACAATTTTCATCGCAGCTAGCATAAGAAAAACAAATTGCACTTTTTGTCGATCAACACAGAACAGTTATCACAGAAATGACAACTGTTTCACAATCTAATTTTGCTCCTAAGAATGACAAAAATTATCAAACTATATATATATTTTTTTATTCTAGCTATTGCCAGAAGCTATTTAACTCATAAACATAAAATAAGCTTATTTTACCATCGCTGATACAAATAATAATAATAATCTGTCGAGTCTCGGGTGAGATTAAGAGTTTATAAAACCCATCTTCTTACTACAGTCCGTTTCTCATTTGAAATTTAGCAGCAGCAACATTAACTCAACAGCCCTTTGTGAGCCTTCCTTAGAAGCTTTTCCCGATTTTCTCCCCGAAAATGATATCCAGTTCTTTGCTTTCAGGAATCCTCATACACATATTATTTTTCAACCTCAAATGTGGATTTATATTGTTGTTGAGGTATTAAATTTATCTACCTAAGGTGTGCCATTTTACCCTTCTGGTTATTATAAATCAACCTCAAGTGTATTTTTTTTTGATACTTGGAAAGGTTATTTTTAATTAACGTGAAATATTCTACCTTAGGTTATTATTTCTTAACCTCAAGTATAACTTTTTGTATTTTTAGAGGTATTAATTTACCAACCTAGGATGCGACATTAGTCATTACAGGACACCCAGAATTAGACACATCAGGCTTTATAGTTCAACTTAAAGGTGTTTTTTTTTTTTTTTTTTTCTCATGCTAAGATAATAATTCATAAACGTGAGGTGTTATAAGTTTCGACTAATTCATTCATTCTTAACCCCACTATTATTCATATTATAAAAAGAATAATGAATATCTTTACATTTATTCACTAGCAGAAATCTTAATTTATCAACATGAAGTTTTTAATATTACACCTTCGGCAGTAATTGCTTCGTTTGTTAAACTATAAAACAAAGTTTCAAATACATAATTCTTTTGTAATTTTAATAGATTCAATTAAATTTTCTTGAAATGACACTTATCACAAACTCTACAGTTAAAAAAATATATTTGTGAGAGCTCAAAATTTTATAAGGTGGATGTCTAAGGTGCTTGAGTTTTTAAAGCTGTAAAAATGCAAATTTAGATAATTAGTCAGCTGATATTAAAAATATTTTTATTTAAAACTAAAATTTAATTTTTTTTTTTTACAAACCAACAAAATTATTTTAAATATTGATTCTGTTTCCCTGTTGAGACTTGGAAGTATTGGAACCTAAAAGTAAAAAATATGAATTAGTAAGAAAGTCATATTTACAATAATAGCGGCAGGTTTTAAAATATTAGAATCATATTATCTTCCAACAGAATCAAAATAAATTGTTTTTTTTCCTTAATTCAAATTAACTGGATAAAATTAATTTTCTTTTTCAGATAAATGGCATTCCACTTCTGTCATTACTATTCAATCCTCGTGGCTAAAAGCGTTGAAAAAGTGTGACAGCCAGAAAATAAATACACTGAAGAAAGTACTACCATTAACAACCTTTACAGAAATTCAAAAATATAATTCCAATCTTATTAGGAAATTTTAACACTTTTTCCATAATTGAACTTACATCTTTCATCGTGGTACTTGTATGTTTGATAATTAGATTTTCTTTCCTTTTTCTTACAAATCTTAACATAATCTCAAAAAGACTATATTTCTGAACCTTTTCTCAGATTTCATAAAACTAATAGTTTTTTAATCAATTTTTGAAGCTGATTCTGAAAAAAACTTCCGTTATTGTCAATCACGTCAGGGTTTCGCAAAAATAGTTATTTGAATATTTAAAACAATGTTATCACAAATCAACAATCGTTTAATAACATAAAATTTTAAAGTTAGGTGCCAATTTTTATGCATATTATACACCCAATCGAATAAAACTAACCACAAGCTGATAGTATCATTTGTTTTACAGTTGTGAGCAATTTTATGAGAGTAAAATGTCTAAGAAAGAATGATTTGAAATAATGCTTTGAAAAGAAAATTGAGTAAAATATTTCCTATGTGACTTATAATACCGAGCAGAATAAAACTAATTCTTAGTTGCTACAATCATTTGTTCAAATATAAAAACGCATCTCATTGGGAGAAATTCAAAAAAAAAAAATGCATATAACTTTCAAACAGTAAATGCTTCTATTTACAACTGATTTTATTCGATTCAGCTTTAAAATTACTCATTAAAGATTGCTTCTAAAAAATGTATGATATCCGAAATTTGCAAATTTTTCAAGTAGTGAACCATAAGCAGCTGCATAAAAATTCTCATAGCAGTGAAACAAATTATCATATCAACTTGAAATCGACTTTTATTTAATTCTGCTTAATATTCTAATAAGTAATAATAATTTGTGTCTTAAATTAGTAACACGGGTAAATTGCGAAAAAATAACAGGTTGTGAAAAATAACAGTTCTGTGATCAAACATGAAAAAGCGAGCTAGTATAGTTATTAGTTTTCAATTATTAAATATCACGCAAGGTATTGTTAATCAACAATTACGTTAATTCATCAGTTTATTATGTGGGTTTACTTTTTTTCTTTTTAGGTATAAATTCTGAACTATTTCCCAGGGGAAGGCTGAGCAGTAGCATTAGCTTTTGCTAGCCACTTCTCCCCCGTGGCTGACGTGGCTGCATGTGTGTCATATGCAACCTAGGTCCTCTCAGCAATATCAGGGTTCCAATTGAGGATAAGCTCTGTAAATATATACATATGTTAACATATGTTACAAAACTAAGTATAAATTAAAATATATATTTAAATAACTCTGACAAGTGAATAATAAGGCCAACAATAGTTATTGAGAGTAAATATTATCTTTTTAAACTTTTTAACTTTTATAAGATTACTTATAGGTTCGTAAAAATGAATCTTATATTTAATTGATCTGATAAAATTATCTTTAAGTATTGCAGGCTAGGTAAATTTATTTTATACAATAACTAATGTCAGTGAACTTAAATATACTAATTATTTCGTCAGCAAGCACTTTTTATATGAAAAATCTTCACATTATTTAATTTTAATCTTCTTAAAAATGAAGTAAAAATCATTCCCTAGGTATGAGGGGGTTTTCTACCTGGACACACTGAAAAACGCCTTACGCGTTGTTTTTATTTTTTCATTTTTTATTTTTTTTATTTTTTTAACATTTTCAGCAATTTAAACTGCATCATTACTAATGTTTTATTTTTATTTATTAATTTTTTTATTATTATTATTATTTTTTTTTTTTACTTTTACATTTTTAGCAGTTCTAACTGCATCATTACCAATATTTTTTATTTTATTTTTTGTACAATTATTAAATCAACTTTTATACTTATTAAATTATCAACCGATTGTTTTATAAGTGTAAATTGATAACTAAACGAACCTAAAATACATGAAATAAATTATAGTTCAATTGTCTAATTTCTAGAAACAAAATTCAAAATAAAATAATTAAAGATGACAATATTTATTATGTGTTTCATTTAAAAAACAATAATAATAAATAAAAAAAAATTTACTAAATTGTAATACATCACTTTATAATCTATAAAATAAATTATGCATAATATGCAAATATATTACACACATTGCATAATTTATTTAGACTCTATTCAGGGTTAGTTAAAATATATCAATGAATATATAGCCTCATAATAAATACCTATCATGATGTGAAACTAATTTTTATTTTAAAATAAATAACACGATGCATGATATTTTTAGATAAAGTAGGTAGGAAAATTTTTTTCACTTAAAGGTTTTTTTGATAGATCTGTACATTAAACAAATAATATCAAGAAATAAAAATAAAAATTAAAATCAATTCTTACTTAGGTCAACAAAGAAGTATTTTACTTTAGTTACTTTTTATTAAATAATTAAAAAATTTTTCTCGAATGTAAAACTAAAATTAATTTATTTAATTTAATTAATAAATTGATATTTGAAAAACTGTATTAGCATCAAGTGTCTCCCACTGCAAGTTTTAAAAAAATACTTAATTATTTAATAAAAAATAAATAAAATAAATAAAATTTCTTTGTTGACCTAAGTAGGAATTGACTTTAATTTTTTACATTACTTCTTTGTCTATTCAAGTTTAAAGAGTTATATTAACATAATGTAGTACGACATCGCATCTACAATTGACGCAATTTAAAGTTATTATTTTTATTTATGAAATGTATTGTCAGATAAAACTATTTCTAAATTGAATCATCTAAGTCTATAGAATTTCCGTTTTCTATTGAATATTTCTTGTGTACCAATATATATTATATTAGTCTAAAAAGAAATAGTAGCATTTTCCTCTAATTTCTTCGTTTTTTTAATTTTCCTTTTGCATTTTATTATGCTAATTGTTTTAATCGAAAGCTCAATAGATTCATAATTCGAGCTATGTTTCGAATTATAATATTCTTTATTAATATAATCTAGTTTTAAAGAGTACGCGAGGTCGATTTTGGGGCACCAATAGATTATTTCAGACATTTATTGATATGAGCAACATTTTAAACTGGTTTCTCTAGAAAATTCTCATTAGGCGCATTCCTTAACGCCGTTTGTTAGTTGTCTGCTTCATATACTATTGTTAAATATGGGTTATCCTTTTCTTTTACTCTTGGAGATCGAAAAAAATGAAACGCAAACAATTCTTCTTCATTATGACTTTGCGGACTAAACTTATCGCAATCATTTGTAGGAAGTAAAACTCATGGACGATGTTGACATGAAGCTCTGGATGAAAACAATGATGAAATAATTCATTTCTTTAAAAAAATTGAACTAAAATAACTTTTTGTTTTCATGAATATTTTTTGCTTGAATTTTTTTTTTCCTGCATTGAAACGTATTATCAGATAGAATATTGGTGATTAAAATAATAATTGTTAAATATGGGGTATCCTTTTTGTTACTCTCTGATATCAAAATAAATAAAAGCGATTCTAATTCATTGTAATTAATTGGACAAGTGAATAATATAAATGAATCTCTACATGAAAAGTTTAATTGAATTATTACAAAAGTTTAATTGAAAATAAATTAACCTTTTCTATCATATCAATTCTTTGTAACAATTTTATATTTATTTATTTACTTGCTGAATGCCAGTTCTTCGTAAGGAGTGGGGGGGGGGTATGCATTAATCAATTTGTACTGAATAACACTACATAATCGTGCTCAAAGTTTTCAGAGAAATACGAACACAGATAGTAAAGCTACAATGATTCGAATGTTTTTTTATTTAGTCATTATTATTTGTTACTCTTCTCGGTTGCTTTGCATTATTAGATTAAGCAAAATGCATTTTTAGTAATTCATCCTATCAAAATAAAGACAAATTGTATTCGGTATCACCAGGCATAATGCTGTTGCTCAAAGCAACTCATGATATTTAAAACTCACCACAGTCAAGCTACTTTCTCCTGTACTCATCTTTTTATATGATAAGCAGCTGTAATCGGTATCTAAAATATTTTGTACCTAGATAAGGTTATATTTGGTACCTATTAAAGCCGCCGTGATGCTGGCACCATAATGCCAGTAGCTTGACTGTAGTGATACTATGGCGATAATCATAATTACTAAAATTATGAATTATTATATAATATTGGCCCTATATAGAATTGTCAGATTCATCCAATAGTTTACAGTCACTTTACAACTAATATTGGCCCTATATAGAAATCGGATAATTCTATTCATTATTCAGCCCATAATTATAGTCCTTATTCAGCCAATAGAGGCCCTATATAGACTGTTCTAGGACCACTATTAAAAAATCTAGACATCCAAATATTGGTCACTCGGTGCATGTTCTTAAAGGACCTATATTGAGCCGATTTTAAACCCAACTGGGTGAAATTGTTGCTAAAGTCTTTTTACTTGACACAAAGTCTACTTGACACAAAAGCTAACCTGTCTTTATCGATGAAAAATACTTTTTAAATTTATGAAACACATTTTTAAAAAAATGGAGAAAAAAAAAGTTTTAACTTAATGTTTTTTCTCTCCAAACATTATTTATTGTAAACTCACTGCGATAAATCAAGCTGGTTTAAATTTCAAACGCCTTTATTTTTTAATGTTTTTACTCAAAATACTATTTGCTTTGCTCCAAATTTCCATGTGAAACAACTAAAAATAACATTAACTTTTCGATTAGGAGTCATGGTCATTTTAATGGCTGATAATTCGTTCATGGCAAAAGATGCTTCTAAAATATAAAGTATTTATTGTTTGAAATTATGCGCACAGTTACTTGGTAATTATTTTTAAAAACAATATATTTTTTTGTAAAATGCTTAAAATTACATATTTGTTTGCAGATTGTTTAAATTTGCATTAAATTTCAAAATATTTTAAAATGTATTTTTAGTTTGTAAATTGTTTCAATTTATCTATTTAATTTTTTAATTGCTTTTAATAGTATACTTGAATAGTAAATTGTTAAAAATTGTATATTTGTGAATTGCCTTAAATTGTATATTTAGTCTGTAAATTATTTAAAAGTGAACATTTGTTTGTAAAATGCTTAAAATTATGCACTTAATTTTAACTGTTTTAAACTGTATAGTTTGTTCTACAAAAGACAAAATTATTTAATAAAATACCCAACGAAAAATTATTTAAATTCATTAAGACTCTAATTTAATTTTTTTAAATCAATTTATACAGCTCTGTTTACTCTTATAATAAATTATCAGCTTTGTCTATTAGTGGTTGAGTGTTATCTTTTGATTTATCAGATTCAATAAACTCCGGAATTGTACTTATCAATTTTTATTTATCGATTGCGTAAAATCAATTTTGAATTGCGTATAACAAACAAAATTATGTAATCGTATTTTTTTTTTTTATAAACGCATTAACAGGAATAATGCTGTTGGTTGCCACAATAATTGCTTGAGTTTTTTTTAAAATTATCTAATGTTAATTATAGACATACTCTGAATGTACGTATGTAAAAACAATTTATAAAATTTAATCTCCAATTTTGACACATATTGTTAACTTTTGTTGATTGTACAAATAAACATGGAAAAATTAATTGTTGGTCAAATTTTATTAAAAAATAAAAAATTGAAAACAATTTCAAAAATTCTCCAATATCGGTACCGTTTGTTAAAAATATGCATACATTTTTTTTAAATTTTAAATATAAATTATTTTATAACATTAAAAAAAGCATGAAATTACTTTAACATTCTGTAAATTCTCAATGGGGTTAAAGGATTTTTTAAGGAGGTTGAGTTTAATGGTTCGAGAGTCGATGTATATTGCGTAGGTTGTATTGTAATGTAGGTTATATTGCGCCAAAACAAAAGATATTTAGTATCTAAGTTAAGTTAATGAAGTGGCGCTATAAACTAAGTTTGCTTCAAATAAATTTTTTAAAAAATAAAGGTCATTAGAGGCATTTCATGATTGTTGACCTCTCTTTCGTCTGAAGACGACCCACCCCCTGAAATGAAGTTTTATGGTTTAAACCATTTCAGCATTTATACCGAACTGTATGCATAAATTGCCCAATTTATATATGTAGTTATAAAAAATTATTGCACATTTCTGATTTTTTTATAAAAATTTTCAAACTTAACAAAGCTTTACGTGGCGAAAATTTACGCTCTTAACGATGTTAGCAAGCACAACAGTTTTATTTTAAAATCACATATTTTATAATCTGTTTTAGGGACCCAACTTAACAAAAAATACCTAGGTCCCTAAAACAAAGGGGGTAAATTATGTACCTAGTTATTTACTAAGTGTATGTTCCACGCTGAGGGGACTAAAAATAAAATTTCGAATCGATAAAACCTTTAGATCAGGGGTGTCAAACTCAAAAGCTAACTTGGGCCAAATAAACAATGCTTAACTTTAGGTGGGCCGCAAAAGAAGAAGAAAAAAAATCAGTGTTCATAGAAACAAATATTTTTATTTTGAGCAGTACATTGTAATAAACATATATAAAGTAAAGTATTGTTTGATATTTGACATCTCTTCTCTGCTACTATCTTTCCTATTTCGGGAGAAATTTTATTGGCCGAGACAACTTTCAAAATTGACCCAACGTGAGCGTTATTAATACGGTTTCGGACGGGAGATTTTTTTCCATTCATAACAGAATATAATTGCTCGCACTGCCAATTTTCGAGTATTTTCAAACCATGCCGGTAAATTATTTGTAAATTTCGGGCACACCCACTTCAATGAATTTACCTTCAAATTTGAGTCGCACTGAATCTCAATCACTTCCATTTGCATATTACTGGGTACTTGAGTCTATATTTATTGAGCAAATCGAAAAAAAAAAGTAAAATTTGACTTCCAAGGAATAAAAATCTTTAAACCTTGTTTCAAATTCTGTTCTAAGATTTGAAATTTTTTCTACGTATTTTTGATATGATGCAGTATCCCTGGAATGGCAGGTACCACAAGCCTATTAGAATTTTACATTTTCGTGCGTGCAATTTAAAATGATCCGTAAAGTTTATAAATAAAGTATATTATAATTTTATATGCTAGTTTTCTTTCTAATTCACATTTATATTTTATTTTTACTTTGCGTCGGATATATTGACTAGGCCACAAAAATGTTCATTTCGGGCCGCATGAGGCCCGCGGGCCGCGAGTTTGACACCCCTGCTTTAGATTATGCTTTTTAAAGGATTAGGATATATCTTAAATAATTCAAGATAATTCAAGTCGTTTAAAGGATTTGAGTTCCTTTTGTTGATTTAAAGACTCAAAATTTTATCAGAAAAAAAAAAGTGTTGCTTCAGCATTTGAAATAATCAACTGAATCTCATTGGCGCTAGGGAAAATCTAGTGATAGGTCAAACATTTCTTCAATAGTGACGCTTTTGCTTTAAACTGTTTCTTTAAGTCCGAAATATCACTGACAATCTGGAGAGGCATCTTTTTTTTTTTTTTTTTTCTTTAGAAAAAAAAAATAAGGAAATCGAAATGTGCGATTTCTTTTTGCTTAAGAAAATATATATATTTTCTCCACATAATAAATTTAGTATAAAGTTCATCCACAGATAGCGTTACTAGTTGAGAGAACAACTAAAAACAATTTTTTTTTTGAATAAATACCATTTGAAAATTTAGTTGGATTTTTTATTTTTAATACTATTATTATTATTACTTAATTTTCAAAATCGTCGGTTCCACTAGATAAAAGCACAATGCACAAATAAATTTCATTTTGAAGTAGAAAGGGTGGTATTTTACACCTGAAACACTCACCTAAATAAATTGAAAATGTGGTTATTGGCCATCGGAATGGGTCTTGATTTTCAAATAGATTAGAATCTTTTAAATTAGGAAACTATATTGAACTGCAAACTACATTATACATAGTTCTAAAAGAAAGCGCCATGGACATTTTAAAAAATATTTTTAATTCCTTTAAAAAATATTTTTATTCCTGTATTACATTCCTATACAACTGAGAAGAGGAGGAAAGGGGGAAGGGAAAAAGCATGGAACCGTTCTTCTCCCCAGATGGCGTATTTGAGCATTGTGATCGCCTACCTGACAAAGGAGTTAACATTACATAATTAAAAATTAATTCAAAATTTTCTATAATGAAAAAATTTTCATTATTAAAAATATCCATGGAACATGTTAGTTTCTGTAATATATTCAGGACTTATTATGATCAGTCTAAATTATGATGTTTTATTTTCTTAATTTAAAAAAAAAAGAATTTTCTAACTTAATTTTCCTAATTTAAAAAAGCTATTGCATAATTTCTGATATATAACCGCTTCCTGTTAAGGTTAAGATTGATATACAGTGCGCAAAATAAAAAACGGTACAACCTGAATCACTTTCATTATAATGATTGATCTTCACGTTCTAGAATTCAATCTTAATGGTTTGAAGGGGGACCTTAAATATCCTAATTAATTAGTGCAGGCGATATATTAAGTTACGAAATCAGACATAAAAACGTACTTTCTCTGAATAAATATACTTTTTTTTCTCGAAGAATTTAAATCTCTGACCCCTAAAATATAGAGTTAGCCGAAGTCTGAGGAATATGGTCCCCATAGTTATTGATCAGGAGAGCTGTTCAAAGTTTGAGCCTCTTAATTTTTGCGTATTTCGCCATATCTCAAGAAATTTTTAAGGGAATTGAAAATTTTTTGCACACAATTATTATAATTTAGTACGCGTTTATCTGAAGATAATTCCATGCAAAATATAACTTTTAATAATTATTTTTTATTACTTTATGTAATAATGGTTCAAAAAATCTTGAACAGTAAGGTGGATAATTTTTTCGTTCTCTTGAAGAATTTAATACTACATGGCAAAATACGAAATTTAAGCGAAATCAATCGAATAGTTCCTGAGAAATTGAATTTTAAAAATACAGGTTCGTTAAAATATGATAGATATGGATTTTTCCAGATCAAACTATGGGAACCATGTTTCCTAAATTGTGGCCACTCCATATATTTTGCGGGTCAAAAATCCGCATCTGTAGTAAAAAAGTTATGTTTATTCAGACAAAGTACGTTTTTGGGTCTGACTTCGTAACTTAAAATATCGCTTACGTTAATAAATTAGCATATTAAAAATCACCCTCTCAAACCACTAAGATTGAGTCCTAGTTTCTATAAATTGAATATATCTAGATTGAGTTTCTATAAATTATGGTTCTATTAGAATTTATGTCAATCTCTGTGGGGAAATCAGATTGTTATTGTAGTTTATTACCGTTGCATTAGAGCTGCATAATTGGCGTTGATCTGGGAAACATTCCTGAGGATGATCCGAAGACATACCATAATAATTTTGATTCTCTGCAGAGTGGACTGAGGCAACCATGAAAAAACTGTTTAGGGCTCATTTCTTCCAAAATTAAAAGTTTCTACGTTCATTCGTTTTCAAATTAGGAGCAGAAAATAGATTGTATCTCGACTTTTGGAGGATAGTGTGCGTGCTGGGGCTCCAGTTTGCTCCATTTCCATTTTTAACTCAAGTCTGTTTCCTGGTTTTCGCTTTATATATCAACCTTTTTCGCAAATGTTCAAAAGCAGCATTCTTATCTAATACTATTGCAGCACCTTCGAGGAAATATTAGTACCTGATTAGGGAAATATATTTTCCAGCGAAAAGCTCATTAATCAGGTGTCCTTTTTCTCTCGACTGTAATAGGAGTTTCAGCAACCGCATTCGGTGCGAATGCACCTTTAGATCCCCCTCCCCCCAACTCTCCATATTTAGGTAGTAGTAGTAGTTCATTTACGTCGCACTAGAGCTGCACAATGGGCTATTGGCGACGGTCTGGGAAACATCCCTGAGGATGATCCGAAGACATGCCATCACAATTTTGATCCTCTGCGGAGGGGATGGCACACCCGCTTCGGTAGCCCAACGACCTGCACGCGAAGTCGAGCACTTTACGGTAGCACAGTTTAACGAGGACCAATACCGCACACCCTCGGTCCCTACGCAGACTGATCCAAGTGGGTCACCCACCCGCACACTGACCGCAGCCAGTGATGCTTGACTTCGGTGACCATATTTAGGATAATGTTATTTAGAACATCTCGAAGAAACAGCCAGGTTTATTCGCGATCACAATTGTGTGACAGATGGCACTTTCGAGCGTTAACGCTCCAAAGTGCCATCTGTCGAGAAGACCGGTTCCATGTCTTGATCCTCATCCCTTTCCTCCTTTTTTCAGTTGTATGCGAAGGTACTACGATATTTTCCCCTTCCATATTAATTTTCATATTTAATTGTTAAAATAAATTGTATAATTTCCAAGACGCTTTCTTTTAAAACTATGTTTAATGGACTTCTCAGTTTCTTAACTTATAAGTTTCGAATCTATTTGAAAATAAGGACAGAAACTAATGTTCTTCCTTTTCCTAAGTCTATCCTCACGCTTATGGTGAAAGCATACGAAATGCTGCCATAGGTAAAGTTTTTGGTGAAACAGCAATATTTCTCGGCTACGGAGTTCAGAAATGTCAACTTAGATTTATATTTTATCTTGTGTGAAGTGAAATGAAAAGGAGAAAAGAGCAGAAAAAAAGAGACTAGTTTTCCGTGATGATCTCCGCTGTTTGGAGCATTAGAGAAATTGGTTTCGAATCTCCCGTGTGTTAGTGTAACAGTAACAGAAATTAAAAACATATGAAACTCATGTGCCGAAAACAATGAAACACATAGGATTCACTTTTATGTAAATTGTACTTTTTGGTGAGTTAGAAATCTCATTTTTTCATTTTTATACATTAAGTTTTTTTTTCTTCTTTTTTTGAATTTGGTTGTTTAGTTTAATCAACTGCATTTGCTTATCTTATAACCTGCGTTTTTGACGAAAATCTTTTAGATTCTGGCATAAAGTTTGGGTATTCATTCAAAGTCCTATTAGTAAAGCATCAGGTGTTTCTGAAAACGCAGTACATATTGCAAATATGTTTTTTTTTTAAATGATATTTTAAATGCTTATGATTTGTTTATTGTTTTTGAACAATCAGTTTGCTAAATTTGTATGCTAGAAATGGTGTCTATTTTCATCATCATCTAACTCTTGTTTTTATTGTTCTAATTTTGGTTTTTAAACTGTTCGGCAATGAAAACATAAACTTAATTCTTTGTAAAATGCATCTAACAAAGCTAATTAACTTGAATATTAAAATAATAGCTTATATTATGCTAATGGATTTTAAAGCTCGAACTCGAGCTTTTTATACTTAGCAGGGTAAGTAAGCAGGGGTTCAAGGTAATTACAGTATTATTATTATTGTCATCAGCTGTTTGCATTGAAACATATAAACTTAATTGTTTGTCAAATGTATCTTTCGCAACTAATTAATTTGAATATTGAAATCAACATTGACAATGCTGAATCTAATAAACATTAATAATGCTAAAATTTCATTTTAAGCATTCATAGGTTGGAAAGCTAAATGTTTGCTTTAAATGCAATTGAATAGCTTGTCTGCAAATTTTTTTTTTTTTTTTTTTACTGCCATTAACTGTTTGCATTGATAATGAGAAACTTTAATTTTAAGTTGGGAAGATTTCGTTTCATGATCTGTAGCAGAATAATCACTGAGCAGTGGCAACTTCCTGGCAGTGACCCTCGAGAAACTAAAAAAAAAATTTTATAGAAGGATACCAACTCGAAGGGTATAATTCGTAGCCAGCCCCGGCCAATAATTTTCAGGTTTTTTTTTAAATTTGCAAGTTTAAAATCCATTTATGACATTCACGATTTTAGTTGCTGCAACAGATCACGATGTAAAAATATCCCTGTTATGTGAAATGTATCTAATAATTTTGAATATTATAAAGAAAACTTTTTGGTAGTTATAAGATTGGAGTCTTCATGGAGGGCCTGGGATCAAATCCACGAACTCTTGGACATGGGCCCAGTGCCCTACCAACCAGGTTATCCCGGCCCTCAATTAAGGCTTTTATAGTAAACACGTTAATGCTGGAAAGCTAATTGAATGCTTAAAATGTCAGTTTACTCTGCGTCTGCTCTGAAAAGGATAAACTTAGTTTGATGTCAAATGCATATTGCAAAACTAATAAATTTTGTTATTTAAAAATTAGTTTATATTACTTAATATGTTAACATATTTTATTACTGTAATTGCCATTTAAGAATACAAATGCTGGAGAGCTATTTAAATGCTTAAAAGGCAATTGCATATTTTGTTTAGGGTGACCTGGGGTAATTCCTGATCAAAAAATGCAAACATCTATTTTGTGAAAAAACTATTCAAGATAGAATTTTAATATTTTCTGGAAGTTTGAGGCTATATGAGATGAGTCCTATGCTACCTTCTTTTGTTTAAAAATCTAATTAGAATTTAAAAGATTTTAAATTTTTAGTGATCAGGAATTACCCCATCTCTTGATCAATTCTGGGGTAAATTCTGATCATTTCTGGGGTAATTACTGACCACCAGTTCTTATAGTAAATGGGCTGTTTAAAAATAACTATACAATGGTAATTAACAAATAAGACATTAAGATCAAACAAATAAACCAAAAAGTTATGTTTAAGCAGCTAATAAAACTGTTTATTTAAAATCAGGAATAAAGATTAACACTTCAGCTCTGGCAGCAGCTCTCACACTGAAATTTTCATTTTCAATCATTAAAAAAAATTCACTATTTTTTCTTTCTAGAAGCTTAGTATCCTTTCTAAGCTTATAACTTCTCACCATATTTATTTTAGGTTAATTTATCAACTTAAAAATTATTCTAACAATGTACACACATAAATTTAAGACAGAAGCAAGGTAAGACAGGCTAGAAATGGTGCATATCAGAACACATTTTTCTTGTATACAGTTAAAAACAAATTTTGTGATTATAGTTAAAATATATTTTATAGTTGTTCCACTTAATAAATATGAACTGTTATTTAAGAAAAGACAATTGACTATTTATTAGCTATTTTTTATACTATTTATAAGAAGAAATGAAAATTATCAGGAATTACCCCAGTGATCAATAATTACCCCATCTGTAGGGGGCAACATTTGATATAGTTTCCTACAATCAATTATAATGTTTACAGTAGATGTGAAATAATTAAGCAAAAGCCTACACTATTTTTATATATAAAAAAAAGAAAGTAACTCAATATATTTATTATTAAGAGAAGGAGGGGGATCTTTGCAGAAATGTGCACATTTTGAAACTCATCTTTGAAATGGAAAATACAGAAAGCATTTTAAAAGATACTTATTTTGTTAGATTAAACAAACAACTGTTATTAAGTAAATGTAGTTATACATTAGTAAAGTGTACAAGCATTCCTGTCCATGTCTCAAATTTAAAAAAAAAATTATTTTTTTAAATAAAACTTATGTGATCATTATTTACCCCAGAAACAGAGTGATCGTGAATTACCCCAGGTCACCCTATAATTTTTTTTCTTTTCTTTAGCGTCATCAATTGTTTGCATTGATAATTTTATGTCAAATTCTTGTGACACTGCTCATAAGTTTAAATATTTAAAAAGAAATATCTTATTTTACATAATATGCTAATCAATTTTAATGCTTGAAATATTATGTAATGTAATATTGTATCATACCAGGCCTGAACTGCTTCCTGAAAAGGACTTGCTTTTAACATTGATGCTAATGTGGAAAGCAAATCTTAATTCCTAAAAATAGATCTGAACGAATTGAATTAATTTTTCTTAATTTTGCTTTAATGCAAATATTAAATTACATTTCATAAGTGTCGACATAGCCCATTGTGCAACTCTAGTGCGATGTAAATCTACCTACATTTCATTAGTTGTTTACCTTAACAAAATTACTTTAATATTTAATATTTTTTCAAACATTTTCTGTCAGGGTTGCAAAAAACCCACCCTAAAGTGAGTTTTTATAAAATTGATTTCTTTTTTTATCCTCTGTTATAATAAAAAGCTATTTTATTAAAATATATTATGTAGTCTAGCCTAAAAGAATGAATCTATGGGGAAAAAACCAACAACAATCTAGAAAGAAAAATTATTTGTGGAATTCATGAAGAAAAATGTATAGGTTTCATATAAAAATCAGAATAATTTGAGTATAAATCATACTACAATAAAAGTAATTTCATATGGATTTTGATTCAAAATAAACACAGACAGAGGAAATACATTATAAATCATCAGCATTATAATACAATCTAGATTTGACTGTATGGCCATTGATTAGTTAGTGCCTTTGATTTGCTTTCTATGCACACAAAGTAAATAAATAAATAGAAAAAATTCCTCAAACGTTTTTTAAGATTAAAATATAAATAAAAAGTAATCTTGTGTTAAAATAAGTTTCAAATGTGTGATCTATGTGAGTACATATAGCATTTTGTATCGTGATGTCAAAAGAAACCTTTTTCAGACAATTTATTTGTATTGATTATTAACTTTAATTACCTATAAGTTAAGTCAATTTTCAAAATTAAACTTACTTATTAATATTAATATAAGCTTTTTTAAAATACGGTACTTATCCCTGCCCGCTCTTTTGCAGAAAACCCAATAAAACATGAAAAACCCAGATTTTTTGCAGCCCTGCTTTTTGTGTAGGAGCTCAAATTTCATTTGATGCAACATATTTATGGTTTTTAAAAAAGATATAAATGGTATTCAAGAGGTGCATCTATAAAAATATATTCTATAAATAGTATATCTAAAAAAATAGTATTCTGGAGGTTGCATAATCTTTTTGAGTGAAGGGTCACTTGCACATCAGGTTGACTAATGAAGGGCCTCACGCATATTTAGTCATGTTGGCAGCAAATAATGATCATTTTTATATTGAAATTGGTGTTCTAAGCACTAAATATTTTTATCAGTATAAACATGTTTTTAGAAAATTAGATACTTTTAATTATTACAGGGTATCTGCACGCCTGGAAAGTCATGATAAATCATGGAAAGTCATGAATTTCGGTATTGCACAAAATTTGTCATGATTTTAACTGTTTTTTTTTTTTTAAACATGAGTCATGGATTTAGGTCACGGAAAAATCTAATTTTTAAAATGGAATTTACCCCTCCCACCAATTTCATGGTGTTCTGAATATCTGAATATGTAACAAAATCCTCACTCAGTCATATTTTATTAAAATATGAAAGGTTTTTATCATGTTCTTTAAAAATTATGGTGTTCTTTCAAAAATGAATGAAAAAAACATAATTTCTAGAGCGAATTATCTTTTAAACTTCTGTGATTTCAGAATTTATGTTATTTATATATTTTTTTATTTTATTATTTTAAAATCCTAGCTGAAGCAAGCTAGTCATTGGCGATTTTTTTTTTTAAATTCCAAAATGAAAACAGAAAAATCAGGAGTATTTCTGTCCTTTCAAATGAACAAGAAAAGTATCTTTAGAATATAATTCTGCTGAAGAAAAGAAAGAAAAAATTATTTGATTTTGTATTTTTTTCAGCTATTTTATTGCTTCAACTCTTTCCTTACTCTGTTTTTTAAATTTAAAATCTATACATATGAAGGAGCGGAGTATATCAGTTTTGGTTCTACATATCATTTCAATTAAGGTTATTATAATGCTTTTTTAAATTTATTGTTGTGTTTTTGTTGGAGAAAATAGTAACTTCGTTAAGTTATGAAAAATTCTTGGAATTTAGTCATGGAAAGTCATGAATTTGAAAATCTAAAGTGTAGCAGATACCCTGTTATTAGAATTCATTCACAAATTAAAAAAAGCTGATATTTTTTTAAACTTTTTGTTTGTTGCCTTTTTATTTATATATATATAATATAGTATATGGAGAAACGAGATACTATAAACTCTAACAAAAAAAAAAATTATACTCACAGAACAAAAGTGTAAATAAAGCTGCATGCATATTTTAAAGAATAATATAAATTTTCACTAGATGTTTTAATTAAAGAAAATTTATAGGATTTAAGCAAAATTTAAAACAAAACTATTATAGTACTTATTAAAACTCAATATTTATTTGGTATTATGCTATATAATTACTATTTCTTGAATCATTAAATGTCTTATGAATTTTTAAAAAAAAAGAGTTTTTTTATTTTTACCTGAAAAAATCATAGAAGCAACCAGAAAATTAAAACAAAATTACAAACAGTGAGTAGTTTAAAAATTCGCTTTTCGATTTTTTTCATTGTTGTGATAACATAGTATCAAAATATCGGAATTCTTGATGACCCGTCCAAATGCATGGCGATGAGGTAAAAGTAACATATATTTAAGATGAAATATGCTCAAATAAATAGTATCATAAAATGATTATTTAAATGCGCGATTAAAAACTCTCATGTCGTAAAAATATCGTAGTTAAAATAACGGATTAAAATAAACTTACAATGAAATCTACATGAATTCGCGCTTACTTCAAGTAATTATTTAAATGCGCGATTTATAATTCGCAAGTCGTAATAGAATTCGGAATTTTAGAAAGCACGTGGGAATGCAGCGCAAAAACTGTCGGGGGAAAAAAAATGGTTGAAAAATAACTTGGATTTGCGATGAAATCGGCAAAATCAAAGCCCTTCAAAAAGTGGTTATTTAAATGTTCGATTTCGAAACTTGCGTGTCTTAGTAAAGTAAAAATACGAGATTTTCAAAATCACTTGCAAGAACGTAACAATAAGTGTCTTTAAAAAAAAATATTTAGATTTATGACGAAATTAGCAAAATTGAAGCTTGGCAAAAAGTGGTAAATTAAATGCGCGACTCACGAGTCGTAATATTGTAATAAATGTATCGGGATCTTAAAAACCATTGTTAATTATAAATGTCCAAAAAAAAAAAAAAAAAACATGACTTGGATTTATAATAAAATCAGAAAAAATAATGGGAGTCAAAAAGTAATTACTCAAATTTTCTCATTTGGTTTAATTAAACTTACTTCCCATTGCGAAATTCGAAACCATTTTTCATAAAAATCAAAGATTTTCTGTTCAAAAGTAACGTTATTTTTATTATTTTTTTTCCTTCTAATTGAATATATTGAAACTTATATTCCAAATACTAACATATATTATTAATAATTTCAAACACACCGAAAATATTTTTAACACATCAAATTTAAACTTAGTAATTGCATAATGTATGGGTGGAACGCTATCGTAAACAACGTCTGGAAAATTATTCTATCTAGTTGGGAGAGAGAGAGATATTGCCTACTGAATGGAAGTTGAGTATTCTATGTCCAATACATAAAAAGAGGGGATGTATTGGACTGTCACAATTATAGAGGAATAAGTTTGTTATGCGTCGCCTATAAGGTCTTCTCAAATATCCTATTTGAACGTCTGTCTCCCATTGTAGACAGCGTCATTGGTG
Source organism: Parasteatoda tepidariorum (assembly GCF_982258835.1). Taxonomy (NCBI): domain Eukaryota; kingdom Metazoa; phylum Arthropoda; class Arachnida; order Araneae; family Theridiidae; genus Parasteatoda; species Parasteatoda tepidariorum. The sequence continues at coordinate 107,763,394 of NC_141758.1, forward strand.
ATTATCAGCGTGGCTTCCGCTAAGGAAGGTCCACAGTTGACCAAATCCTCACCCTACGACAAACTTTGGTGAAATGTAGAGAATTTGGAATAGAGTCCCATCATATATTTGTGGATTTTAAGGCGGCATATGACAGTATTAATAGGACTTAACAAAGAGGAAAGAGAAGTTATTAGCGAAAGGAAGAATCGAAAGGAAGGTCCTACGAACCATCTTTCGTGCTATCCTCGATAACAACAACTGGAGAAAAAGATATAATTTTGAAATATATAACATCTTTAATAGTGATGATATCATTAAATCTATTAAACTAAGTAGAATGAGATGGGCCGGTCATGTAGTGGAGAATGAGCCCAGAACGAACAGCATTAAGAGTCTTTAATGCAACCCCCTCCAATAAAAGGCCATGGGGAAGGCCCAAAAAAAGATGGAAAGACTGTGTGGATGAGGATTTTGCCATCCTAAAAGTGAAGAACTGGAAATCAGTTTCTGGGAGAAGGGCTTCTGAGGAAGGCCCAGGCTCACAGAGGGCTGTCGTGCCTATGCTGATGATGATGAATTGCATTTCTACGGTCTACTTGTTTTTGTTTTTTTTTTCTTAATTTCTTTCTTCAAGTCGAAGTTTCGAACTAATTATCAAATTTTATTTTTTTTATTCCATTCTACTCTAATTATATTTTTTCTTCACATCTTCGTAGTCAAGTTTCTAAAGTCTTATAAGTCTTGCTCTGCAAAAAATAAATAAATAAATAAAATTTACAAAAAAAAAAGAAAATTATGAAGTTTTAAAAAGCCGAAAAAGGAAAAGAAGTGATAAAAAATGCTCGTAAATCTTTAATAACTTTCGAACAAATTGAAAGTTCAAGCCAAAGTTCGTGTTCTGTTAACAATTCAAAATGGTTCCTTCAGCACCTTGAATTTCAACCCCTGAAAATTTTTTGTGTACTGCCAGTTAGTTATTTTTTACTACAAGTATAATTGTAAATAATTCTCACAATGAAATGTTAATTTAATTTCATCGTTCACATTTCTCTACGCACCATCGTAATTTCAAGTTCCTATGCGTTGCAAAACAATATATATCGTGTTTAATAGAGTGAGAATTCATTGATTTATAATTATTGATTAGAAAATATTGTTTACGTGCACCATATTTATTCAATTCCTACTATTAGTTCATGTTCTCTCCTATATCTTGTTTAAATTTTCAAACGCCAATAAAATACTTTTTATTTATCCACTCAAGTTTAAATACATTTTTTTAAAACTTGTAGTGGATGATGTTAATACAGTTTTTTCAAGCATTAATTCATTCATTAAATTCAATTAATTGATTTTAGTTTATATGGGAGAAAAAATAGTACTTATTTAATAAAAAATAACTAAAATATTTCTCTGTTGACCTACGTAGGAATTGACTTTAAATTTTTTTTTTATATTGCTTGTTTTACTTAACATTTAAAACAAATATTATGTAGGTATACTGCCATTCCTTAAAAAAAAAAAATGTTTTGTAAGCTCGGGATGAAAATAAAGAAATGCAAACAATTACATTATATTTTAATAAATGTAGTTTTACAAAGAAAATTCGTCACGACCCATGCTATTGTGAAACTAAAAAATTTAACAAAATGACCGCAGTGTTCGCTCTGGCTAACAATTTACGAATGTTATTTATACTATTCTGCAGTTTCATTTCGATTAAGTAAACATTTTCTCAAAAATAAAGTACGACATTTGACGCAATTTACTTATTCTCAGCACTGTCTGTGTGCTCAGGCTCCTATTTTACTACACGTGGAATAAGTATTTTGCAAGCTGACATAATACAAAATATTCCGGAATCACTTAGTCTGTTTATTATTTTTTTTTTAAATTTCCGTCAAATAATATTACTGCATCCTTGTGTCTTATTTTATCGAGCAATTCGTTTTTTAATAGCTGTTGTGTTATTTTAATATTTTTCCACCATTGAAAAAAACTTTGTTTATTACAATTTTATCAATAAATCTTACTAAAAAAATACATAATTTTTTGCTTCACTTTTTTTCTTATCTAAGAATAAGGGGAACATATTAATCTATAACATGTCTCGCATAAAGTATTTTTGTAAATAATTACAGAGTTTAGACTGACAGAATCGTTGTCGTCGTCTTCTGCTATTAAGGCAGAGAGTGTGTGATTGTTCTTGTGTTCCAGTGGCGCCATCTATGGCTAAGAATTTGACTTCTGTCATACCCGTGTAATGGACGGATCCATTCATACATTCATTCATTCGTCTACAGATCGTAAATTTGGCCTGAACCAGAGAGCGATCAATCTTCGATTCAGTACCCTCAAAGGTATTGTTTTGTTATGGGAACATGGATGACTTAGTGACCCGGCAGATTTAACGTGCGTCAGTCACGGGGAATCTTCGGCCAGCTGGATTTTAACTCCTGTTCTCACAAATTCGTGTTCAGCGCCCTGATAACTGGGCTATCTCGGTCCATTAGACAGAATTAAGGTTACAAAATCCATCTTTGCTGCAAATTCGTGTGACTGAGAATTTTTCTTATATAAGTTTCTGGTTTTAGCTCAAAACTGTTTTCAACTGAGGGCGGTGCAACTCTTTAACTTGAAAATAATAAAAAAAAACTGGAAATCTGATCACAATTTATTGATAACTTTGGTATTTTGAGGTTAACTGGGCGCAAAGATCCGCAGTGGCTCAGGGAATAAAGCGTTCGCCTTTCAATGAGGTGAACCGGGTTTAATTCCCTGCGATGGCTGGTCCGCATCCGGCTTGCACCGATCACAGTGCTGACGTGAAGTATCCTCAGTGGTTGACGGATCATGGGTTAGAGTCCCTTTACCGTCAGGCTAACCGTGGAAGGTACTCGTGATCTTCCTCTCCATGTAACTCAAGTGCGGGTTAGTTCTATCAAAAAATCCTCCACAAAGGCAAATTTCTCCCAATGCTGGATCCAGGATTTCCCTTGTCTTCTGGTTTGGGTTCGAAATTACAAGGCTACGAAGTTGAACATCAGTAGTCTTAAACCCAAAAATAGGGTCTGATGTTCAACGCCGTTATAAAATAAAGACAACTGGACGCAAAGAAATTCCATATTTTTTTTAAACTTAATTGTTTTACTTTTGTTAACATTCATAAAAAATAAATAAGTGAAATAGTAAAATTTATTAAAAAAAATTGTAGGAGGTCTATATTTTTTGATGACTTTTTTGTTTGCACCCGGCAAACCGAAAAGTACCAAATCTTTCTTGGAATGGTAATCACATTTCGATATTTTCGAACTATACAAACGACATATGTAGGAGGAAAATTTTGGAACAATTTCAGTATGTGTCTTGGCAAATAAAGTTTATCTTGGTGGCCAAGGTATGAGTAAACTAGTTTCCTTTCTCCTTTTGTAAAATTTCTGAGATCAAACTTGGGGCTTTATTGACTAATTTAGTGACTAGTAATTAGTAAATTAAATTGCTATCATAGAAATATTTTTGTTTTCTCTGGAAAACCATTTAAAGAAAGTGAATGTTGAAAAGCTGTATTTTGAAGGTAACATACACTACCCAAAAATAATGGAAGAGACACTTCGAATTTTTGACATTTTTCTTAATATATCTAGAAATACGTAAAGGATTACTTCAGAGATTTTTAGTTCATGCAATTTTTCATATTAAGCAATAAGATTTAAAGCTTTCAGGGGTTTGGGGACCGACAATAAATTACGAAAGAAAACAAGTATTTTTGATCACCCTATCCTAGAAAAATCAAGCAGTAATCTTGTAACTTGTATCGATTACTTTAGTTGTTATAAACGTAAAAAGTTTTGTAAACCTGATTACATATTTATGGACATAACATTTTCACAAAAAATTTTTTTTTTGCTTTAACTTAATAAATATTCAGTGGAGTCAAACAAACTTTGTGGAACAATTTAAAATTAATTACAAAATTATTTATTTAAAATTTTAGAAAAATCATTGAAAACTGCATGCGATAATTTAAAAAAAATTAATTGGGACTTTTATTGTAATAAGTTAGTTTTAGGATTAAATTTTTGTATGAAACAAAATTTATGTGACAATTCAGTTTATAAAATTTGAAGTAGAATATTCTTAAGGAATTGTTTATGCATCTAAATTACCCCTAAATGACCCTTGATAATTATTGCTTTCTACAGCTTAAGCTGCATGAAGGGTAGAATTACCAACGCTTTCATCTAACTTTCTTTCCAAGTGTTCTTTGCCACATGGCAATCTTCCTTCAGATGTGGGATGTTTGTTTACAGTTTATTAAAAAAAAAAAAAAAAAAAAAAAATTCTGTTCCTTCATCAACGCGTTATATTTATATATGAATAAATGCGCTAGGGGAAATAATCCGCGAACGGGTGCGTGTGGTCGGGATTAATCTTGAAGGGAACAAACTGATGAGATTCTTTATCACTGTGGATGCATATTTTTGGACACTGCCGAAATGTTTACTCTACTCGAATATGTTTATGATTTATGAACTCTTACTATTTATTCTCTTTCATCGAGTTGATGAAAAGTAGCGCTTTATGAGATCTTGATAGAGATGGCACAAAATCGACATTTTGAATTAGTTCTTAATAGTGTTGTTCCAAACTCTTTCGCCAACGTTTCAGTTTACACAAAATTCAAAGCATGTAGATTGAAATTAGACAAAGAATAAAACAAGTAAGCAAAGAATGAGATTAAAAGTGTAACCTAAATTAATTGCATCATTTGCTATACATCTATGAATTGCACAGAATTATTCTTTTTTTTAATACATACTTAACACTAAACATACCAACACTTAATCTCTACCTATTTCTATCATAATCGGTCAAATGATCGCACTTTATGTTTCTTGTTTGAATGTATGAAATATGGATGTTAGGAAGGGAATAAACTAGCAAAAACTTAATTATAATTAAACAAAATTGTATATTGCCAATTTTTATGTATTACAAACACAAAGAATAAAGAATTTTTAATTCATTGTACATTTTCCGCAAACATATTTCTTCTGATTATTTTTTGTAATTCTTATAATCATTCTTATAATTAATATTATTTCTTCTAAGAACGTATGATGTCTTGATTGATTCGACATTTTTCTGGGTAAAAACTAACAGTTAGTTAGAAATGAAGTAAAGCTATCCAAATAAAATATAAGCTACTTACCAAAACATTTAGTTTTTGTCACTCTTTCTGGCACAAAAATACCAATCTAAAATTTTAGGTACTTTCTTGAAATTTGAATTCACAATTATTCTCATTGAACTCACTACGCAACAGTCTTTGCAGAAATGTGCAACTCATCGAATGCAATACGTTGAACACGCATTACATCGTAATTTATGATCTGATAACCTTATACAGCAATAAATTGTTCTCCCGGTCAAATGACCGGTAGTTGTAGAAATAGGTTTACGGCAAGTATTACTCGAAACAAACGAAGTACAAAAAATAAATAAATTACAATAGAATATTAACTGTATATAATTGTTAGAAAAAAGTGACAAAAACGATAAGATGATAAGCGCAAAAGTTCTTAAACGGTCATTTGACCGGTTATGGTATGTTTAGTGTTAAGCACAAATAATTTTATTAAAATTCTTTATGAAGAAAACCGAGCTGGGTTAAGGCTCTGAGTTGTCATAATCATTATGACAACTCAGAATTTTGTAGACATAGAATATAAAAAACTTTTGGGTTACAGTGCTACGCGGTGGTTAGCGTTACGACCAGCGCGTGTTTGAAATATTTCCTGCTTTAAAATCGTATTTTGCGTCTAATGAAAAAACTCCGACAATTGGGTATAATATAGCCTACGTCACAGAGTGTGTTGTTCCTCCTAAATTTAACCCATGAATGGCATTTTCTGCGAGCCTAACTTCAAGCCACAAATAAACAAACGAAGTGTTCGATCGTTTAAATAGCTGCTCGCCAGATTTTATTGCATTATAAAGAAAAGTTATTGAAACTAAATACAACTAAATAAACAACAACAACTAAAACAAATAACAACAACTACTAATAACAATAACTAAATAAACAACAACTAAATTCCATTCGTTTAGCATTGCGTCATATGTTGTTCCTACTAAATCGAAGTAGTTGTGTTTTTTTCATATTATACCCAATTATTAAAAATTATTTTGAGAATCCTGAAACCGAATCTTGGCTTTTCTTTCTCCAAAACGTGTCGTCAATGTTTCATAACACGGTTTTAAAGATAGAAGGACAGGATATTTCTATGTTGGAAACAAATATCATTTATAAGGACCTTCAAACCAAAATTGCTGACAGGATAGCAAGTGTGTTTCTGCCCCTGCAAGTTCGACAAAATTTAAAAAGGCTGGAAGAAGACGGCTTAGTTAAATCGAATATTTTCAAAGAAAAAGTGGTGGAATTTTACAGTACATGTTTTCAGTATCTGGAAGAATGGGAATGCAATTTTGAGGGAATCGAGAAGTTTAATTGGATTACATTAAACATGAAACCTACGCATCAAATGGTTCAAGTAAACAGTGACTATTTAATTCAACATTATCCGGAAATGAATTTAATTGAAGATGAGCTCTTTGATGAAATCTGTTTCATTCAGCGCTACACCACAGATGAGAAACTTGGGCATTGGAAACAAAATTGTGTTTCGGTATCAGATAGATGGAGTGAAATTTTTAAAACCTTGAAAGAAAATGATGTGTCAAATAATATTGGCAAATTGGTGGAGTATTGCCTCTGTATGCCAGGAACTAATGCATCGACCGAACGGGTTTTTTCTTTATTAAACAACATCTGGACTAGCGAGAAAACCCAATTGAAACTGGAAACTTTGAAATCCTTGTTGATTGTCAAAAATAATTTTAATGCAACCTGTATGGAATTCTATGAAAATATACAGGAAAACAAAAATTTGTTAAAAACAATTCATTCCTCAGAAAAATATTTAAAAAAAACAAACTAAATTAAATAACTCCTTATGTTTTATTATGTTATTATATTAGGTATGGATTATGTTATGTTATGTTTATTATGTTTTATTTTTATATAGTAAAATCATATTTTAGTTTTCACATTTCTTGTGTTTAAGTAAACGCAACATTTTTTGATATCTAAAAGTTTATTTACTTAGGTATACAGATTGGCCGTTGGGTGAATTTTTGATAAAAATTTATCAAATTTGGGCGTGGCTGGTCAAAATTCATGTTGTCCTGGTTTAAAAAAATGGTCACCTTACCATAATGTTACACCAGAGTCCGAACAGCTTCATATCTATGGCTACCAGTTTGTCTGGGAATTAAAGAGGATCGTTAATGATTTTAATGATATTGTTCATATTGTCTGTTTTTAGTTTTTTTAAAATTTAATTTTATTTTTGTTTTCTCTGTTGGCAACAGATTTGGATAACGTTTTAAAATTCATTTGGCGTAAATTGCGCAAAAACAGATATTTTCAAAAACAAAGGTACAGTAATACTAAGTTCTTCTTCTTAAAAGGATAATTGCGGCATTTATTGGTATAATTTTGTCATAAAAAATCTCAAGAAATTCTATTTTGTCTATTCTGTTTGTTCGTTTTTTATTCTGATTCGAAAATGTACTTGTATTCCAAATGCCTCGAAAGAGTAGAATAAATATCAGCCGTTATTTTGAATTTAAAAATTAAATAACGTTGCCTATTCAGCATTCGGGCTTCACTTCTTTGACGATTGAATTCAGTTTCAATCAACAGATGTAACCGTATTAGAAAGCTTATTTTACCTTATTTATCATGCTTTACCTTATGTTCTTTATTGTATTTATTTTTTTACTTCAGATGCACTTAAATGTTTTCTTAGACAGCTTCTTTTTGTATGTTGAAGTTTTTCCTTATTTTCAAGGTTTCATGAACGGATTGTCGTTAAAAGCTGTCGTGATTTATCATAATTATTATTTTGTTGCATTCATTATTTTTTATTTGTAGAAATAGTTAGCATGTCTATTTCAATCGTGAACCTAAATTCATCATCATACAATTTAAATTGACCTATAATAATACAGTGTATCGATATAAATTCGAAGGATAACAATAGCGACGTGTTTGGTTTTTATTTTATATCGGAAATTTTTCGGTATGAAAATACTTGTTAAGAAATAAGGAATGAACATTTTCGAGTTATGGAAGATTTTTCCCTTTCAAAAGACCGTTTTTTTTTTTTTTTTACTTATATTATAGAGGATGATATAGCGCATTTGTATATGTGTAGTGTCATTGTTCACGAAATCATGTTTTTAAAATCATTCTACATCAGAAATCATTTGACTTCTTTTATAAGCTTCGTGACCTATGCATTTAATATGGATATTACGTAAAATGTTAAAGTTTTCGAAATGATTTTAACTGGAGGTCAGTCAAATAGTTAGTGAAGAATTGCGTGGATTATTATAGGAGTCATTTGCATCAATAGAACTGATAATCTAAACATATTGTTAGTTAGTGAAGAATTGCGTGAATTATTGTAGGAGTCATTTGTATCAATAAAACTGATAATCTAAACATTATATAGTTAATAAGGAATTTCTTGGAGTATTATAGGAGTCATTTCTTTCAATAGAATTTTTTGATATATTTTAAATAGCTCTTTGGATCATCTAAACCAGTGGTTCCCAAACTGGGGGCGATAGAGCTTCTGAAGGGGGCGATAATCCTCAGGCGGGCGATCAGGGGGCGACGACTATTCAAACGATAAAAATTGCTAATAATATTAATAATAGAAGCCATTTGAGATTGAAATTGAAAATATATATGAAACCTATGGTTCTGGTGTAAACAAAGAGTTATCAGGGGTCTGTCCAGACATTTTGTGAAAGGTCCGTTTTTCGTGAAATTGTGAAAACATTACTCACTTTCTTTCTACCAGGGTCCGCTTTTATGAATTTGTGCAAATGGGGTCCGTTATTGCAAAAAAAAAATTTTTTTCAAGGAGTTTTTAAATTGTACAGACATACAAGATTATGCTCAACACTGTAAAATTGTAATTAAAAAAATTAAATTTAAAAAAATAAACAACAATTGCTCTTTCTAAATTAGAGATGCAACGTACAAATATTTCGTATTTAGCCTATACTGCTGAACGCAGAATATTAATTTCGGACGAATAATGGAAAAATCGTCTGCCGAAGACAAAACTTAATTCCTTTACATCCATCTTTCTTGTTTTCTGCCCTGGAAAGGGTTTATTCGATTAACAAAATAATAATGAAGATAAACAAATTTGTGAAGGGTCCGATTAAAAGAAAAATCATTTTGTGAAGGGTCCGTTTTTAAGTTAAAATATTTTGTGAAGGGTCCGTAACGGACCCAAATTTCTTCTAAACAGACCCCTGGTTATGATAGTTAAAAATTAACAAAAATTCATGTGCAGGATAGTTTCGTCATACGTTTTGGTTTCGCAGGCGGGAATCTGATAAGGCACTCTGTTCCTGATACTGTTTCCAAGCGTATTGATGAGATGGCCGCCGACGTTGAATCAAAACTCATCAAATTTCTGAAAGAAGGTAAATTTGCGTTGCAGATTGATGAATCAACTGTGATAGATAACAAAGCTGTTTTAGCTTACGTGAGATTCATAAATGAGAGTAATGAGATTAACGAGGAAATGTTGTTTACAAGAACTTTGAACACAGATACAAAAGGATCGTCGATTTTTTAATTGATCAAATATTATTTTGATGTAAAAGAAATTCCCCTCACAAATGTAAGTGCTTGTGCAACAGATGGTGTTCCAACCATGTCTGGTTGTCATACTGAGTTTCTGGGTCACCTTAAAAAAAGTACCGGAAGTTATCTCACCATTCATTATGTCATTCATCGTCAACTTTTGGCTGCGAAAAATTGGTTATTTCTGGCATCAATAAAATAAAAGCTAATTCTTCTAATAACCGTTTGTTCCGAGAACTTTGCCATGAAAATGATGAAGATTTCGAATTCCTGCTCCTACATAATCCTGTTTTAAGTGAGAGTTTGAAGCAACGCAAGTTGGAAACTGCGTACCTCACGGATATTTTCGAAAAAATGAACGAAATCCAAGTAAAACTTCAAGGAAATAAAATGAATATTATCAAGGCTAAGGGAATCATATCTTCATTCATCGCCAAGTTTGATATCTACAAGTCAAACATTGGTCGCAAAGAGCTAATGCAATTTCCAACTCTTAAAAAGTGTTCAATGGCAGATATCGAGATTCTCGAAAATAAAATCTTAATTTTTACTGATAACCTTGATCACTTATGGAATCAAGATTTAAAGATTTGATGAAATTAGAAATTCCAGATTGGATTTTACGATCCTTTTTCTTTTGAAGTTGTGGATAAGCTAACTTCCTCTTTGTAGACTGAGATTTTAGATTTGAAGTATGACTGTGAGGCTTAAGTCGTCTTTAAAAAATACGGTTACGAGTTAGCTTGGGTAAAGCTTATGGACATTTATCCACAATTGTGGAAACAAACTGAGCCGCTTCTCATCTCGTTCCCGTCAACCTGTTTAGTGGAGAGAGGATTTAGTTCTGTCCTCCAGCTGCTCACAAATCAAAGAGATAGGTTGGACATTTGCTTCAAAGGAGACCCGTGTTTAAATCTGACGAGCATAAAACCTGACATTCAAGCTTTAACTTGAAATACACCAAGCACAGGGCAGTCATTGAAGTGGTAAAAGTACTTTCTCCCTCTTCATTTTTTTTTCTCAAATTTTAGTTGTTAACGTTTTAACTTTTTCTTGATTACATTAGAATATTAATTTAAAAAAATGTACTTTTGTTTTGATTATTCCGTTTTAAATATCATTTCTTTTTGAAAAAAAAAAAAGATGCAAATTTTTTTTTTAATTAATAAAAATGACAGGATAAATGTGCATTATTTGCATTACAATTTATATTAAAATCAAATAACATAGCATATTTTCAGTGTTTGGTTGCTCACAAGCAACAATGAATGGTTTTTTGAGCAAAAAGAGAAAGGGGCGATATGTGTCAGCCAACCCCAAGAAGGGGGTGATGGTCCACAAAAGGTTGGAAACCACTGATCTAAACATTTCACGACAGTGATTTAAGAAATGCAAGGAAATTATCAAATGTTTGTGATTTAAGTGATCAATGCTTTTTTATATCCTCCAAAAAATAATGTACAGTATGAAGGAAGAAAAAAAACGGACCACCCAGAATAACCTTTTATCTAATGATGGGACCTTCACGTTCTAGGACTCAATCTTAAAGGTTGAAAGGGTGACCGCAAATATATATACTAATTGATTAATGCAGACGATATTTTAAGTAACGAAATCAGACACAGAAACGTACTTCGTTCTTGTCAAAAATTAAAATAAATCGGGAATTTCCGTAAACTTTTCTTGAAATTCGTAGAAAAAATTATGTTTTCTTGGAAAAGTGAGAGCCTTTTAAGAATCTTTCTTTAATTCGTATTTTATTCTTTTTTTTCCAACTCAACTGATTTTTGATTCGTAATTGAAAATGATTTTATTAGGGTTGTAAATGCATCTTAAAAGATTTTCCTGGCAGGGTAGCGCGTTGGACTCATATCCAAGCGGTCGTGGGTTCTATCCTCGTGTAGTAAATGGTGACTAGTGTACGTTAAATCTGTCGGGTCACAAAGACCTCCAAGTTCCCATAACAAATCAATACCTCTGGGGGTACTGATTTGGAGATTGTTCATTCTCTGGTTCTGGTCAAAATTACGTTCTATGGAATTATGAATGGATCCGCCCTATAAACTGGTTGTGAGATGTGTGTGACAGAAGTCGTATTCTCGGCCATAGATGGCGCCACTAAAAAACAAAAAACGCGCCCTCTGCCTTAAACTCGTTTGGTTTCAACCAACAGGCTTGCTGTATATTGGAAAACATTGGCAGTAAAAACAACAACAAAAGATTTTCCTAGATTAATTTTCTTTTTTTTCTCTCCTTTCTTTCAATTCTTTTTTATTTTCCTTGCCTCGCATTGTACGGCATAAAAATTGTGTATAAATTTTATGCATTTTCAATTGTATACGCAAATCTGACTTTTTTTATTGTTTTCAAAAAGCACGTTAAAAATATTTATTCATAAACTTCTTATTGATTGGGAATATTAATTATTATTTTAAAACAATTGACTTAACTGCGAAGAATTCCCATCGCTATCATTATTATGTTGTTCTTTCAAATTGAACTTGAAATTAGCCGTTAATAACTTTCCTGCAAAAATATGCTAACCAATTCCTTGTAGATTTGTGGAATCTCAAGGAAACAGCGACGGACTAAAATATTTCTTACTTTTATAATTAAAAAGTTTTCATTTTTCCTTTCGAAGACTAAATTTAATTACTATAAATAACGAGGTGGAAGTAATTGACTTAAATAAATATGTAATGTATTTCTTTGAATTTTGTTGCTAACTTATATCGTTAGAAACGCGTTTCTGAACTGCAGTATACTTAATTAAAAAAAGTTTTAATTACTTCCTTGTTAATTAAATGTTTAATTAAAATTTAAAAGTTTAATTAATGTGAATACGCAGATCTTCTTGATAATTCCTCATTTTCTTAGGTTTTGAATTTCTAATGTTGTGTTGGAAAGTTAAGCCATTGGCTTACTTATATAGAAAATTAGCTTTCGTTTAACTTTAATTAACTATTCTATTTTCTTTCTTTTTGTTTAGATTTTCTGGAAACAGCACCTGGAAAACTGATTTCAAATAACTTAATGTATTAATAACATTTCTATCCAGCGGACTTAATTAGTCTTTAATTTTTAAAATCCTGAAATTGTCTTTAGTTTAAAGCTATTCTGGGTTTTTATTTCTGCGTACTGTTATTGCATTTGGAATGTTTATTTATTTTGTATGTTTATTATTGTTTTGCAAAGAATGAAATTTTAAAAACTGTGCCTTATTTCTCCAATTAAATAAATAAGTAATTTCTGTTTGAAAATCCCTGATAGAATTTCTATTTCTAGAATTTTATTGGGAACTGCAATGAGGTGAGTTTTCAAACATCTGTTTAAATACATCCTTACCAGTTTTTCTTTCTTTTTTTTTTTTACGAATAATATGCCATCTTATTATAAACTTTCTGTATATAATATCTTATAATAAGCTCTGAATGATATGCTGCTGTGAGTTTGCAATTGTTACTCATGACTGTTAGGTCATGTTTTGTCAATCTAAAATCGTTTATTTTGAAAATGGCGCAAAACGTCAATATGGAGAAAAGCCATAGTTTTGTGAAAATGAAAAGCGTTTCTGGTTTAATTTTTTAATATTTAAAAACTTACTGCAATGCTGCATTTCTTGGGCTCATAAAAATTTGCAAAAACTGAGAATAAGGCAGTGATTTTGATGATTTTTATCTAGGTGGAAAAATGTCGCCAAATTGACGATTTTTAAAAAAGTTCAATAACTTTTAAAATATTTAAGTTATTTGTCTGCTCTAAAGCCCGGATTATTCTTCACGGCAAGATTATATATATAGTTTAAAATCATCGCATTGCTTCAAGTGTAAGGCACTTAAACTCCAATGGCTTTTTATTTTCCTTGGCGACAGCGCTTCGAAAAACAGCGTTTAAGGTTTCGCCTTGAAGGGAGACTTATTTTTTCAAATGTTTTAAGTAATTGAAAAGATTTGAAATATAAAATGTTATATATTTAGTTTATTTTAACAAAATGGCACCTTTGGGGTAAACAATTACCTAATTTTAGAGGTTTTAATAAATTAATAAAACAGAAACATTGTAAGATTTTTTTTTTTTAGCGAAAACTTCAGGTTTTACACAATTTCTTTAAAAACGTGAGAAACTTAAATTTTTGTACCTTTTAGCGTGATGTTTTCTCTCGTTAAGTTTCCCTTATCGAGTCCTTGAAGAACATATATTATTTTAACAGAAGAACTACCAATTGCTATTTTATTTACAAATGTATTAAATTTAATAAAAAAAATTATTTTTTATTTCAAAATCAAATGGGCGTTTTATTTTTGGATGATGCCTTGGGTGATCTAGTTTCCGGACAAAATAGAAAGAAACAGCTAATACTAACAGCTGGAAACTATCGGCAAATGGAAAACTTAATATCCGTGAATCTGTAATATGAACTGCAAAAACCAGAAGGTTATTGATTTCAATTAGAATCGTATGATTTCATAAGGATAATTATAATCGACCAAAAATTCTTTTACGCTGAACTTTCTGAATGGATGAATGAAAGTGATTAGAACTTGCTTTATTAGATCTCTGTATGCTGTTCATTCTATTAAATGATTTTTATCTAAATTTTTTTTTTTAATTTTTAATGTAGGGTACCTAACGTATCAATTACTGTCAGGCCCGTTAGAATGAGATGGGTGTAAATAATAAGTTATAATTAAATTTAGTCCCAAAAGCTTCTTTTATTTATTTAGCAGTATTAAAATTTAAAAAAAAAAAAAAATGTTTAATTTTCCGAACAAGAAGCTCATCCTGCACGAGTTTATCAAAGTTTCATTTTCTTTAAAGGAAAAAAAATGATTAAGCTTTTTTTTTTAAATTTTTTAATTTATTTTTTAATTTCAAGCTTTTTTTATTTTCAATTTATGATGCTTAGCGTATCAATTATTGACTATCCTTTTTTTTTTTTTCCAATTCACTAAAATGAATATCTCATAACTGCTCTTGATTAACTTAGCATTTAAGTCAAAATTGGTAAAAAAACAAGTTTTTTTCCAAAATAAAAAAGCTCAACTTACACAGGTTCTATAAAGGGGAAAAAAACTAATTAAAGTGTTTTATTTCTTCAAAACTTGAAGGATAAAAGGGTTTTTATTTTTCAAAATAAATATCAAAACTATTTATTTGATGGAGAAAGAAAAAATACAAACGGATTCAACCCTTTCTTCTAAAAGGTTATTCCTATAAAGTTCAGTCAACATAGTTGTTTTAAATATGCTACATCAAAAATATATTTATGTGGTGTGCGAATTCATTCATTGTTCTATTTTATGAATCTTATCACAACCCCTCAATAAGAACATTCTATTGTTTCCTTCTTCCATTGATTTCCCTTATCAGTTTTCACAACTCCAAATTGTTCTCTGGGAAACTCATTTTCTTTTACAATACAGTACTACAAACATACTTTGAGAACTGAATGAATTAGAAACTACATTTGGATTATGAATTTTATTGGTAAATATGTATATTAAATCACTATTTAAGAGCGTGGCATGTTCAACTGTAAATTTAAATGTTACTTAGTTCTTTAGTGTCATACTACGGTTTTTTTTATTATTTTTATTGAAAAGATCGTTTTTGTAAACAGCTTTTCAGTCTGCAACCAAGGCAGATTTTTCTTTTTTTCAGTTTTAATTGTTAGTCTTTAAAGAGAAAGATTATTTTCTTTTCTCTCTGAGTTGTTTAGTCTATAAATTAGCTTAGCTTGTTTTCTTACTGATTGTTTCTTCATAGATTTTGTTCCTGGATTACTATCATGTTTATGATATCAGCAAAGTATTTTACTTTTGAAAAGAAATTACATTTGGATTGATTTTGTCAAGATTATTATTTTTATGCCAGCGCTGTAAAGTTTTTTTTAAAATTTTATTTGTGACGAACATTTAAATTAAAACAGCAAATTTTAGTTTACGAGGCAGTTTTAATTACAATAGATTAAATATTGAACCGGGATAGCCTGGTTGGTAGGGCACTGGTCCTATGTCCAAGAGGTCGTGGGTTCGATCCCCGCCAGCCGAAGACTCCCCGTGAAGTAAATGACTGTGACCGTGTAGTGACTGATTACACGTTAAATCTGTCGAGTCACAAAATCTTCCATGTTCCCATAACAAATCATACCTCTAGTGGAAACTGATCCAGCAGTTTTTTTTCCTTTTGAATTGGTTCAAAATTGCAAAACTACGGAGTTGAACATTAGTGGTCATAAACCCAAAATTAGGTCGGCTGTTCAACGACGGTTATAAAATAAAATAAAATAGATTAAATATTGTATAATCGCTATAAGTTTTCAGTATTAAATTTAGTTCATGTGGCATCTTGTATATGTCTAGTTGAAAAACGAAAATTTCGATTATTAGTATCAGTGATAAAAAAAGTTTGTTTTTAAGTTGATTATCACTTTAAATTATAGATAAATATATAATGCTTTAGGTAATTAATTTGATTAGACCTAGAATTTATACTTGGCATCTCTTTCATTTGTAAATATTTTTTTCTGGTAGAATAATAAAATGTGATTAGAGATAAAAAGTAAACTTATGCATAATTATTCATTTAAATTATGCTGCATGTAATTTATTTAGAATTTCGTGTTTTGAAAATATCAATGATTTAAATTTATGAAGACATTGATTTTTTTGAATTGCGTCATTAATGCGAGAAATTTTCAGGATTTTAGAGTAGGACTCACATTTACCCCTGTTTAGCACTGGCAAAAAAAAAAAAATCTTTAAAAATCTAAAAAGAAAATCTTTAAAAACTTAAATGAGTCTTCTTTTTCCCATCAGCACTTTTTATAGAGAATTTCTAACTCTGATTCTTTCAGATTTCATACTTCACTTAGCATGTGTTCTTTGCAGAGAAGTCCTCTTTTCAATCAATACTCTATTTAAATATATACGTGACATCGTGATTGGTCAGAAATATTTTAATTAAACGTTGGCTTAAATATTTCCTGACTAGTTAAATTAAAATGAGGATCCTCCCATCGATATCAGTTTAAAATACATCTCAAACAATGGGACTTTTAATGTCTGGCTACGAGGCTTCCCCCTACTTGCTTCACCCATAAACCCCAAGATTTCAATTAAACGATCCCACTATTTTGGCAATATATTTCAATAGTGTTTAGAATGATATCCCAGTATCTCTTTAGATCTATTATTCTAGCATCCCTTGCCAAATTATTAGACGCATTAAATATTCTATGTAAAATCTTAATTATCATGTAATGCTATAAAGCTTTATTGTTTTTACACGATCTGCGGAGACAAAATGGACTAATTTTGTTCCACTATCAATGCGACTTCGTTAAAAAATTGTTTTTGAAATTCTTTTTTAAAACTAAACTCAGTGGCGCGACAGCCCATAGAGGGCCATGGCCTACTGTGCCCATCTCAGTTTTCTTGACCTTGGGCTCTGGGGTGCAGGAGCAGATGTTCCGGTCAGGTGGTCAGCCGAACGCGGAACCCCCAGTGTTTAGTTCCCAAGCATGCTTGGTACTCATTTATCAACCCACTGAAGGGATGAAAGGCTGAGTCAACCTTGCCCGGGCCGAAGATCGAACCAGGGACCTGTGGCACGACAGCGCGAAGCGCTACCGCTCTGCCACCGGGCGTCGAAATTCTTTTTTAATTTTGTCAAATATTTTTCGTAAAAATTATTTTAGCAATGGTGCAAAGAATGAATTCTTAATGTTGCTTTAGAATTTTAAATATTTGTTGTTTATTCATTATTTAAATCTCATGCGCATACTGGACGCAGTTTTGTATAAAATTTATTATAAATGTAAATTTGTGATTAATAATTTTAAGACAGTAGCTAAATATCACTCTTATAAATTGTCCCTTTCTAAGATAATGACAATGAATAATATTAAGAATTGTCGATAAATTGTAATGGTATAATGTGTAGAAAATGGATAATTTATAGACAAGCACCGTATCAGCTTTTATTAATTTTAGGGTAATAACACACAAAGGACACCTATAGATATCTGGATTGTTTTTATTTGTATCACATTCATCGTCATGCGATTTCATCAAGTATCATGTGATTTTTCTGTCCAATGAGAATGCGCGAAACAATTATCTTTTTATGATATAGATAGAAATATTATTCTTTTTGAAGTTGCTAAAAACGACGGAAGCAATGACTTTAACAATTTAAATAACAATGTGATGTCTTTAGTGACGATTTTTTTTCTCCCCATTGTGTTTGTGTGTTATTTTAAATAACAAAGATAGCGGAAACTAGCTAAAAATCTGTGTTTAACATTTAATTAATCAAAAACTGTATGTGTTATGCAAAAATTGTGTGTGCAACCAATATTTCTTTTATTCTATTCGTATTGAAAATAAAGATGTATTCTCCATTTCAGGCTTCATTTTCCACCCTCTATAAATCAAACCAAAAAATCTCTAGATCTTTTATGGTGGCTAATATAATCAAGAAAAAAGTTCTTTGTCAGAAACTAATTCTTTTATCATGATCATGTAAAATCTGAGAATCATTTTGCATATATATATATATATATATATATATATATCAGAAATTGAAGCTTTATATTTAACTCTTGGTTTATCTAAACTCATTTTTTCTATGCTTTAAATTACTAATTTAATTGAAAGAGAATTTTTAATTTTTTATAGAGAAATTAATTTTAAGAATTGCTTTAAGTTCTTACGATTTTACAATTTAAATTTCGATTCTAGAACATATTTTAAAAGGGCTTAACTTAGTAGCGAACATGGTTAGCTTTGCAATTTATGTAAGATTGCATAGCAGTCTTTCGGGTTAGGAAGCGTCAGGGAGCAGAGGGGGAACCCACTAGTATTCAATTATGTTATTTATGTTTAAAAAGTGGATTTTAAGAACCTGCTGGTCGGATGGTTATGATTAGAAAAATTGTTTTTTGTTCGCAAAAATATTTAGATTTTTGTTTTTTAGTTAAAAAGAAAAGAAAAAAACAGGTTATTAAAATACTGACTTTGCATAGACTTATAGTTATGTATCAATCGAGTGCTTTGACTTTTTAAATTTCTAGTCATTTTCCTTTTTTCTCCGCACCAGCCTCGCTGAAAACAATGGGTCTCTCGTATCAAACTGTAGCACTTTAATAGAGTAGTACCCTTTTATTTTTTGTTTTGTTTAATTACAGATTATTATGGGTGGCTTCGAAAGACCGTAGAAACAAATAATGATCAATTTTCCTTATCTTCTGCGTGCAACGATTGCAAAGAGCTTTTTTCCCAAGGTTACGTTTTCCATTGTTTTTCTTTTAACGACGATATACCTTTTTCTTTTTTCAATTCAGGTATTCATCACAGATTCCATTTTTACCGTCTTGCTTACTCCGTGTCGTATTTCCCTTCGCTTCATTGAGGTTCCTTTTCTGTCTTTTTATTTACTACCATGCCTAAGAGGCCACAGAAATGAAATGAAATGAAGTACTCAGCAAATTCGTTCCTATAATTGGATTACGCATCTGCATTTTTTTTCTTCTTTTTTTCTCTCGTTTGTTGTGGTTTGGAACTGTTCCCGGGGGTTGGGTTTCAGCATAGGTAAGTCTTCTCTTTAATTTCTACCTGTTTAAAAAGAGGGGGAAGAAAAATTTTGTCTCGGAAAAAAAAAAAAGAATCTATCTTGGCTGGCTTGGCGTGATAAAAAAAAAATGGTGTTTCCTATACCAACATGTTTCCAGAAACAAATGATACTTTTTTGACATATGAAATGATAATAAATTTTAAAATTACAAGTGTAAAACTAACTTTGTTTTTACTGGAGATGGGTCTTTCGTGTTATTCGTTTATTTGCATTTTAGGCAAGTTTATTAACTTATTTTTTCTAACTCAGGAATGCGTGACCATAACCATAAATATTTATAAGAAAATTATTTACATACATGCTAATATATTACATACCCGCTAAGTGGATTGATCATAAAGACGTGTTTCCCAGTAGAACACCGAAGTCAGGCATCACTGGTTGCAGTCAGTAAGCGGGGGAAGGGTGACCACTTTGATCAGCCTGTATAGGAACC